>NC_051063.1:3022376-3390008 GCF_004664715.2 Peromyscus leucopus
ACTATCAACCTTTGCTTTCTTCTCTCTCCTTGGAAATGTCACTCGCTTTACCTTATTAAAGTTGTCAAAGAAAGGAAAGTGGCCACATGGTCCTATTAAATTGATGATAGTTGCTCTTTATTATTTTATTTTTAAACATTGGTTTGTATTATGTTTGTGCACGTGTGCTGTCTGCATGTGTTTATGCCCCAAAGAGGGTGTTGTGTCCACTGGAACTATTTGTGGGCCACCATGTAGATGCTGGGAGCTGAACCTGGGTCAGCTACAAGGGCTCTTCACGCAGACCCATCTCTCTAGCTAGAATAATAGCTTTGTAAATAAATGAATGGATCCTTTTGTTTGTTTGCACATTGGACAAATATTTATTGAGTCTTTTCTATGTGCCTGGTTGGGTTGGAATAGGCTAACGATGTGAGTGAGATTTTTCACAAGGGATATTGCTCAGTTAGATATGTCATGTGGCTTTGGAGCTTGGTTTGCAGTATGAGGAAACACAAACACAGTCAACTGAAGATTTGAAGAGTGCCTCTGTCCATTTCTTGTTAGCATATACATGTCATAGGCTGGGGGATTTATAAATAAGAAAGGGCCATTTAGGACACAGTTCTGGAGGTTGGGAAGTTGAAGCAGATGGATGGTACCAACATCTGGTGAGAACTTTCAGTTCTGCTAGCTTAGTTATCTCCTCTTACGGAGCCTATGAAGCCATAGTGGGGGTTCCCCCTTCTCCTCACATGCTAGTTAATTACCAGTGGCTCACCTACAAGAACCATTAACATGAATTTAGGGATTATATCTCCAACAAATGATTTAAAGAGGCACCTTTCTATGAGAATTCCTAGCTAAAACCTACAGGCATTCTATTAGCTTCTGGAATAATCTGAACAAAGGTGCCTGATTATGTGTAGGTAGAATGTGTAAAGATAAATAACAACTACATACCAATAAGTTCCCAATATATGCTAATAGCTTCATGAGTTGAATTTCAGCCTTGGTCTGATTTCCAAATGAGCAGGCTGAGTTAGCTAGGATACAGAACTAGTGTTTGATGGGTTTAGCCTTTGGTTGCCATCTTTACTGGGTGCCTATAGCACTCCGTCACCCCCATCAGATACCAATACTTTCTGAAGGGACAAATGGATGTTGTTTTCCAACACTTAAGAAATATGAATCAATGGAAATACATTCTGATTTCTACTCACAGGGACAGCTTCCTGCTATGAGCATGCTCATATGTTATAGATACGAAGGGAAAGTTTTTTCAACCCAAGAATATCAGAGTTCCACTAGCCCCAGTGGAGTTGCAGCTTCTTAGGATGGAGAAAACAAGACAAATGGGGCATGAGCATGCACATCTTATATCACACCGAAGACTCAACTCAGAATAATTTTGTTTCAGTGGTTGTACAGCGAGATCCAGGAGCATGTATTTTTAGTGAATTAATCACACTACTCTTGTGCTTCTATGTCTAAGCATTTAATTTGTTTTATCTACATTTCCAAAGTTTTGTTTCTGCCCTTTCATTCTTATTTCAAGGATTTATTGCCTTTTTCTATCTTTTTTCTTTATCATCCCAGAGACTAGGCTTCCTCCAACACCCTCTGCCTCTGAGCTCCGGCTGTTTCTGACTCCACTTTCTGCTTCAGAAGGTCGGACATACCATCTCGAATGTTCTGCCCCATTAGAGTGAGATTTTTATGATCTTGAACTTTTACAAAGGAATATTGCTAAAGCATGACACTTCATACTGTCACCTGGAAATTTCTGCAATTAAAGTCTGAGGTAGTCTAGAACCTAATCATGTAGTTCCACTGAAAAACAACAACAACAAACAAACAGAAGTTGGTATACACTAGTGAATTGGTTTTAGAAAATTGAATTAGGGGGCTTTGGAGATGATTGGGTTGATAATGTACTTGGCCCACAAGCATAAGGAACTGAGTTCAAATCTCCTTGCAAAAACCTGGGAACTTCAGGTGATCCCAGCCCTGGGAGGCAGAGACAGGCAGATTCCTGCAGCTACCTTTCCAGCTAGTGAGCTGAATCAGTGAACTTCAGGTCCAGCAAGAGACTTGCCTCAATAAAACCAAAGTGGATACACACACACACACACACACACACACACACACACACACACAGAGAGAGAGAGAGAGAGAGAGAGAGAGAGAGAGAGGCACACACACACCCTCACATAGGCACACACTGAATTAGAGCTCTTACAAATAATAGCATGTATAATCAGAAGCAGACATTGTTCTGATATCTATTACCATAGATATTTCTCCCCATATTAAGCAAAAGTTGTAATTAAGAAGCACTTCAGATGGAAATGACATTATAGGTACTTCACTTGAATTCCAGAGTTTTTCATATCAAAGAGAAAATGATCAAATAAAATTCACTTTCAATGTTGACCCAAATCACTAAGATGATTGGTGTTCAGAAAAAAAATGTGGGTTTCCCTGTTTTACTAAGTGGCAAGGAGCTACATTGAAAATGTTTGGAAATCACTTTTTAAATTTCATTATATTTTGATCTCTCTCTGTCTCTCTCTGTCTCCCTGTCTCTGTCTTTGTGTGTGTGTGTGTGTGTGTGTGTGTGTGTGTGTGTGTGTGTGTGCACATGCATACACAATGATGCCTCTGAATGCCAGAAGAGGGCACCAAATACCTTGGAGCTGGAGTTAAAGGCAGTTGGGATTCACTGATGGGGCGCTAAAAGGCCAACTCCAGTCCTCTGCTGGAGCAATAAGGACTCTTAAGCACCAAGCTATCAAGCAAGCACAAAGTTTGTTCTTAACATGTTGAACTATTTGTTTGCTTCTGACTTATTCTAAATTATTTTCATTGAAAACTAAAAAAGAAAAAAAAAATATTTTTTTGTTTCATGACATGACATTGTAAAAAAATCTATACATTGTAGAGTATGGATCAGTTGAGATAACTGACATATCCATTATTTTACATATGTATCTTATTTTGTGTGTGACAAAACACAAGCTCATATCTATCTGTAATTTTGAAGAATATGATGCACTGTTGCAAACTGTAGCTACCATATTTCATAATGATTTATAGTGATTCATTTACCCAGCTCCTCACCAAGCACTAAACCCCAAGATTAAGATGTCATAATTGCACTCACTGTTTCTATGGATTCAATGTTTTTGGATTCTGCATGCACATGGGCTCAGGCAGGATCTGTCTTCTGCACTTTCCTTAGTTCAATCAACAAAGATGTCCCTCCTGGTTTATCTGTATTGTCACAAAGGCTGACCACTGTTCCCCTGTGCACATGGACCACACTTTCTTCATCTCCTCTTCAGCTGAGGGACTCTGAGGTTGGTCTCTTTTTTGGCATATGAAATCACTTATGTATCGCTTTTGTCTACTTATTTAATTTCATGTGGGTATACCTATTAGAGGGAAGGTTATATCCTATGATATCTTGATTTTTAATTTCCTGAGAAAAATTTCCACATTCCCACCAGCAGTGGACAAGAGTTTTCTATTACACCTTTGACAGCATGTGCTGTGTTTTACCTTTATACAGTAGCCACATTAATGAATGTGGGGTAGTACTTTGATATGGTTCTAATTTGTATTTCCCTGATTATGTTGAGCTTTTTAGTTTTTATTTTCATTTTCCTATTGGTGCTTTGAATGTCTTAATTTGAGAATTTCACATTTTAAAATTATTGTTTGTTGTTGTTGCCGAGTTCCTCATACATTTGTGATAGTAGCCCGATATCACATACATGATTGAAACTTTTTTTTTCATTCCACAGGCTGCCTCTTCATTTGATTATATCTTATGCTGCATAGATGCTTTTACATAACTGTACTTGTCTGTGTGTGCATTCCCCCTCTCCATATACTTGGATCATATAAAAAACAATGCCGGCATCAATAGACTAAACAGATTGCTTGTCTCTGAACCTGATATCTGTTAAATGTCACCATGCACCTGGTTGTGGCTGGCTTCACTTAATCATCACTGAGCCTGTCAATTATCCCTGCTCTCATACATCAGGATTTTATTTTATTTTATTTCAGTGTGTTGTTTTATTGGGAGAACATGCAGTGTTTGTCCATCAATGTTTATGGTTGCTTGGTTTGTTTCTGGCCTTTAAACGTTGTGGATACAGCTATTGTATATATCTATTTTAGTGGGCTTAGGTTTTGTTTCCCTTGGCATACACGTGGGAGTGAGTGGAGAAAACACACTCAGATTACCAAACAGTCTCCAGAAATGGTTCTATGAAGTTCATGCTCACAGCAGTGTTGGGGAGAGTCCATCACTTTGGTCAGAAATCATTTTAGGTTTTACATGTTCTGGAGAATGCACAGTAGGAGTTCACTGCATGGTTAGTTTCATTGCATGAATGTGGCCTCATTCTTGTCATGCCCATGTACTTCTCTGAATCTCTGAATAAGGGTACTCACTCTGTGTTTTAGTAAACAGTCATCTATTGAAGGGCCATGAGACTGTTTGCAATATTGTTTTCCTTACGGTCTGCTTGTCAGTCACTTATATATGACCTGTGATAGTGCCCAGGACTTGAATCAATACTCTAACAGTTGCTTTCATTAAAATCTGATCATTACAGCTTCCCCGAAGAACATAAACTCATGAATACATTCATTACATTAGCTGGAAATTCCCTGTCTTCCTATAGGGACAATACAGAATAATATCTTCTAAAAGTATATACAAGCTAGGTGTGTTGCCACATTCCTTTAAATCCAGCACTTGGGAGGCAGAGGCAGGTGGATCGCTGAGTTCTACAGAGTAATTTCTAGGATAGGTAGGACAGCACAGAGAAACTCCTGCCTCAAAAACACAAAACAAAACAAAACGAAAAATAATACACTCTTATCAATAAAGAGAGGTAGATGAGTGAGGAAGTTCTCTTTTGCCATTTGTTTCTGAATAATGAAGGAAGCCTCTCAGTTTGAATTCCATCTCCTATTAATTATCTACTGGTGTAATCTGCCGGAATTATCTATGGGATAGAAGGCACTGTAATTGGTCACAGGAGCTTTCTATATGTTTAAAATACATACTTCTCTCACTCAATTGGCAGATAGCCTTTCCTTGGCAAGTAACATTTTAAAGACAAAGACATGAAACTATTAAAACTTACATTTTTTTCTCAACCTTTTAAAACACAGAACAACATTTTGCTTGCCTAGTGCACACCTTGGCAGGAGGCCAGGCTTGTTTCAGCTCTCCTGGCCTATAGAGAAGTTATTTGATGTGTTTTCATTCCATTATTACAGAAGCACTACTAATTTAAGCCTGCACCACTTACTAAAATTTGTAAGAAACTTGGATTTTTAAGCAGTTTGATTGAGATTGCATGCCAACGTGAAGGACACTTTCTCTATTATATCAAATCCCAAATGCATGTAATCTTCCACAGGCTTCCCCCCATTCCTGACAACCTGTCACTCTTCTCTACCATATCATTTTTGTTTATTGTTGACCCCATTAATCTTTGCTCACATGAGCTCTTTCCTAAAAGGGCTAGGATGGGATGAGATAAAGACAGAAGCTTGGATTAATTAGCCCTATCATAACTTCTGATTAGACAGTAATTACAAGGTCACAATACTGAAAAACTGAGATCAACAAAATATGCCAAAATAAGGAATTGTGTGAATAGATTAGGATTGTGCATTGTGCGTATTACAGAACACCCTCCACACATTTAAAATGCTGCAGAAGTATATTTTTTCCCAAGACAAGTATGTAACAATGCCATGTATGGTGTGACTCAGTAGATACACTAATATATAATAATTGACATGTACTGAGACATTTCTGTTTGTTGAACACAGATCCCAAATTATTCATAGTAATCTGTAGAGTCTCCACAATAACTTTAATGTAGATATTTTCAGTATAAAGGGTATACTCGCCAAAATTCACAATTTGTAAGCTCTGACTCAGGGAAATGGAAGCAAATCATAAACATGGAGAGAGAGAGAGAGAGAGAGAGAGAGAGAGAGAGAGAGAGAGAGAGAGAGAGAGAGAGAGAGAGGAAGGGCAGGAGTGAAGAGAGGGGAGAGAGGAGAGGAAGGGAAGGGAGGGAAGGAAGGAGAAGGGGAAAGGGGAGGGAGGGGGAGCACAGAGCAGGGAGGGAGGAAGTAACAGTGGTTAGCTCTGAGTAACAAAATAAAGACTATGTTTTGCCTCTGTCCTCCTCCTCTCTCTCTGTCTCTGTTTAAACTTGGGATAGATTCAATACAGTCACCCTCCAGCCTCTTGTCTTCCAAGAGCTGGAATTGTAGGCTTGTGTCATGTTTTTCACATTATTTTGATGATTGCTACTTTCATATTTCACATCCATTGCTTAGGAGGAGGTAAAATATTTCCACATAGTTTTAATTAGCCCACTCCCAAGACTCTGCTCAACTATTAGGAATACAACTGTCCAACTAGAAATGGCAGAACACTGCTGACTTTTTTTGTAAATAGTTAATTTATTTTTATTTTATGTATTTGGCTGTTTTGGCTTCATGTATGTATATGTACCATATGCATGCCTGGTACTCATGGAAGCCAATAGAGGTTGCCAGATCCCCTGGAACTGGAGGTACAGATGGTTGTGAGTCACTATGTGGGTGCTGGGAACCAAACTCGGGTCCTATGCAGGAGCAGTCAGTGGTCTTAACTTCTGAGCACTCTCTCCAGCCCACACTGGTGACTTTTCCATGTTTATGAAAGGCTTTGTAATTCACTCTTGGTCCCATAGTATCACCACATAAAACAGAAGAGTCATACCAGTAGCTACTGAAGTCAGAAATCATTGATGAGTTGTTTTCATTTGGATATAACAGAATGCTATGCATTTGGTACCAGGTCCTGTTCTAAAGGGGAAGAGATGTTGTTTTGCTCTCTGGTGTCAGTGTATACTTGCTTTTAAATCCAGGATTTATAGTATGTTCTTAACTTCACCATAGAAATAATCCCTGAGCACTGTGTCCCCAAGGGAGGACAAGGTGACTGGATGCCAGGATGTGATTTATTGTTGGGAGGGCTCATTATGGTTGACCTGGAATACAGGTGCAGGGAATTGTGTACTCAGGACTATCTTAGTAGTGGGGAAACTGGACATCTCCCCACTTTATCCCACCAGAAATTTACCATGACCTTTATTATTATTCTTGTTTTCACACATCCATCCCAAAGCTTCAGCAATGTCTATCATTAAAGAGGAATGCATGGTAGTTTTCAAATGGAAAGAGATACTTGCTGGTGACCACGCTGGCATTTGAAACCAGAGGTCTTTCTTCTCTCATTACAGTGTCTCAGATTTCTCAAGTAACTAGCTGTTTGGGAGATTCTGAATTTGCAAGGAAGAATTTTAGAGAGAATACCTGAAGGTACAGCTTTGCTCATTTTAACTGAGAATAAGCACATTCTACTGCCTCCACTGTGGTGGTTGGCAAATAAGAAAACATGAAGCTCACAAAGTTGCATTCACCCGGGGTGGTCCATCTCTGTTTTAAGAATAATTGGCATCACCCTTAGAACTTACTAGCGATGAGTCAAGCATCCTACATTTCTCCAGAAGTGAACTTGAAGGAACAAGACATCCAGAGGCAGTCGCAGAGCCAGGCTCTCAACATCACTCTTATGAGGAGGCACAACATTTGTCATTTTTGTTTTAAACCTTGATTTATCACATTCTGAGAGCAGAACTTGCAACGTGTTTTTATTTTACCTAGCAGAATGTCTTGCCTGCAGGCACACAGAATGTTGGATTAAAACTTTTAATACTCTGGGGCAAAATCTGCTGGTTTTAATAAGAGGCAAAGGCTCATTTGGATCTTTTCATCATCACACAAGGAGCCGAGCTCCTGTTTATCATGTTGATTGCTTTGTTCTGAGTGCATGGCATTGGAAAGGAGATGGGTATCAGGGCATGCATGGCCTGCAATGAACAGTAAATCTGAGGATCTGTCAACAGATGTACTTTCTCTCCCAGGTAATTGTCTAACTATCTCTTCTTTCATCTGTAGCCAACACATTTTGCAAATGGAGATTGTTGACAAATGCATCATGTTATGCAAATAGTTTAGAAGGGAAATGAAGTAGAATGCCACACAGATAGTATCCGTGAGGTCATCAGCCTTAAAAGTATAAAATTCATGGTGATCAAGTCCTTCTGGAAGGCAGGCCCTCTGCTGAACACCTCCAGTGTTTCTATGTATTTATTAGTCCCCATGAGAACCTCTGTTACAGACACCATTATTATTCATTTCTGGAGTTCAGGGAACAGGAAGTCTTGGCAAATCAGATGACTTGCCTGTGGCCAGAGAGGGCTTTTCCCAGGAATCTGACTTCTGAGCTCAAATTACTAAACAATATACTCTGCATTTTAAAATATATAGTAGATAACCAATGTCTGACCTTTTCCCTCTTGGCACAGGGTTGGGATGGAGCCAATCAGAGATCAGCCTTCTGCTTGAGAACTATGAAACAGGTACAAGTATGAATGAGGTTCTTTAGATGTGTGGGGATGTTCCAGTTATCATGACATAGAGATGTAAGAATTCTCTTTTCTTAAACAGGCTCTCTCTCTCTCTCTCTCTCTCTCTCTCTCTCTCTCTCTCTCTCTCTCTCTCTCTCTCTCTGTGTGTGTGTGTGTGTGTCTTCCCCCCCCCTCTCTCTCTCGTGTGTGTGTGTGTGTGTGTGTGTGTGTGTGTGTGTGTGTGTGTGTATGTGTGCAGACATGTGTGTAGAGGCCAAAGGTTAATAGGAGGTTATCTTTCTCCATCACTCTCTACCTTATTTTCTGAGGCAGGATCTCCCATTAAGCCTGGAGCTCAGCATTTCAGCTACACTGTCTGGCCAGGGAGCCTCACAATTCTCCCGGCATCATTTCTCCAGGACTCAGAGTCCAGATGCATGACACCATACCCAACTTTTATGTCAGTGCTGACAATCCAGACTCAGTTCTTACAGTTGCACATCCAGTATTATACTGACTGAGACTTCTCCCAAGCCCAAGAATCCTTTTAACATGAAGGATGCAGATGTTATTAGTACATGCCATTTACCTCATAGATGGACATTTCTCCACACATCATCTTACTGGCATGTCCTTCTTATGATAAGCACAGTGGACTTCAGGAGATTGATGGCCTCATATCTCAGCTTCACCTGGCCACCTAAATAGCTGGCTTTGGGAGCTTGGACAACTGAAGACAATTCTCTGAGCTCTGTTTCATGCATCTGCCATTGAGCACAGTTACCACACTTGGCAGTTTTTTTTCAAGACAGGGTTTCTCTGTGTAGCTTTGCACCTTTCCTGGAACTCACTCTGTAACCCAGGCTGGCCTCAAACTCACGGAGATCCACCTGGCTCTGCCTCCTGAGCGCTGGGATTAAAGGCATGCGCCACCACCGCCCACCCAGCAGGCAGTTTTCTTGTGATGACAATGAGATGGTATTTGCAAACAGGATCTGAAAATGATCTAAGCTATCAAGCAGAAGTGTCATCCTCCCCAGCACCATCTTGCCATCACGTTTGCCAGTGGCAGCCCGTGGGTGCCGTGTGTTTGTGGCATAAGTATTCTTTTACTGCAATAGTGGCTTGAACCTAAAATGATGGAGATGATTATGTTTCTGTTCATTCAGGATGAAATAGCCTTTTCTTTGCTTATAATTTAAGCAGTGAAATGGTTTACTCAGTATTTTCAGCATTTTGACTTTTAAGCAGAGCGAGTTTGTTTCATTTGAAAATGTTTCTTGTTTATCTAATGTGAACTAGGTGCTGTTAATTGGTTTTAAGCAAAAATAGTTTCTCATTTGTATGAATTTATATTGAAAGAGCAAAAGTAGCCACATGGATGTAGCCATCCATCCGCTCTTCTTACCATCCATCATACCACTTATCATTCATTCATCCTTTTGTCCACTCATCCAGCCCTATCATACATTATTCCATCTACCTATCCATCTGCTCATCTACCCACCTAGCTACCCATTCTTCATCCATCTATCTATCCATCATTCATCTTCCTTTAATCTTTCTACCCACCACCCATCCTTCCTCCATCCATTCATCCTTCCACTCATCTACACATCCACTCTATCACTTCTTGATTATTCTTCTCATCTATTGATCTTTCCAACTTCATCAGTTCTTCCATTTATTAATCCCTCTATCAATGAGCTACTTGGTAATATAAAACAACAAGTACATGGTATTGAACATATTTGATATCTGAGAAGTCTCCAAAATAAGAGTGGTATTGAATTTAAATGAGATCAGAAGGCACTGACAAAAAGTAGAGTAGATGTTTTTGGATTGAGCTACCTTGCCACAAGCAAGCTGCTGACAACTAAGGGGGGGGGGTAATAAAGCAAGAGTGGATATCCTCAATTTCCTTGATAAATTTGTGAAATATGTCAGGCCTGGATTTTAAATGACTCCTATGACAACACTGTAAATTAAAGAGCATGGTAGGATAGTGTTGGAGTTCAAGGAGATAGAGAATTGTAGTATTTTGGGGGGTGAGGTACTATTTCATATAGAGTATATGTAAGGCAAGAGAATATGAATCATGCATGGAGGAGCACCATCCAATGGCTTCATATTTTCCTTCTAATCTGTATGCTGCCCACATTGTATTAATTTATCAAAAAGAGGTAAAATATAAAGAGGCTCTGTTCCCTTGTCTCACTAGAGTATTCAGACTTGTGGCTGTTTTCAAATCATGTTACTTGGAAGAATTAAAACAGAAATAGAGCCAGCTCTCCATCCTATAGAGTGGATGGATCTTAAAAAATGAAACATCGAACAATCGGTATGAAAATGACAGCCTGGAATGCACACAAAGGAAGCAAATTCTAATTTCAAATTGTGCAGTCAGGCAACAGAACTAAGCAGAAATGAAAGGCTTTGTAGAACCCTCATGTCATAGTCTAATTTTGTGCATAAAACACCCGCCCACTTGAAGAACAGATTTAAAAGTCCTTAACCTTTGCAATTCCGTATCAAAAAACTTTCAGCATAGTTCTGAGGGGGTGACAGATCTGGGTGTCAGGTCAGTGAACACCAGCTTGCTTTTTCCAGTGTTCAGTATTTCTAAACTGCACGTTGATTTCTGCAAGTATTAGGAATTAGCCAAAGCCAGTCACTGCTTTGGATGCTGCAAGGTAGAGTGAAGAGTCACTTGACTTTCCATTCCATTTTGGCAGCTTCTGACAGGAAAACCAACAAGATAGAGAGAATATACAGTGGCTGGAGAATATAAACGTTGCTGTCTCATAGCTCTGAGTTCAAATCTCAGAGCGATCACTTTACAGCAATTTCCATGGGGACATTATGTGTCTCTCCATCAGTTCTCAACTTTGATATCTTTCATGTAAAAGTAACATCAGCCTTCAACATATTTTCTAAGCTGTAAAGCTAGTGACCACAGATTTAGTGGCTTTAAAACAACCTCCTGTATATTTTTCCACAGCTTCAGTAGGTCAGAAATCTGGGCACAGTCTGCTTAGCGGTGTCTACTGTTCTGGTTTCCAAAGGCTGACATTCAAGTTCTAGTTGGATCAGTTTCTTCTTGCCGCTTGGTTGTTGTTGTTGTTGTTTTTTTTCTTCAGGTCACATGGTTGCTGGCAGAATTGCAAGACAGATCCCCATGTCGCTTAGTGAGAGTCCGCTCTAATCCTTAATCTCCTGAGGCCCCCAGAGATGCTGTCCATGTGGCTCTGTGAGCCGTCTCTCAACACAGCAGCGTACATCTTCAAAACCAGCATCAGCAGCTCTCTGATCTCTAGCCCCTCTTTTAAAGGAATAACTCACTAGCCTTTCTTTCCATTAGTATAATGTCAACCGATTAAATGTTTTAATCACTTTTGCGAAGTTCCTTGATCTTTGCCAAATTCTATAGCTTGTAATCAAGTAGCAAGTTTGGCTCCCATCCATGGAGATGGGACTTGGCATGAGGCAGGGAGTGGTGAAATGGATCTCAGAACTCTGTCTACTACAGGGCTTTTTTGCTCTTTTCCTTAGTATCAGATGGGGTCACAAATGCATTATGTAGTATTTAGGCAGGCTGCATTTCACCAAAATTTAGATTCTCAGTGTTTTATATGAACTAATTATCAGAACATTATCATATTTTTGGCCACACTGTGTATTTTGGCAGAGTATAGAAATGGAGACTCAGTCTCCTAATGAAGGAACTTTGTCTTTTTTCTGTTTTGTTTAAGATATGGAAAACCAGGTGAATACTTTCCCCCTCAAAATGCCCTTCTTGGGGCTCAAGAAATGGTTCAGCAATTAAGAACACTTGTTGCCCTTGCAGAGGACCTAGGTTTGGTTCCAGCACCCACACAGCAGCTCACAACCATTGGTCATCCAGTTCCAGGGGATCTGATGCTTTCTTCTGGCCTCCATGGACACTGAACACATATGGTGCACTTACATTTATAGAGGCAACAAAAAAAATAGGATGATTTCCTTAGCTTTATATATGTTGAAAGAAATAATCTTTTGAGGAACATGTGTCAAGCAGAAACCTTGGCATATATATGGTTTCTGTGCTTTTAAGGCTCAGTTGATGAGAGGCCTTCATTGTCTGTTGAAAGGTTTTTGTGAATAAATACACTAGGTCTAGCAGCTGGATCTCCAGCTCTTCTCTCATGCCTCAGGCCTATCAACCAAGGCTGTCATCAGTGACTATGTAAAGTGAAACCTTTGTGTGAATTAACCAGTGGGTCTGACACAAATTAACAGTTCCTGAACTTGGTATTTCAACACTTAAGCACCAATAGATTTCAACCAGTAAACCATAATGTGAATGTTTCAACCAAAGGACAACACCAGCACAATAACAAACATACTTTCAGGCTGGAAAGATGGCTTAGTAGGTAAATCACTGACCACAGAAGTGTGAGCATCTAAAGTTCACATCTCCTGAACCCACATAAAGCCAAGTGCTGTAGCATGTACTTGTCATCCCAGGTCTCTGATAAAGAGATGGGAGGCAGAGACCAGAGACTTTCTGGAAGCCCATGTATCCTCAGGCTGGAGTACTCAAAAGTGGACATGAGACTATGTCTTAAGGTGGAAGATGAGGACTGGCTCCTGAGGTTGTCTGAACAGGCTCCATGGCCATGGCACGAGTTTGTTCTTGTGTATATGTACATGTACATGCACATCAGAGAGATTAAAAAGAGATATGTTGTCATGGCCATCTACAGAGGCAGAAGGACCCCTCTCCAAAGTCTCCTTATAATTTCCACTTTGGGGATATCATGCATGCATCAAGTGAGTCTGGATCTGTGCTAAAGTAAAGTAATCCAGACCCAGAAGGACAAAAGTTGTGTGGTGCCACTTATATGTGGGCTTTAATATGTTCCACCCAGAATCAGAGAGTAGATTGGAGGTTACAAGAAGTCATGGACTAGGGTGACATAATTAGAAGCTACTGATCTAAGGGTCCAAGGTTAGCTCATGTTAGCTGTAAATTATGGAAAGTCAATGGGTCACTTGAAATTTGCTAAGAGCTTAGCTCTTAAGTGGTCTTAGCACAAAAAATAGTGACCAAGATGTTAATTAGATGTTAATTAGTTTGGTAACTGCTTTACAATGTATAAAAGTCTCAAAACACTGTACTGCACATTTTCAATGAGTGTCTTCTTCTTTGAGAATTCCTTAATACATACTTGTAAAAGATGAAATGGTTTGTGGCTTATAGGACTCTGGGCTTCTGAAGCAGCTTGGAAATAAGTTTGAGAGATCCAGCAAAGGCAGGGATGAGAGGACAGAAGTTCTTGTCACCATGGACAGACATGGGTACTGGAAACCCTGAGAGTCAAGGCTCAAAGGCAGCCATCAGATCTCAAAATAAAAGCAGAGTCTTCATTGCATACATGTCACAGGCTGTGGTTGCCATTGAGAGCTGGAGTGACAGGGCTGATCTTCTGTGTGATGTAGCTTCTCCCAGCTCTATCTTTCTGTTGATCTAGACACAGGGTTGTTCTTCCCTCTTTGGGGTCACTGTAGGATTTCTGACAGCCTCTGCTGTGTGCTGCTTTATCCACATCCCAGGCAGCCGGAAAGAGAAAGGAACAAAAAACTCCAAGATGTGACCTTCCTTGCCTGTCTATTTACCATTCAAAAAACCCTCCCATAACTTTGGCTTAGATCTCATTTCATGGCTAGGAACACTTAGAGTAAGTAGTAGCTACAAGGGATGATGGGAGATGTAGCCTTGTTAAGCCTGCTGATGCTAACCGTAGTAACTTGTAGTTTGGTGAGGAAGCTCATGTTTCATTAACATGTCCTATGAATTGTAACTAGAGTTTTCCTGGTCCTGCCTGGTCCACAGTCAGGACAATTCTCTCACACACCAGTCCTGCAGCTGCTCAGACCTACCCAAGTAAACACACAGAGACTTATATTACTTAAACTGTTTGGCCTAATGGCTCAGGCTTCTTGCTAGCTATTCTTATATCTTAAACTAACCCATTTCTACTCATCTATAAGTTGCCACATGGCTCGTGGCTTACTGGTATCTTAACATCTTCTCATGGTGGCAGCTGGCATGGTCTCTGTGACTCAGCCTTCCACTTCCCAGAATTCTCATCTCTCCTTGTTCCTCCTGTACTTCCTGCCTGGCTACTGGCCAATCAGTGTTTTATTTATTAACCAATCAGAGCAACACATTTAACATACAGAACATCCCACAGCAATTTCCCTTTTCTTTTTTTTCAAAAAGGAAGGTTTTAACTTCCACATAGTAAAATCACAGATAACAAAACAATTATCAAGCAAGAATTACAGTTACAATATCTAGTCTATTTATAATAACAAGTCTATTTGTATTTGGCAAAATTAAGGAAGTTATCATATCTGTCTTATATTTGTGAGTCTAAGGCTTCATATCTAACTTATCTTTTATCATAACTAAGGAAAATTATAACTGTCTAGTCTTCAACTACATCAAAGAACTCAGACAGATATAATATTACCTGAGAAATGGGAAAAGGATGCAAGCAACTTTCAGGAGTCTTGCAAGAGTAGACAGAGACAGCTGGCAGCCGGGACAGTCATCCCAAGTTCTTTTGTAAAGTTGGGGCATCTGTCTTCAGCCCATAGGTCTAGAGTCTCTCAGTCACTTTTCTCTGTGTCCTGTAGAATGTCTGGTAGTTTCCTCTGCAAAGCAGGAACCTGAAGGACCATTTTGTCAAGCAAAGTTCAGTGGTCACCTTCCTATGGGTCCTGCATGTCCAGTCAATCAAGCAGTCCAGGCAAGAACAGTTCCTTGCCCAAATGGCTTCTTTTGCCAAGAAGAAGATAAACTCCATGTAGTGTGTCTTCAGTGCCCATCCTCCTCTCTGAAGTAAATTGGTGATGCCAGGATCAGACATTTCTCATTGTCCAGAAAGTCTAAATTTTTAAAAAATATTTTAAATGCCATATTCTGTAGGTCTTTGAAGTGTTTGAAGATTACCTGCCTAGCTGAAATTTGTCTATGTATATGTAGAAAACTTAACTAACATGCTACAAGTTTGACTATCATAGAAGACTAATTAATAATCTGTATTTCTTAATTATCCATGAAAATCTAAATGAGTTACATAAACATAATACCTCAAACGAGAATATAAATATATATACAGTGTAACAAAATTAACTTTAAACTTGTATCAATAAACTAAAATCCATAGCAATGTAAAACATTTTAAACAAGTTGCCCTTTAAGGTAGATTCAGTAATCTACCCTTTTATCCTATCATATCTATATAATATCCCCCTTTCTTCTTTAGAAAGAGTTCACATTTATAATCAACCTGATTTAAATAAAAATTTGGTTTTTCTCTGTCCTACACCAGAGGGCTCTTCTGATATGGGGCAAAAGAATCTCTTAACCTTTTTTTTTTTTTTTTTTAGCAATATTTTTGGGTTTAGAGGAGTGAGCCCATTCCATCTCCAAAGCCAGCTTGGTATATTTGGGAATTTGGGTGTAGCTTCTCTTACTGCTTCCTGTTGGAGGGAGGCGCTATATCTTATGGGGACACAAAGAAAAATTTAGGATTATTAATAATCCACGAGGGTGTATCATCTGAGCCAGTTGCCTTGAAACTGTTCTGGATGTTGGATCATCTGGACCATGGTGTGATTGGAGACCTTTCAGGGGGTCTTGGCTGGTCAAACTTGATGTATCTTAATCTGGAACAAATCCATAGTCACTGGCTTTCTGTGGCAACAAAAACAGAGCCTCTTTTCCAAAGCAACATATCCTTACATCCAAATTTTGAAGTTAAGGTATCTTTAAAATATACATATTGGCTTAAATCAACAGCTTTTACAATCAAATGTTTTTCTGAAGTTAAAAATCCCAAAGACAACACAATCCAGAGTCTCTGTGTATTACCCATCTTTATGTGGCTTATATTTTATACTACCTTCACTGTCTCTTTAAAAACTTTATTTTTCAAAACTCTCTATTTCTTTATATAACTGTATATATCACTTTTTTTTGTCTCTTTCAAGCCTGTGTATATTTTACACACATTGTAAACTATTCCATCTGAATATGTCTTATTGTGAACCTATTGCTTTAAACTTTATCATTCTAAGACTGAAATGGTGCTATGGCTGCTGGCTTCACCCACCTCAGCTTCCCAACATGGTGGTGGTACAGTTTACTGCCAGCTCTGGGAGCAATCAACTCTCAAAAAACAGTGGGTCTATGTTTTTATCAAAGCAGTGTGTAGCCCAGAAACCTTTTTTTTTTTTTAAACTAGTAAAGGCTAAATCCACCACACAGTGTAATGTGTCACTTGTAGATGCCTCATTTCTGCCATACTGCCAGTCAAACGGGCATGCCAGGAACCTGCCAACTTGAGAAAGACTACTAGGAAGCTGTTTTTAGCTCCCATTTAGAATCTTTATTTCTCAGGTTTTGTTGGAAACTCTTTGCCAACCTGTTGGGCGCCATTTGTATCTAGAGTTTTCCTGGTCCTGCCTGGCCCACAGTCAGGACAAATCTTTCTCACCCGCCAGTCCCACAGCCGCTGAGATCCAACCAAGTAAACACAGAGACTTATATTACTTACAAAGTGTATGGCCATGGCAGGCTTCTTACTGTTTTTATATCTTAAATTAACCCATTTCTATTCATCTATAAGTTGCCATGTGGCTCATGGCTTACTGGTATCTTAACATCTCATGGCAGTGGCTGGCATGGTATCTGTGACTCAGCCTTCCACTTCCCAGAATTCTCATCTCTCCTTGTCCTGCCTATACTTCCTGCCTGGCTACTGGCCAAACAGTGTTTTATTTATTAACCAATCAGAGCAACACATTTAACATACAGAGCACCCCACAGCAGTGAATGGAATGTTTTTTAATAAATACTGTCCATTTAATGCTGTGGGATGGTCTGTATGTCAAATTACTCTGATTGGTCAATAAATAAAACACTGATTGGCCAGTCAGTGGCTAGGCAGGAAGTATAGGTGGGACTAACAGAGAGGAGAAAAGAAAGAACAGGAAGGCAGAAGGAGTCACTGCCAGCCACCTCCATGACAAGCAGCATGTGAAGATGCCAGTAAGCCATGAGCCATGTGGCAAGGTATAGATTTATAGAAATGGATTAATTTAAGATAGAAGAATAGTTAGCAAGAAGCCTGCCACGGCCATACAGTTTATATGCAATATAAGTCTCTGTGTTTACTTGGTTGGGTCTGAGCGGCTGTGGGACTGGCAGGTGACAAAGATTTGTCCTGACTATGGGCAAGGAGGGAAAATTCTAGCTACAATTTAAAATAAATTGGGATTTTAGAAATAGACCTCTAGAGGAATTTTACTTTCTTTTGAAGGTGAATCAAGAGTCTGTTCTCATGTGCCCAATCCACTTCTGTTCTCCCCATTGCTGTCACCCTATAGGATTCAGAAACTTTTGTCAAAACTAAGAAAGTGATGTCTACTTCACCATGCACTGCACTCCAGACTTCACTTGAATTTCTTTCTGTCCCAAATGCACTCATCGTGTCAGCTTGACACAAGGCAGAGTCATCTCAGACGAAGGAACCTCAATTGAGAAAATGCCCTCACCAAATTGGCCTGTAGGAAGGCCTAGGTGTATTTTCTTGATGGACATTGATTGAGGAAGGCCCAGCCCACTGTGAGTGTGGACACCCCTGGGCTGGTTGTCCTGGATGACTTATGAAAGCAAGATGAGAAAGCCATGAAGACCAAGCCAGTAGTCAGCACTCCTCTGTGGGCTGTGCATCAATTGCTGCTGCCAGGTTCCTGCCCTGTTTGAGTTCCTTCCCCGATTTACTTCAGTGATGGACTGTGATGTAGAAGTGTAAGCAAAATAAACCCACTTTCTTTCCAAGTTGCTTATGGCCATGGTGTTTTATCATAGCAATAGTAACCCTAACTAAGACAGCACATCTTCCACAGTCCGCATTGAGATGCTTTCTCAGATTGTGCTTGTGTATGGAGCCTTTGACAGCTTGGCTTCTTACCAGTCAGTTAGTGTTCAACTGAGATTTTTTTGGTATGTCTCATGCTTTTTGTCTCATCCTTCATAAAGGTTCAGGACATCTGTAAGGTGGTGAGATGTTCACCTTGCCTAGGCGCATCCCTGGCTAGGTAGTGTTTTCACATTTCTAAAGTTGCTTTACCCCTATCACCTATATGCTGTTATTTAGAAGTGGATCACTCTGTTCAGCCCATACTCCAAAGTGTCTGTGTGGCAAGGGCAGGGACCAGGATCCATTTCCTAGAGGGGAAAGAATTACATGTAGTATGCTGGTTAGTTTTAACTGTCAATCTGGAATCACCTGGGAAGAGTCTTCATGGAGGAATTATTTTGATTAGGTGGTTCTATGAGTATGCCTGTGGGAAATAGTCTTGAGTTTCAATTGGTATAGGAAAACCAAACTCATTATGGGCAGCACCATTCCCTCTGCAAAGGAGTCATGAACAGTGTAGATGCTGGGAAATTGAGCTGAGCAGAAGCAAGCAAAGAAGCAAGACTAAATGCATTTTTTTCTCTCTCTGCTTTCAACTACAGATGTGGGGCTTGGAGCTCCTGTCTTGAATTCCCACCAATGATAGACACTAACCTGGAATTTAAACCCAAGCAACCCCTTTTCATTCTGTGTTGCTGTAGGTCAGGGTATGTGTCACAACAACAGACATGCGGAATCAAGAATTCCCGGCAAGAGGATGTTTCTCTCTCCTTGATTTATGTTATTTTTTATATTACATATAAATATAAACAGATTTATGTAACTGTTTATATTAGTCAGGAACTAGTTATTTTTATTTTTATACATTTGTATGTAATCAATACTAAATTGTCATATTTCTGGTATTGTTCCAGCTTTGGATATTGGAAGCTCTCTTGGCTAGTTCTGCTGACTCTCGACAGGCATCTATCGTTTTACTTATTTTTAGAATTTTCTTAATTTATACAGGTACAATAGGATATTGGCTCATCTTGAACTTTCTTTGCCCCAGCCTTAGAGTCAGTCATTTCTCCAAGGATCCCTAATTCCTTTTATTGTCCAGTGGAACTGAAACCTAAGATCTGAACACCAGGTACACTTTGAGTTTTATAAATGTCAGCTAAATAATGACTGCCATGATGAAGATAGTTTCATGAAATTATGGGCATGATTTTCAGCAGGGGCTTACTGTATCATAACACAAAATGGGCTGTGGTGATGATCAGTGGGTTTGTCTATGTATCATCTCATTTATTCTCTCACTGGTACAAGTAGGAGATATGCTAAGTCATAAAATGCCACGGATTATGCATGATGAGAGATTGGCATCTAATAGATCCTGTGAGTGATATTGAGAAGTTTTGATAAGACTTATGTATTTTATTTTTATGTGTATGCGTGTTTTATGTGGATGAATATATGTGCACCATGTGAATACAATGCCCTCAGAGGCCAGAAAAGCACATTGGATTCCCTGGAACTAGAGTTACAGATGGTTGTGAGCCACCATGTGAGTGTTGGGAACTAAACCCAGGTCTTCTGCAAGAGCAGCCAGTTCCTTTAATACTATCCAGCCACCTTCCAGGGCCCTCCCCCCAAATTGAAACTTTTTAAAGGCATATTTTCCAGATTTTTCCTTTTTCATGACAACACAGTGCCCTCTAAGGGACTCTTCTTCTGACAAAAACTTACTTTCAAGTTGGATACAAAGTCTCTGGTTTTCTCAACAAGCAAACAAAATGACTAAGTTCCTCCTACGTACCAGACATTGCTTTGCATTCTGGACAACAGAAGATGGGCACAAAAGTTCCCAGTAATTGCATAGTTTTTATCCCTGCAGAGAAGAAAATAAACAAGAAAAAAGAAGCAAGGCATTTCGTAGAGTATTAAATACCGTGCATAAAGTAACATTTTCTAGGACATGATTGATGAAAAGTAGCCACATTAGGTGTTTGGCTGAGAACCATGCTTCCATTAGGACCTGGTAGGTTAAAAAAAAGCCAGGCAAAGATAGTACAAGCACCACATCAGGAAAGAATCTAGATTAGAATGGTCTTGACATGTTCTAGGAAGGATAATAAACACCACTGGGACTGAACTGTGCAGACTTGGGTGTGTGGAAGAAGATAAAACCACGGGTGTACAAAGGTTCAGTAATAAAAGGGTTTGTAGGGCTTGCAATAGTGGGTATTTATTATTTATCTCTCAGAGCAGTGCAAAGCCATTGGGACAGTTTGTCAGGGGAGTTACACAGTCTGATGGGAACTATAGAAATCTCCTTTTTCATATTTTGTGGAGACTATATGCTTCATAGTTCATCAAAGTTAGGGAACTATTGATTGCAATTTCTGCTCTTATTTTTGCTATGTCAGAATCTGAAAGGAAAAGGGAAAGGGAAAATAAGTAGCATGATTCTGAAGTACCCTCTACTGATTGTCAGACATATTCCAATCCAGAGGTGTTCCATATGTAAATGAATGCAAATCTCAGGAAGCCAGAGCTGAGGGCAGCAGTAGTTGACAGGCCTGTGAGCACAGAAGCAAATGGAATGCTTGCCCCCTGTGGGTGTGAAGTGTCCTAGGAAGATGCAGGGTCATTGACATCAAGATCCTTGGATGTATTCTAAGGACAATTCGGAGGTCGACAGGACATATTCACAAATGAGCTACAATGTTGAGGAGTGAGAAACATGCCTTCCGGTGTGGGGCTGAACAACAGGAGGGTGGGGTGGTAGCATTAGGATAGGAAATAACATTTTGAAAAGCTTCAGGCTTAATTTTTGATTCATGATTTTCTTTTGTAAATCAATTGCCTTTTTGGTCTACAAGTTGGGGCAGCTAGTAGCCTTCCAAATGGGATGATCAAGGACAGGGTTGAGCTAAGACTCCTCAACACAGTAGATCTACATGAGAGATGAGGATACTGATTTGGGAGTCAGTCCTGGGAAAGAGTGAGCAAGAAACCAAAGAGGAAAAGACTTGAAAATCCTCGAACTTAGTCTTGGGCAAAGGGGGCATAAAGTGGATCAGTTCACAGAAGAAAGAGGAGAGGGGACATACAGGGAGAGGGAGAGCCAGTGACCTGCCAGGAGAAGCTGAGCTTGGTGCAGGAGAGGATGGTAATGGAGATTTATTACATAGAGACTGCCAACATCTCTCTAGATTTGTGACATGGCTCATATCCTGTAGATTTATGTCTTGGGTAAGTTGTTAACTCTTTCAGTATTCAGAAATGCTGAATTCTAACTTCAGCCATGTTGATTTTCCTTGTGTTTTTCTTTCTTTGATGGCTCAGGAGCTTCAATTCAGGCTTATGTGAGGTTTTCCTCACCTCCACACTGGTGTTCTCATAAAGGGCACCCTGTCAACATGGCTTGTCACCATCAACATGGCTTGTCACCATCAACATGGCTTGCACTCTTGCTGTTCAACTTGATCTCTTTTTGGGACAGTATTTGCCACATCTCTCAGCTGTACAGTGACTCCATTCTTCTTTTTACACTGTACTCATTAAAAAGAAATTACTATGTTTGGCTCATTCTCACTTTGTAAAGAGTCTGCACTTTCTCATCAAAGGACCCTTCTGCATAGAAGATTTTTCTCTTCTTCTGCATGCTTGTTTATCCTGACTTTTCTCCATTCAGTTATTCAGTCGATCATCTATATCAGTATGGACTTATGGGTACATATTTTTATATTTGTGGTTAGAACAGAGACAACCCAGATTGCTATTATTTCATTTGTTTCTCTTGTTCATAGATATAAAACTACCTCAGTCCTTTTTCTAAAAGATGTACTATTTGTGTGTGTGTGTGTGTGTGTGTGTGTGTGTGTGTGTGTGTGTGTATACATGCATGCAGCACCTGCAGAGGCCAGAAGAAGAATTGGCTCTCTGTAATCTGGAATTACAGGCAGTTGTAAGGCACCTTATATTGATGCTGGGAATGAGCTCAGGTCCTCTGCAAGAACCACAAGTACTCTTAACTATAGTCAGAGTTTTCCCATCCTGGGAGCCACTTTCAAATTACCACACAGAGGCTTATATTAATTGTAAATGCTCAGCCAATAACTCAGGCTTATTACTAACTAGCTCTTACATTTTAAATTAACCCATATTCCTTATTTATGCTCTGCCACATGGCGGTATCTTTATTAGCATGGCACTTTCCTTTCCTGCTCCCCCTGTGTCTGGCTGGCAACTCTTCTGACTTTACCCTCCTTCTTCCCAGAGTCCTCTGTCTCTGGCTGTCCCACTTATACTTCCTTCCTGGCTACCCACCTGTCAGTTTTTTATTAACCAATGAGAATAATACATATCTACAATGTATAGAAGGATTATTCAACAGCCATTCCTCTAGCCCCTCCCTCAGTTTCTTAAATAGTTACATAAATTTTCTAAGGAGCCAATCACACTCCCTTAGCTTAAATGATGTACACAAAAGGTCTCCTAAAGACCCAGCATGATCCTAGACTCACACAATTCCAGATTATTTCCCCAGGGGCAGCAGGATGTGCAGGGCTTCATTCTCAGAGCATAGGAATCTGAGACCATTGCTCCATCCACACACATTTGCTCTAATGCCTGTTTAAAGGACCACAGTATATCTGCTGATGTCTCATGTCATGATTTGTCTAAATGAATAACACAGCATGCTGTGATGACTTAAACTCCTTCTTACCATCTTATCACATTAGTTATCATTGGCTTACTGTTATGATTCCCAGTATTAGCAACAAAATAAGTATCACTTAGTGGCCACCTGGGCTACATTGTGAGGGAGCCTGAAAGTGTTTAAGTTGCAATGCCCTGTATTAAATCTCATCAAGAACATCACAATTTGTTTATAAAATGTTGTATGCTGTGCTGTGCTTTAACAGTTGAGCAACCCTTTCTAGCCTTGTCTGGTGGGGTAACTGTGAAGAAGGGCGACAGATTTAAGACTCATGTGACTATCTCTGCATCGAGGTTATGGTTTCCTGGGATGATTTTACAAATTAGTTCTGGGGTTTACGCTGGGGTGGGTTGTGGCTCTATAGGCAAGGTGTTTGCCAAGCAATCATGAGGATCTGACTCTGAATCTCTAGGATCCATGTTAAATCTGGATACAGAAATATGCATAAGCAACTGTATCAGTTGTGGCAGAGACAGGGTTTTCTCTGGTGCTCATGAGCCAGCAAGTCTAAATTAATCAGTGTGCTCCACATTCAATGAGAAATCCTTTCTCCAAAAATAAGGTGGAAAGTAATTCAAAAACATATATCGTGTTAACCTCTGATCTACACACAGGAACATACCCACACCCATATGCAGAGGAATGCTGTCATTTGCATAATGTATGTAACCATGAACATGTGCAAATGCATAGACCATACATACAACAGAGCTTTATTACTTTAATATCACAAAATTCCCAACTTATTCAAGAAATATGGACTTAGGTAGAATTTATTCTGTTTGTAGACAATACACACATATATGTAACATTTTATGTTAGGTTGACATATTTAACAAAAATACTTCATAATAAGCTCATGGGATGCTTTGATAAAGATTATTTGACATAGTTTACCTATTTTCTCACTGTATCTTGATAGGAACTGTCTATAGAGACATTTTATGTTTGAGTACAGACATAGGTGCTCTGCATGTGTGCCTGTTTGCGTGTGTGTGAGTGTGTGTGTATGTGTGTGTGTGTATTATGCTGTACTGAAGAAGTTATTAGATATCCTGCTGTTCAGTTAATTCAATTACTGTCACATCTTACAGTAAGCAATACATATAACAGGTTTTAAAGAAGATTAGAAGACAAAGAACCGTTTGAATTAGTTCTAAAGATAATTTGTCTTATTTTACAGACTATTTCACAGAAGTACTTGAAGCCATATGTATTACAGTTAAATCTTAGCAGTGCCTTGCAAATTCATAGACTTCGACAATGTGGCTTTTAACAGTTCTTTACTTTTTCACTGTGATTTTCCAATATTTTAATTTTTAAGAAATCCCAAGTAACCTAAGTCATCCGGATGTACTTTATAGTCAGCCCAACTTTCCTAATGCCCTGGTATAACATCCAACTAAAAAAAACTTGTTGTTTTTGCTTTTTTTTGAATTTGTCCTCAAGGGTGAAATTACTTCACTTGTGGCATCTCCTCTGCCTTTCATCATGAAGTTAGGCCTAAGAGTGTGCCCCAGTTTCCCCACCCCCAACTATTGGTGATGAGCCTGTGTCTGTAATAAAATGATCATGCTTCTCATCTGTGGTGATTTGAATGAGAAGTGTGCCCACAGGCACACATGATCTCTTAGCTTCCTGCTTCTGTTGGTGTACTTTCTCATTCACTGTGGGTTCTATCCCTCATCCTGGGACTGCATGCTAAAAATAAAGCTTTCCTCGCTAAATTGCTGTTGGTTGGTGTGTGTTATCACAGCAACAGAAAAGTGCCAACATCACATCACATCCTTACAGTCTCTGGGACATGCCATCAGCATTTGCCCTCATCCTTGTTGGTGTTGTAGGTTTGTTTCCTGTGCCTAGATTAGACCATGGGGCCTCACACATGCTGGACCAGTGCTCAGCCACTGTGCCTCAGCCATAGCCTTGCTTTCTTTTTAAATCTCTCTGTTACTTTGTGTGCATACTCTTTCTTTGCTTTCTCTCGCCCCTGAGACTTGAAAGTAGGAGGCAGCCTATGACTTTCCTTTATCCAAACATCCTGCTCCCAAATACTCACTAGTAGGTGGTTTCCCCCTTGTTCTTCTGAGAGTGCCCACCCTCCTTTATCACCAGTTGTTTCTTTCTGACCAACCCTTTTCTAGTCTTGTGTCTGGTCACACACCTCCCTTCCCATACATGTCTCCTTCATAAGCAATTCATTCTCAATTACATCCACTATTCACATTTCTCCTTGAAAAGCAAGGTTTACTTTTCTTCCTTTCTAGAACAGTCCAGTAATGGATAATTTTATGAGTCAACCTTATGAGGTCATGAGATGTCTGAGTAATTAATCAAGTATTGTTCTACACATTTCTGTGATGATTTTAAATGAGACTAATCCTTAAATCAGTAAATTCTTTTCTTTTAATTATTCTTTATCTTTTTTTAGTTATCAAACAAATTTCTGGCTTTCACTGTGGCATTTTCATGCATGTACACCATTGCTCATTTCATGTACCATTCCCGCCATGTCCCTTCTTCCCCTCATAGTCTCCTTCCTCTACCCAAATAGTTCCCTTCTATTTTATGTCATATGCATGCATGAGCGTGCACACACACGGCACACACATATACACACATACACACACAGAGTGAGAGAGCTTAATTCCACATATAACTGAACATATGCAATTATGTTTTAGAATACTGAATTAGTGAATATATATTCATTAAAGTAAATTAACTTGTACAATGTGAGTGAGTTTAAGCCCACCAGCTGAGGGTCTGGACTTCTATCACTGAGAGTTTTTTCTGAATGACCTCTTCTGGATTTGTTATGGGGTGCTTTACTGTATCCCTCTGAACTCATATATTATAAGTTCTTATAGTTTAGGTGGATGGTGTTAGGAGGAAAGGTCTTTGGGAGCTCATCAGGGTTGTATGAGATTATGAAGGAAGAGCCATCATGAATGGACTTAGAATCTTATTGGAGGTTCCTTAGGTCCCACTCTCTGCCCCACTAGGTGATGACACAGCTTCCACAGACCAGGAAGCAGCCCCTGGAAGACACCAAACTTGCCCCTACCTTATCTTAGCCTCTTGGGCTCTAGAATTATTAGAAATAAATATCAGTGGTGTTTCGTTCTATCAGCTTTCACTAAGCCAGATTTCAGTTGCTATATTGGCTTTGCCTGGGATTGTGTGTGTGTGTGTGTGTGTGTGTGTGTGTGTGTGTGTGTGTATAAGTGTGTAAGTGATAGTGTATGCATGCATACAAATGTGGGTGAGTGTGTGTGTGTGTGTGTGTGTGTGTGTGTGTGTGTGTGTGTGTGTGTGTATGTAAGCCTAAATTTGACTGGGTGCCTTGGGTTTCTCTCCCAGTTGTTCCTTATCTTATGTTTTGAGATAGGGTCTCTCACTAAGTCTTGAGCTCATCAATTTGGCTAGAGTAACTGGCCAGCAAGCCCCAGGGATCCTTCCATCTGTGAACCACTGCACTGGGCATTTTACATGGTTATTGGCTGCCCAAAGTCTTCACGCTTGTGTGGAAGGCGCTTTCCAGCCAGGTCATCCTGGGATCCCTGAACCTCTAGCCCACACTGCTGATCATTGATCCTATGATTAAATTCTTTACAATCTCTGCTTTTCTCCCTTCTATCTCTCCATGTCTCTTTATCTCTGTGAATCTTACTAGTTCTGTATCTCTGAAGGACTGTGGTTGATATTTCGTGTCTAACACAGCCACATCCTATGGTCTACCTAGCATTTCACTAAGCAGTGGCCACTGACTATGAGTTCTTACATTACAGAATTTAACTTTATCACAGCCTTAACTGTGTATAGCATCTCACCAGGCTTTCTGAGGGAAAAGAATCATGTGGGAGTGTCTCCCTTCCCTGGTATTAATTACAGTCATGTCCTATGCTCCTCACTGCTCCTGCACCAGGCAAGAAATTATCCCATTCAGTTTACCACCCAGCTCATTCCAACTGTAATGTTTATTCTAAGAAGATATTTTTCTCCTATTAACTTTATACTTATAGAATTTCCTTCTTGAAAAATGATCTACTAATTTAACACTTTAGATTTCATACCTCTAAGGAGAGCATGCTAGTCACTGACAAGCAGAGAATTTTCTCTGTTCCACATCCAATAGTGCATTTTTCTGTTCTCAGGGCACTAGAATCAGGGGAAATCAATGAAAGGCTAAGTTAGTATCTCTTGGGGGACAATGCCATGGGCTGTAAGTGATTTGTTTTAGCAATTACTTTTGCATTATATCCTAATAAGGTTCTATGGAGCCAGCTGTGGAGTGGGAAAAACAGCTAGATTTAGTTAATATGTTTTAGGGAAAACGATTCTTTTCTGCTACAATTGTCAATATTGCCTGAAAGGCAGTTTTATTCACCTCAGCAGTAGTGAGTTCTGAGGTGGGTAATTCTCTGTTATGGAAGGGAAGAGGAAAAAGAAGGAAGGAGAGAGGAAGGAGGGAGAGAAGAGAAAAGGGAGGGAGGGAGGAGGGAGGGAGGAGGGAACTAGGTAAAAGTTTTCTGGCTGCCATATATGCCTGTGGATTAATTTTAAATTGTATTGAATACTGTTTTTTTATTTCAAAATTGGATAATGAAAACTAAAATATATTGTCTAAAATGGTCACCATTTATCTGGAAAATGAATTTTTGAAAACAATATATATATATATATAATATATTATATATATATTATATATATATATATATATATATTTCCCTCACATACTTGTTTAGAGGAACCAAGCAGCTACCCTCTCAGAATAGAGGAGATTGTGATCTGGCAAACTGTTCTGGGTTTATTTCCCTGTAGAGAATTGTGAGAATTCTGACTAATTTCTGATTATTCATAAAAGGTGTTTAAATGACTCCTGAGGAAGCCCTTACCTGCTGTTTCCACAGGTAGCTTCAGCTGCCTTTTTCTTTTTGTTAAGTTGAAGGGGGACTTTTTCATCTTCTAGGTCTACACATTTATTTTTTTTTCCCATTTGCCTCTTGTCAACAGTGGAGCATATATTTCCTTCATATTTAAATCTATGGGTGTTTCGTTGGAGATTTTTTTTTCTTCCTTAAAACTAAAATGCAATGTCAAGTCCACATTTTTACTCTATATGCAAGAGTGCTGTAGTGGTTCTCAGTTCTGTGAATCCCCCAACTCTCTCAGGATGAAAGGAGACACAATAAAGGCAAAGACAAGAAGGTGAAAGGGCAAAGGTCTGGGACATGGATGTTAAAAGGTAACAGCTCACCCAGTTCCAACATGATGGATAGTCTAAGTTGTTTGGTTATGGTTGTGGAATAGCTGTGTCCTCCAGATTACAACATTTCATCCTGGGGGAGTTACAAAAAAACACTCATAAAACTCAAAAGAAATGACAAGACTCATGCAGTGGTTCAGGAGTCTCACAAGACAAAGGAGGGTGTTATCTGAAGTTATGCAAGGAAGTAAGTGATCTTCTCCAGGAGATCACTTCAGAGGAGCTGCCTGTGGATCATACAGGAAACTTCAATGAGTCAACTTTCATGCTGAGTTGGGCTTTTGGAGGATGTAGCTTCCACAGTCATGTATTATCTTGGAGATAATATGTGCTTCCGGAGGTTAACACCAAAAACTCATTGGTTCACTGGACTGTATATGGTGGGATCATTTCTTCGGTCTATGGTTGCCCTCTCTATCTGGAGTGAACAGCCATCCTGTTCTCAGGAGATGTTGCGCACAGCAGTGGGTGGGTTATTATTGTCACCCAAGGTCACATTCTTAGACTATGAAATTCTGAAGAGGCTAATTCTTTTAGTCTTATATAGTATTTGTGTAAAGTAGTGAGTTTCATCACAATGTTTCCTTATCTGTATGCTGTGAACTTTGATCACACTTACCCTGCTCTCCACCACACTCTGATTTGTGCCCCTCCTCCTGCTGATCTTCCCCCAAGAGTCTTTTTGTGTTTCCTTTTCATGTATTTATTTTAAACCTAGGTTCCTCATATGAGAGAAAACATACGACACTGTCTTCATAAGTTTGGCTTAATTATCTTCATGTCATGATATCCAATCAAATTCATTGTTTTTCTGCAGATGACATAACTTTTTCTTTTCTGTGGCAAACAATATTCCATTGATCCATTTATCCATAGGATAACTTCATATTTGATGTTGTGTATAGCTTCACAATACACATGAATGCTGTTGTTTCTATGGTGTGGGGTGGCAATATACTCAGGAATTATATGGCGACATCATCTTCTGGTCCTCCTTTCAAATTTAACTGAGATTTGAACACAACTGAGTCTAGCATCACCGTTTGGCTGTGATTCCTTATTTCTAACTAACTGGTCCTGTAGCTGAAAGTTATTACTGCTTTTATCCTATGGTAGAAATTGTTTCAGCATTTGGGTTTAATTAATGCTAATGTAACATATTGTAGGAGAAAGCACTGTTTCTCACATACCTGGTGAATTCTAAAATACAGATCTCTCCACAATGCACATTTATGGCAGTGAAATAACCACTTTAACTGTCTAAAGTTTTGCATTTTCCTTTCTTATTCTGATTAGCTTGAAAAGAAAGTTCAGGTATTCCTCAGCCTCATATTGAAATGAGCTTTGGCACTCTCCTCAGTGTCCAGTGTATGATAATGTGTAATCATGGCCCAATTTTTCCCACATCACAGGTTTCTCCGACAATGCCTTTCTTCATTCTTCCCCCAAATGTAAACACCGGATCTTCCTTATTGTTTGTCATTCTTTCTTTCCTCCAGGTGGGATGTGTCTTGTCCTTTCTCCTTCACAGTGGTGAACTTGTCTCCTCTTTTATTGTTATCCCAAAGTTAAGTTTTCTTATCCCTTATCCTGAAATGAATAATTCTTCCCTGAAGCCCCCAGGGAAAGCAGGTTGTTGTGAATGTTCTCTGCACTGAACTGCCTTCAACTCTGGCTTCTGGAAACTAAAATTTCTCTTTTCTGCTTATTTACTCTTAGGTAATATTTCTTCACTTTGCTTCTCCTGTTCCCAAAAGGAATACTTTAAAGTGTCCCTACCCCCACAGTCCTGCTAAAACTGAAGCAGTAAGCCTGGTGTTTGAGTCCCAACTCTATGCCTTCTCCTTCTACTTCTTCTCCTGCATCCCACTGTGTGGATTTACAGAGTTAATTGTCTAGAATGCTATTGATTAGACTAGTCCTTTGTTCATTATGACCTTAACTACTGATAATTTAACTTAATATTAAATTTAATACTATAATTTAACATAGTATTTTTTTAAATAGAGAATATCTCCTTTTCTGTGGTTTCCGGACTTGAAATTGTCAACTAACTTTTGGCAATTAGAATAGCTTCCTTGGTCTATGGTTGCCATCTCTATCTGGGATGAATAGTCATCTCTCTCCAGGAAAAGCACACAGAGTGGTGGGGTATAATTATAAGACAAGTGCACATTTAGGGCTTATAACAGCTGTCTAAAGAGGAACATTGGGGGCTTGGGGACTTGGTGTACATAACTGTAAAGATCTGGGCTAATTCTCCTGAGATTAATAGGTTAATTAGTGTCTTGGGTGTATTTTCAGATGCTATCATAAGGCACTCTGGCAATAGCATCTTAAGTGATGGTCTGGTTCAGTTCACACTTGGAAGTATAATACATCATGGCAAAGAAGTCATAGCAGCAGGAACCTCAAGCAACCAGTCACATGGGATTTTCAGCTAGGAAGAATAAAGCAGTCGGTGCTTTCGCTGAGCTCACTTATTCTGATTTATTTAGCATACGGTTCCAGCCTAGGGAACGGTGCCACCCATAGTGGGCTTTCCCACCTCATGCACAGCATCAGAAAAGAGAAAGTTCCTTGGTGTGTTGGAATGCAAGCTGAGTCTCAGAGTTAGTCATAGACTTTAGAAGCCATAGATGGCCAAGTGCTAACAGGAAGTCCATAGTCTAACCTGAGCACCTCATCTTTGACACTAATGAGGTTTTCTGTCAGAACATTCCTTATTGTGTGGGGTTTTCTCTATATTGTGGGATATTGAGCAGCACAGATGGTGACATCTTATAAATCCTAGTTATATTCTTTACCTTAAAGGGTGATACTTAAAAAGTGTCCAGATATTGCCAGGTGCCTGTTGTGGAATGATCTTTTTGTACACTGTGAAGATGTGTCACTCTGGTTGGTTTAATAAAAAGCAGAATGGTCAGTAACTAGGTAGGATTTCCGGTATGGAGGATGCTTGGAAGAAGGACATAGTTGCAGGGAGGGGACTCCAGGAGATACAGAGCAAGCAGCATGTGCATTACAAAGTAAAGGTAACCAAGCCATTTAAAATGTAGATTAAAGATATGGGTTAATTTAAGTTATAAGTGCTAGTTAGAAGCAATCCTAAGCCATTGCCAAGCTTTCATAATTAATAATCAGTATGCTTGTCATGATTTGGGAGCTTGATGGTGAGACAGAGAATCTGTCTACATGCTTCCTTCAAGCAAGATCATCTCAACCCTGGTGGAAAACCACTGGCTCAATAGGCTCAATAGGGAAGTAGAGATAAGGATGAGTAAAAAACTAGTGACAGAGACTGGATGATACTCTTGCCAAAAGTAATTCCATTCTGGGTGTGGTTGTGCATGTGTACTCAGGAGGCTGAAGCAGGAAGATTATGAGTTCTAGGCCAGCCCCGGCTCTAAAAGGAAAAGGAAAAGAAAGAAAAAAAGAAAAGAAAATCTGAGTGAATTCTACAAACATTTTCCCAAAAGGAGCTAAATTATTTTACTTTAAACTTTGTTTCCTTGGCATTGATTTCTAAAAACAAACTCAGTTGTTTCTAAGCAAGAAAAATCTAGAGTAACAGTTTGGGTGTCTACTACCCACTTGGGCATTATCATTTGAATTGCTATGTGTGTATGTGTATGTACATACTTCTTTGACTTGGAATACTGCAGTCAGTCATGTCAGATGAAGATGGCAGTCTCAGAGTTTGGGAGAAGCCTGCTGTCAGCAGGCAAGCACTGCTGGCCACCATCTACATCTACTTATAAGACAGGGAATTGTGAATGAAGACTGCCCTGCCATTGGCAGTCTGTTCTTTTAATGCTACTATTGGTTTCTGTTTGTGTTATATTCATATCAATTAAATAAGCCCAATACAACCCCTAGGTTATCAAGAGCCTACTCTGTGAAGACAATGGGCAGCACAAGATGACACCTGTGACTCTGCAAAGCAGTGTTGCCCGGGCACATAGGGTTCAGGGTTATTTTCAGTTCATATGTTTCCACTTTTCAGCATGTGCTTATATATAAGTCACCTAGCATCTTGGAGCAATGTTTTTCCTCAGTATAAAATGGTGACACTACTATCAATATCATTTAGGAAGGCTAGTATCTTCAAAGTGATGGATCTGGACAGACTGGACACAAGTCTCTGGGTATGCCTGTGAGGGATTATCCAGATTTGCTGGAGTGAAAGGGCCCTCCTTAACTGTTGGTGGCACCGTTCTAAGGACTAGTGTTCTGGACTGAATAAAAAGGAGAAAGGTTAAGTGCTTCTGTTAACACAGGTTAACACAGAAATAGGAAAAATAACTAATATGGCATCTTAGATTTGATGTAACATGGCTCATAAGTGTTCCTGACAGATCTATGTTTCTAAGGGCTTGTTCTGCTTGCCATTGTTAAGAGGCATGGCAAGCTTTAAGGGATGGCACCTTGCTGAAAGTCTTTAGGTTACTGAAGATACATCTTGGGGGTATGTGGGACCTGGCACCCTCCTTGCTTCCTTATTTCCCTTCCTTCCCATGCGCAGTATCCATCAACCATATGGTTCAGCCCTGAAGTTCTTCCATAGGCCTGAAGCAACGAGAGCCAGTTCATTATGGACCTCATATTAGGTTTTGTATTTTATTTTATTTTTTCATTTCAGTTACAACATCCCTGATAGAAATAGCTTAAAGAGGGAAGATTTATTTGGCTTGTGTGTCACATGGTTCAGTTCATTATTATTTAACTTCAAGTGCTTGACTGTGGTGCCAGGTCTGTATGACTCACCAAGAAAATGTTTCTGGAGTCGAAAGGCATGAGGCACAGGAAAGAGGGACACACAACAGAGTCAGGACAAGACAGCTTCTAATGATGCATCCCATGACCTACCACTTAAGTTGCAGCCCCATCTTTGACCTTCTGTCATTTACTGTCATATTATGACTCCATCAAAGGATTAATCCATTAATCAGATCAATTTGTCTATGTATCAGATCTCATGAAATAGAATTGCCATGCCCATAAGGTGTGCTTTAGTCATATTCTAGGCAGTTTAACTCAAGTAAGCTGACAAAAGTTACCATTGTTGGCCTTGAGGGATGGATGGCTCAATGATAAAGATGCTGGCTTCCAAGCCTTACAAACTGAGTTCAAGTCCCAAAACCTGCATGCTGGAAGGAAGGAACCCAAAAATTATCTGACTACTGCATGCATACAAGGGCACATATGCACGCACATACATCATACATGAATACATGTTTAAAACTGTGAGTCAAGCTAAACCTTTTCTTTTATAGTTGATACTCTCAGGAACTTGTGCCAATAACTGAATGTGATCTAATGTGATTGTTAAGACCAAATAAAGGGCCAATGCATTTTACTGCACATGTGCCCCATTCTTCTCTTGTGCATGGAAAGGTGAACAGCGTGAATGGCAGATTATTTGATTGGCACCATCTGACATCATGAGACTGGAACAGAAGGGTACAACATGTATAGCTAGGTGTGGCACTACATGCCAACAGTCAGGAGGTAGAGGTAAAAAGAATGTAAGTCTGAAGCCAGGCTGCTGGGTTTCCTGGTAAGGGAAACTTCACAAAAAAATGAATGCAAGAGATCAAGGGATGATGGCTCAGTAAGAAGTGGTTCCAGAAACACTGAGAGCAGAGGGACAAAACCATGACACAGGAAGGGGTCACTGAACACAGGAATCTTTGGGAATACTGGGCCAGGATGAACAAGTGCCTTTCTCATTCAAGGAGGTGAATTAGTTGCAATGTTCATACAGCAAATTATTAGAAGGTTTCTGCCAAATAGTGAGGAATATCTACACATCACCAGACCATTCATGAGAACAGCCTGAAGAGTTAAGAGTCAACACTTCAGACTATATCAATTTGAATCTCAGATAAACACTGTTTATCTAGATATTTTGTTAAATATTTGGGATTTATTTATAAGAAAAACAACATGCTCCCTTTTGCTTTTATGTAATTTGGTTTTCACTGGGCACCCTATTTTTATCTGGAATCGTTGAGTAGAATCTGATGGCCAGAGAAACTTCTAGAATTGTCATACAAATGTTCTTGGGAGTTAACAATCAAACTGGGGGTCTGGGGTTGTAGCTCCATTGGTAGAGTTCTTGCCTGGCCTGCACAAAGCCAAATCCAGAGCTCCATAAAATGGGTATGGTTTGGTATGATTATAATCCTAGCACTTTAGAGAGCAGAGATAGAATACAAAGGTCATCCATAGCTTTATAATGAGTTCAAGACTAGTCTTGGCTACATGAGAACCTGTCTCACAAAAGCCAAATCACCAAAAATAAAACTATGGAAGCTGAAATGTGAGGTCCTAGAGAATTTAAAGGAGGCACTGTCTACTCATAGTGCTAGATCACACATACATGTCACTGTCTCAAACGCATCCATTCTATCCATACCTAGCCTGGACATCTCCATATCACTCAGGGATGAATGTGCAACACAAGGAAGAACAGCCAGACTTGGAGGGCATCGTCTTGGTTTCTTCAGTAGGCACTGGGATTGATGCATCCTTTTGGAGGGAAGATTCAGCACTGAGGTTATTAGAACCTGAGTCTCTTTTTCCTGACCTTTGGTGGGAAGTCTCAGGCAGTGGGAGTAGCTCAGAACTCATCTGTTGTACCACAGTAGATAGGAGTTGAAGACAGGAAGTAAAGACAGAGCTCAGCAGAGATCCAGCAATTATTACCCAGTGTTGAGTATTGTGTTTGCACCCCACTAGATGAAATGTGCACCTCACCAGTTAAGAGTCCCACTATCAGTACCCTACTGGATTGAGAGCATCACGGAATCCCACAAGGTATGCCAACCATTTGTGCATTAAAGCAGATACAGCAGGTCTGGGCAGGGGGAGATCTGGCTTCTTAAGTGCTTGGTGTTAAAAGTAATGACAAGGTAGAGGAAATCTGAGATACAAGAGGGGACCTGTGATCCACACTAGCTATACCCCACCCATGTTTCTCAGAGACTCTGTGAGTGATGCACAGATGTGTGTAGCAATGAGGGCCTGTCGCACCTTGTCAAAAGAAATGTCACCCGCACCTCAATGTGAAAGGTTTTAGAGCTAAGGAAACTACACGTGGGACATAATATACATACCAAGCCTGGCATTAAATCAAAGCTATTAGAGGGTCTTGGCAGAATGGGCTGGGTTCCCAGGTAGGCATGTTACAGGAGGAATTCATATGAGTTGTATGGACAATTCGTCTGTTGATCTCCGAGCGACTGCCAAGCTGTTTCCAGTACGTGACAGCTGGGAGAAATTTCCTTTTCCAATAAGAGTTTCAGATGCAGATGCTCATCTGATTGGCTAAAGAAGGAGAAAGGGTAAGAGATGAAGATGTGCAGAAGGGGGACATGAAAGACAAAGCAGCTGGGTAGATCTGATGAAGACAATGAAATGAACTTTAAGTGGCGTGTGAAGCCACCGCTGCAGGTTTCAGATAAGCCACTTGTCACAAGTCATTTTTTTACCAGACCCCTCTTGGTTATGACAGGTTTACACTGGATGTAGAGCCAAGCACCCAAACTGGATTTTCGCCTTTATTTCTTGAAACAAAACATTGGCTGGCTTATCCTTTCATCATTGGATAGTGAGTGTTTTTATTGCAGTGTTACTCTTAAGTGCTTCCTTGTCAATGTGCCCTTTAAAACTAGCTCTGTGTCTTGACTTTCCCACACCAAGGAACTCAGCATAGCACCGGGGCTGATGATGGCAGGTCTGGGGGCAGCTATCTTGTGACTATAGGATTATCCTTCTATGGAATGCCATTCCAGCACAAGAAATCTGTATCTTGCCTGTTAAGGAAATATTATGTTTCAACTTTTGTGAAAGATATTTATAAATCTTTAGCAGACAACACTACCAAACTATTAATTTCCTCTTTTATTTTTTGAACTAACACTTTTTTTTATTATTTATTGTTTCTTCCTCTCAAACAAAAACCTGGGTCCAGAGAAATGGCTAGGTGGTTAAGAGTATGTATCACTTTTGCAGAGGACTGGAGTTAGGTTTCCAGAACCCAAGCTCACACTGCCTGTATCCTTGGCTGTAGGGGGATTTGGTGCCTGCTTTTGGCCTCTATAGGCACCTGCACTCATGTGCACACACCCACACACAGATATACACACATATACATAACTAAAAAGTAATTTTTTAAAGAGCAGAATTGCTTTTATGGATCAGAATTATCCACCTAGCATCTCTCCATCTGTATATCTATATGAGTATCCCTAGGGACAGACAGAGTAGGAGAGGCAAAGAGAAAGAAGTCAACTTTCCAACTACATATATAATGTGTACTGCATTAGATTAGCTTTTGCATAACACAGCTGCTTCATGTTTAATTTACATATTAGTGACTTCATTCTCTTCAGCACATCATATTAAATGATTATTTCAACCAAATGTTAAATAATTGGCAGGTTTTGTTAAATTTTAAATACTAATGCATTAGAAATGTCTATATGTGTATCTTTGGCCACTGCCATAGTTTTTTTCATGAGACATTCATGACCATGAAATAGTTGGATCAGAGGGAGCTTGGGAATTAATTTCTAATGTTGTCCTGGTTCTATTTCTGTTGCTGTGATAAAATGTCCCAACTAAAAGCAACTTAGGACAGGAAATCTTTTTCAGCCCTGGTGTTATGCTGAGTTCTTCAGTATGGGAAAGTCAAGACAAGAACTTCAAACAGCTAGTCATAGCACATGCACAATTAGGAGCAGAGAGAAAATGATGCATGCATGCTTGTTTGTGTTTACCTACCTAGGGAATGGTACTACCCACACTGGGCTGGCTATTCCCACATCAATTAATTAAGGTGATCCCTCACAGATATGGTCACAGTCTAACCTGGTTTAAAACAATCCCTCACTGAGACTACTACTAGATGATTCTAGGTTATGTCATGTTGACAAATTTAACCATCACATGCTCCTAATGGCAAATGAGCCAACGGAGAGACTGTCCTATTTTGAATACCCACTGATAGTACACGAAGCCATCTGCCTTATTTGATTCTGAACTTTCCTCCTCATATCAAAGGGGCAAAAGCTAAAAGAGAACATAAAATTGCATTAGGCAACATACACATTTCAGTAGTTTATAGCTTATTCCCCATGGTCCTCTGATGACGTTGCTGTTTGGAATTGTCCAGGAAAGGATGGAACAATGACATGGTGATAAAGTAAAAATGTCCAACATGAATCCAAAGGTTCTGTTAGAGAAGAAAAGCATAGTGTTAGCGACATTCTGTAGGCCAGATCTTTGCCTCAGATATTTCTTTCAGCTACTTTCCCAAGGCCGTGGTCGAGGTGTATCGAGGGATGTGGTTTTGTCACTGATTCCAATTCTGTTCAGTTACTGGACAAATTCAACCTCAAGCATGTGTAGCATTGAGGGCTTCCTTCCATTTCCTCGCTGGCTCAGCTAGGAGCTATTCTAGGATTCCAGAGGCTGCTGGATTTCCTGGCTCATCATTCACCATTTCTGTGTGCAAAGTCAAAGCCACATGGCTTCTCATCATCTGGAGTGCTCTTCCTCCCCACCTCCTCTCTGTTCTTCAACCTTGTGTGACTGTGCTCTTTTTCTGCCTCGTGAGGCTCATGTGATTACAGAGGCTCCACATGGATCATTGAGATTGTGTTGTCTGAATCCATGGATGGGAGGCTGACTTTCATCTGAAATGTCCATTTGGGGCATTGCTGTGTGTCTCCTGAGCAGTTTTAAAAAGGACTCAAGCACTCAATATCACAGACTGTTTTGTAATTTTCAAAAATATTAAATCAGGGCCAGTGAGATGGTTCAGTGGGTAAAAAACACTTTACTACTCAAGTCTGATGACCTGAGTCCAAGGCCCAAAGCCACACAGAAGGACAGATGTGCTGGCACACATTTGTAGTCCTAGCCCTCTTACGGTGACAGGGGAGACAGTGACAATGAATCACCTGGCAGTGCCCAGGCTACCTTGCCTGAATGAACTATGTGAAAGGGAGAAACTGTAAGAGAGACCCCATCTCAACACAGTAGAAGGAGAAAACAGACCCCAAAAAGTTGTCCTCTAACCTCCACACATGTGCTGAAGAGTGAGCATGTCCTCTCTCTCTCCTTTCTCTTTCTCACACTCACTCTGTCTCCCTGCATCACACACACTAATAAATAATATTATTAAATAAAAAGCTAGCTGACTCTAAGTTCAATGGGGATGAGATCCTGGGTCTCCTGAGAATTTTTCTGCAAATGGTTTAGAAAAACAAAATTAGGAAACATTTTTATTCTCACCATTAAAAATAGTAAGTATTGAGTTCCTATCATGTGTGAAACTCTGTCCCAGGGACTATAGAAATTTAAGAAAACTCTTATCACATAAATGTTATATTAATGTGGAGAGAAAAAGATGGGGCCAACCACAATCCATAAATGGATACATTTGTATTGCATAAGGCCATGCATATTATAAGTCAGAAAATGAGTGTGAAGATAGGAGCTATAATTTTAAATGAAATGGGCAGCAGAGACCTCATTGAAAATAGGAACAATTGAACAGAAAATTGAGAGAGAGAAAAGGGCTGAACCCATCTGGGGAAAGAAATACTAACTGACACCCCTCATATTTTAACCTATAGCCACTCAGTATTCAGTTGTTAAAAGTCCTGGGGGCTTTTAAATGGCAGTGAGGAATATTGTGGAAATGATAGTATAATTCCATCAGAAGTTGGTGTTTCTTGTAAGATAAGGAAATAAACACTCATTTATACTCATTGACATGTGTACTTAAACAGATTCCTCGTTCTCAAAAAACTGACAAGATAAGTCGTTTGCGATTCTGCTGTCTTCACAAATATATTCAATGGTCCTGTTCCTCCTGTAGCTTCCAGAGGGACCTTACACCCCAGGGGAGCAGGGAGTGACAGCAAAGGAGCAAGGATGCAGACACTCACAGCTTCTTGCTTCCCTTTGGTTGAAAGTGGACTACCCCACTTGCTGTCTCAGAAATGGGTGGCTTCCTGGGTAGATGTGTTCGTTTTGGTTTGAATCTCTTTCATTGTGGAGAAGGTGAGGTGGACTAGGAAGACAGGATCACAGAAGCAGAAACAATCTGAACTTAGTGGAATTTGTAAGAAGACCACATGAGAATAGGAAGAAGCAAAGTGCTAGAGAGGTCCACAGAAATCCACAAAGATACCTCCACAATAGACTACTGGCAATGGTTGAGAGAAAGCCTGAACTTTCTTACTCTGATGATAGGGTGGCCAAACACCCTAACTGTCATGCTAGAAACCTCATCCAATAATTGAGGGAACTGGATGCAGAGATCCATGGCCAGGCCCCAGGTGGAGCTCCAGGAGTCCAATGGTGAGAAAGAGGAGGGTTTGTATGAGTGAGAGTTGTTGAGACCAAGATTGGAAAAGGACAGGGACAAATAGCCAAACAAATGGAAACACATGAACTATGAACCAATAGCTGAGGAGCCCCCAACTGGATTAGGCCCTCTGGATAAGTGAGACAGTTGATTAGCTTGATCTGTTTGGGAGGTATCCAGACACTGGGATCGGGACCTGTCCTCAGTGCATGTGCTAGCTGTTTGGAACCTAGGGCTTATACAGGGACACTTGGCTCAGGCTGGGAGGAGGGGACTGGACCTGCCTGGACTGAATCTACAAGGTTGAACTCAATCCCCAGGGTCTTTGCCCTGGAGGAGATGGGAATGGGGGGTGGGCTGGGGAGAAGGTGGGTGGGGGTGGGAGGGGGGAGAACAAGGGAATCCCTGCCTGATATGTAAAATTAAATTAAATTATAAAATTAAAAAACAAAACCAGGATATGGATGTGGATAGGTGTTGTGGTGTGGAGGAACTTGGAGGAGCTCTAGAGTAGGAAATCATAATTAGAATATATTGTGCAAGAAAAATCTATTTTCAATTAAAAAACAGAAAAATAAAAAGGGTCAAGGAATATATAAAAATTGTAATAAATTATTATATATACTATTAAAATGAAAACCACAAGCCTCAAAAAAAAAAAAAAAAGAAATATGCAGGCATGGGGAGTGAATAAAGAAGGCCCTAACAGGGCGCCATAAAGCAACACTGTAGAAAGAATACCACTGTCTGAATTTCTACCCGGAGCAAGCTATTGGCTAACACTGGGATTCCACAGTGCTCTCTCCTTATTTTCTCACTGGGAGTCTAAGGTTTATGTGGAGGCTTCAGGTCTATATTCTGGCCACTGGGCATATCACATTAAGATAGGGAACTAAGAAGGCAATTTATCCACTTACAAATACCATTTGGACTCTATATAAATAGAAATTCATTCATCTGCTCAAGGTGGAAGATACTGTTCTTAGCAGCAGCAGAAGCAACAGCAGAAGCAGCAGCAGCTGCAGCAACATCACCATCATCAACAACAACAACAACAACACACACACACACACACACACACACACACACACGAGAGGCATAAACAGGTATATATTTATTTCTGTCCTGTAAAACACACTGATACGTTGTGTGTCCCTATTAGACACTAAGGCTATTGCCATCCTGTGGCTCTCAGCCCTGATTTTCTAGTTCACAATCCAAGATGGTTGACCAAGATCTGATCAGAGGATTTGCAGGCATTCTAGCAGGAGTCCATGCTCTGCAGTTCATATTCCCTTGAAACATTTTGGAAGTCTACACTTAAGGCGACCATGGTGACAAATTGTCAGTTAAGATGGTTATGGGTAAGGATGAGTGGCTCACTGGCTTTTGGGGGCCGGACTCAGTAGAATCTCCAAAACATTGAAAATGAAACTGCACTGGTGCTGTAGCTGCTGGCTCTGCCCACTTCAGCTTCCCAACATGGCTGTGGTACAGTTTCTGTCAGCTCTGGGAACCATCAGCTCTCAGAAATAGTGGGTCTATGCTTCTATCAAAGAGCCCAGAAACCTCATTTTTGTTTTGTACTAGCAAAAACTAAATCCACGATGCAGCTTAATGTGCCACTTGCAGAGGCCTCATTCCCGTCAAACTGCAGGTCAAGCACACATGCCAGAGACCCTCCATAGTAGCTCAAACATGAAGGTTGTCACTAACTTGAGAGAAACAACTAGGAACTGTTTTTAGCTCCATTTTAGAATCTTTTTTCTCAGGTTTTAGGTGGAAACTCTGGCCCCACGTTAGGTGCCATTTGTAGGTAGAGTTTTCCTGGTCCTGCCTGGCCCACAGTCAGGACAAATCTCTCTAACCCACCAGTCCAGCAGCAGCTCAGATCCAACCAAGTAAACACACAGAGATTTATATTGCTTACAGACTGTATGGCCATGGCATGCTTCTTGCTAACTATTCTTATATCTTAAATTAATCCATTTCTATAAATCTATACCTTGCCATGTGGCTCGTGGCTTACTGGCGTCTTCACATGCTGCTTGTCATGGCGGCGGCTGGCAGTGTCTCCATGCCTCAGCCTTCTGCTTCCCAGAATTCTCCTCTCTCCTTGTCCTGCCTATACTTCCTGCCTGGCCACTGGCCAATCAGTGTTTTATTTATACAGAACGATATCCACAGCATACATGTTTAAACACTTGGTCCCCAGTTGGTGGAACTATTTGGGGGAGGTTATTGAATCTTTAGGGAGTGGAGCCTTGCTAGAGAAAGAGAGTAACTGAAGGTGGGCTTTGAGCATTTATAGCTCTGCCCTATCCTTCTCTCTCACACTCTCCTTCCTCAGTGTGGATAATAATGTGGCCACCCAGCTTCCTGTTCTTGTGGCCATGCCTTCCCAACTGTGGTGGATTCTCTCTGCCATCAAAAGTCAAAAACAAATTCATTTCACTTCTGAATTGCTGTGGCCATGGTATTTTATAACAGCAACAGAGGAATAACTTAGGCATTTCTGACTTTTCACCTGTGCCAAATGCACCTGTTTCCTCTCCATCTTCTTGTTTATCTTTTTTTTTCGTAACAGACTTTAGTGATAAATACAGCAATTTCCAAGTCTGAGGATAACCACAGACCTAATATGCATTTCAGTTTATGGACCTTTCTAGCAGCCTACAAAGTTATAATCCATATTATATCATTTATGCTGTATAGATGAGGATCTGAGAACTCTGAGTGATTAAATACTTTGTCTATTGTTCTTCTTTGCTTCTTGATGCTGTGATAAATACCATGAGTACAATCAACTTAGGGAGGAAAGGGTTTAGTTTATTTTAAAGGTTGCAGCCCATCATCCAGGGAAGCCAAGGCAGGGACTCAAGTAGAGTTGAAAGAGGAACTCTGCTTGCTGGCTTGTTTCCACTGGGTTGCCAAGTTTCCTTTGTGCACAGTGCCTAGTATACAGATCAGGTCCATCTGCCTAGGGATGGTGGTATTACCCAAAGTGGGCTGGGTCCTCCTGCATCAATTAGCAGTTAAGAAAGTACCTTGCAGACATGGTCACGGGCCAATCTAATCTAGACAGTTCATTATTTCAGATTCCTTCTTCTCAGGCAATTCTAGGTTTGTACCAAGTTGATAGATAAAGCAAACTATAACAAGATGCATGTGACCTAAGCTATTTTATGGGACCTGAAAACCTGCTGTGCTACTGGGAGATATAGAGTGATTTGAGTAGATATGTGTCCATTTTTGACAATATTGATCAATAACAGATTACAGTGTTAGGCTAGGTTACTCCTTCCTGAGCTTGCACACAGGGCGCTTTTATATATATTCTTATTGATTCTTTGTGGATTCCACATCATGCATCCTGATCCTACTCATCTCCCCACCCTCTGCCCTTGGGAGCTCCTAACCAAAAACAAAACAAAAGTAAAAGTATAGCCAAAAGACAAACCAAAACCAAAACCAAAAAAAAAAAAAAAAACCAAACAAACAGAAACGAAAAAAAGAATCTCAGCATGGAAGTTGTAGTGTGGCCCAATGAGTCACACAGTATATGCCTTCATCCATACATCTTTACTTATGTGTTCCTTGCAATGGATGGCTGGTCTGGCTCGAGGCCTCTGGCTTTTGGTACACTGTGGATACAGAGCTCTAGCTGGATCCCCCTGGGTATCCTGTTGTTGTCCTGTGTCATGGAGATGCTACACACAGGACTTTTTTTGTTCACTGGAATTAGAGCAAAAGTCATGTGTCCAGATTGAAAGTGCAGCCTCTGAAAGCTTCTGTGAGTCATAAATAAGCAATTTGAATAACCTAGAGGCCATTTGTTCCCACACCCATGCATGTGTACTCCCTCTTTATAAAGATCGTCTAGGTGACAGAGTATGTCACACGATCTAATATCCATGGGCAATAAGACGTAAAGTTATAGTACAATGAGAGCAGAGGGGTGACACGAAATACAGCATGTCATCACCTTAAGTATTTAGTGAGCTATCATTAATAAGACTCAGTATGATTTATGTAAAGAATAATGAAATTGCATTGGCCACTAAGATCTTATCATTCCATCTCTTCAAATTTTCATTTTCCCTCATGAAATGGGATATGTAAGAAAGAAGTTTTATGATTCTTTTCAATCCTTTCATATTTGATGTGCTCAAAGACTAATTCCTTCACATAATGCTCTCTCTCTTTTCATCAGATCCATTATATTTCCATCTCTTCCACTTTATAGGTGCTCATTTTTACTGTAATCTTTGTTTTGCAAGCTCTAAAACTTAATTCCAAATTTAAATCACCAAATTGAAGAAATTGATATTTTAACAATTTTCATTATTTAAAGAGACTCATGTTAGATAGACTGTAATTAAATTGTGGCATGTATGAATTTCTTAATTAATCAGAAAATTATATGTACATGAATTAAACAGGGAAAAGGAACTACAATTAAAAATAACAGTAGAAAAACCAAGTTCAATATTTGCTACAATGTGTATGATGCAAAGACCATGTGACCAGTGGCAATCTGCGATCAGGTCATGATCAGGCTAGGTATAAATGCCTACAGCGTGGATGTGGTTATCTCTCTGAGGGTGTAGTTGAATGACAACTCTCTGTGTGTATGGTGTGCAGTAGGCTTTGCTACTTTTGTTGGTTTTGTGTGTTTGTTTTTGTGTTTTTACAAGGAAGGCTTTCACAATGTGGTCCAGATCCCTTTAAACTCATGGTTATCCTGGTTCTGCATCCTAAGTTCTAGAATTAAAAAAAATGAGCCACCACAACTGCCTTGGGGTTCATTATTGATACCAGTATCTCCCAGGTAAGCCAGGAAAGCTGCTATCAGCTTTAGAGACCCAGAGTCACATTAGATCTTTACCATAAATGTAATGTCTAAGACAATAGACTGCTCACTGTTGTATCTCACAGTGAACCAATCGATCATTGAAGTACAAAATAAAGGTTCCTCCTCCTTCAGATGGTGTTGGGAGATAAAATTTCAGCACAGAATATGTCAATCATCATTTAACAGTGCATATTGAAAGCTGTTTATTAATTGAATTTTAAGTTACAAGTTTTATCCTCACAATATTTTATAGTATGTATATATTTATAGTTATTACAAATACTATTATTTATGTGTATGCATGCTTGTGTGTGTGTATATTGGCCAGTTTTCTTGGGGGCTGTTCTCAGCCACCTTCCTTCTTGTTTTTTGAGACAGAGTCTTTCACTTGGACCTAGGATCTCTGAATTGGCTAGGCTGGCTGGCCAGTGAGGTTCAGAGCTCTTCCTGGTGCTGACTCCCTAGTGCTGGGATTATTATAAGCACAAATACGCTTCTGTTCCTGGCTTTTTATATTGATTCTGGCATCAAACTTCCCCCACCATCTCCAGCCCTCATGAGTATTGTAAATGGAGCCAGTCTTCAAATGCACATGAGGTCTGGGTACAATCATTTGTAGTGTTTTCTCCAACAAGCCTTTTCAATGAGATATTTGCTATTGAGCTTCAACAGGTCCATTAGTTCAACAAATTAATCATCAGAAAGGCAGAAAAGGAAAACACAAGTGAATTTCATGCAAATGACAAGCCTGAATCAAACACTGTGGAGAGAGCCAATCAGAGGATGCCAAGAGAAGCCACCAACCTTTCGTCCTCAGACCTCACAAATGTGCATAAATGCTACACCTACCCTTTGAAAGACTTGACATTTTCCTAGGTTGTAAGTAATTCAGTTAATAAAGCTGTTGGGAAATTGAACTTGTCAGTATGTTAGACATAATAACAATTAAGTGTGATTAATGCTCCCTGTATGTGCATGGTGTGGGGCCATCCACTGGACCATTGACAACCTACTGTGAACCATATCCCTGAAGAAAACTCCCTTCCTCAGCAGCCATCAGCAGCCAATAGCTCCTAAGATAATGAGGTCCTCCCCCACACATGCTGGAATTCTAGCTGAACTATTATTTTAAAAAGATGGAGGCGAACCTTGCAAGCTGTTAAGACATGTGCATCTGAGCAACAGATGAATGCACTGCCTGATATGTTCTTTTCTGTTATAATCTACTGTTCAGAGCCTTTCATAATGAAAGATGTTGAGAAACAAAATTAAATTTCCTTTGCTGTGATGTGTGTGTGCAGCTTTGCATTGGGGCTTGAGCACAATCAATTTCCTGGCGCTGTCACTTCACACGAGTTCCCGGCTTCCTGTTAGTGTCTCACATTTGTTAGCAACGAGCAGCGCTGTGGTTTGTAATTACAGCGTGGACGGAGGGAGTCACATGCAATGTGTGGAATTAGGGAGAATTCAGAAGGCTTACACGGGTGTCTTCGGAGAAGACTAGTGTTCTGGTATAATCTGAAGCTCATCCTATATGGAGAATTGAACAGAAATTTCTGTAGTCGACACCATGGTTGTTAATGTAATGTAACTTGGTGGCTCATGATGGCTTCCCAGTCAACAGCTTGAGAGACAGAGTGACAGAAACAGAGAAAGAGATGAGGTGGGGAGAAAGAAAGAAGAAATCCTTGTGGTCAGTGTTCTGAGATAAAAAAAATTCAGCAAAGCCTTTCTTAGGAAAATCATGACTTCAGAAATCAAGTACTTAACCAAAATATGGGGATGAACTAACTGTACTAACAGATGAGTGTACAAAGGTGGTATGTATGCACATTCGGTAGAATACTGTTCAGCCTTAAACAGGAAGGAGATGCTGCAGCATAGCACAAAATACAGCAATGTTAAGAAACTGTGAAATGAACTGGCCACAGATGTATGTGACTTCACATAGAGTAGCTATGGATTTATAGTCAGAGAGGAACATGCTGCCACCAAGGTCCAATACAAATAAGAAATGGGAAGATACTGAATGATGAGGATAAAGTTTTAAGTTAAACAAGATGAACAAGTTCTGGAGACCACCAACCACAGTGCAGCAATGGCCATCAATAATGTACTTCTGAATTAAAACTCTGGGTAGTGACTAGGGAGACATTCTCCCCACAGGTACCGGGCCCTGAGTTCATTGCCTAGAACTCATGCAAAAGCGTCAGACAAGATGGCATGTGTTTGCAATCTCGACCCTAGGGAGGTGGAAAAGGTGGGTCCTCTGGGGCTCACTGGCCAGCCATCCTGGCTTCCAGGGGAGTTCTTTGTCAGTGTCTGCAAAGAAATGGTGATCAGTGGCGGAGGATCCCAGCCGTTGTTCCCTAGGCTCTATACACACATGTATACACATGCAAGTGAACTCTAGCACATACATATGTGAACCCATACATGAGCACACATACATACACACAATTAATAAAAAAACTCGGTTGAGTGGAAGATTTCCTATTAAGTGTTCTAATCATGATACAATTAAATTTACAGAGAGTGGAAAAAAGCAGTCCATTACCTGCTGCAGGCTCCCAACATCGAGTTAAACAATTGCAGAGAAGTTTAGAAATACAAGTGGAGACGTGGCAAATGGAAATTTGACTTCTGGCATGGGGAAGGCAGTTGGAACTGACAGTTTTCCTTTTAGTGTAAGGTAACACTCTAGGGACACAAATAATCTGCAATAGAAATATGAATGTGTGCACCATTAAGCCTGGTTTGTTTTGACCTTGCCTGACAAAATAAACAGCTCTGTTGTGAATAAGCCTTTACCAGATGGAGACGGAAAATGCATTAAAGTGAACAAGTTGCAGAAAAAAATTACAAATGGAAGCTTCTGGGAGAACGTGATGTTCGGAATTTGAAAATAGCAGTTTTCAGCCATGCTTATCCCCACTCATCACCCCATCTTCACACTGACCCCTTTTAATTGCCCCATTTTCACACTACTCCATCACAAAGTCACCCCATCTCCATACTGCCTCCTTGCAGTCACCCCATCTTCATATTCCCTCCTCCCAGTCACCCCATCTTCACACTGCCCCTTACAGTCATCCCATCTTCCCACTGCCTCCTCGCAGTCACCCCATCTTCACACTCCCTCCTCCCAGTCACCCCATCTTCACACTGCCCCTTACAGTCACCCCATCTTCCCACTGTCTCCTCCACAGTCACCCCATCTTCACACTGCCCCTTACAGTCACCCCATCTTCCCACTGTCTCCTCCACAGTCACCCCATCTTCACACTGTCTCTTCCCAGTCACTCCATCTTCACACTGCCTCCTCCACAGTTACCCCATCTCCATACTGCCTCCTCCACAGTCACCCCATCTTCACACTGTCTCCTCCACAGTTACCCCATCTTTACACTGCCTCCTCCTCAGTCACCCCATCTTCCCACTGTCTCCTCCCAGTCACACCATTTGGCTCCATATAGGACGTTTAGTTTGTATCCAGATACATTGTAGTTAACCACATTAGCTAGGCTCAGGTTCTCTGACTCTAAAGAGAAATCCATTTATACATCAGTAACTGCCTATTATATTGTTTAAAAAATTATTGGTTTTTGTCTGCCAGACAACCTTCCCCATACTTCAAGTAATAAGAGCCCAATTATTTTTTTTTCATTAAAGATGTATCCTCTTCTTATTTTTGTGGTTTGGAAGGCAATAGAAGGCACTAAAGTAAGGTTGCAGTTGACAACTTTGCTTTATTATGGCATACTATTTGACCAGATATGACCCAACCCAGGTGTCCCACTTTCATTTGATGCTGTGACAAAATATCCTACAAAAAGCAACTTAGGGAAGAAAGAGTGTTTTGGGTTACAGGTTTCAGGACATTACTGTGGAGAAAGCCAAGGCTGGAATTTAAAATATCAAATCAACACCTAAAAGTAGACAGCCAGCTCTAAGCTAGCTTTCTCCTCTCCTGGTTGGTGGACAGTGCTTCCCATAAGGAACTGTGTCTTTATATCAATTAACAATCAAGACAATCTCCCACAGATATTCCCACAGGTCAACTTGACATAGATAATTCCTCATTAAGACTCTCTGTCCAGGTGAGTTTAGATTGTGCCAAAGTAGACAGTTAAAACTAGCCAGCACCAAACACTGCCCTTGACTCCGCAAGGGTAGTTGTCACTCACAAGGAGAAGCTCTAGTAGCAAGGACAGTGATAAAGGGTTGTGTATGTTGTGTATGTTGTGTATGTTTAGATTTATTAGAATTGCAGAACTGGGGGGTGGTGATGTTATTGAGCCTCTGTATCCACATAGATTTAAGCTGACATTCTCCTGGGAAGGTTTGGATGTAAGGGTCAATGCCTTTGCTTTGCCTGCCTGCACTCAGTGAGACACTTTCTTTGTCTCAGAACTGCAAAGGTCCAGATCAGCTCATGCTGCACAGCTGGGTTATGGGAAGGACCATCATAGAGGTTTCTTGGGAACTATATGTGACCCTTGGCTCTTAGATTTTCAGGGTCTCAGCAAATTCTCCTCCTTTAGTTGAAGTGGGAAAGTTTCATTTTTGACTTTTTCCTGTGGCAATTTCTTCCATCTTGTAGAAAGCTTAGTGATGCAATAAATTTGGAACAAAATATTTACACATGTGTATATTTACACACATATGCACATATGCTCACACACATTTATGATTTGGTTTCTATAATGTGAACAGTCAGCAAGTTAAATATTTGCAGTGTTAGCTGGCAGACTGGGGGCCCCAGGAGGGACTGGTCAGTTGGAGTCTAAATGCAATCTGTGAGCAGAATTCCCTCTTCCAGGTGGCTGTTTCCTTAAGGTTGCCCACTGATGGAATGAGACTCTGAGAGCATGGATAGTGCGTCCAGTTCATGTTGCTATATCTGTTGTACCCAGAGTCCCTCAAAGACCACCAAGGGATCAAATCCGATGTAAAAGCAAAGAGTCTTTTTACTGTTGCGAGTTAACTTGGGCCTTTCTGTACCTCTGATGCAGCAGGAGAGCAGGAGAGACCCTGAGTAGCAAGGGGGCAGGGTATTTATAAGGAGTAAAGTAAGGGAGGTCTTGGGGTCTTCAGACTACATAGGAACAGACTCAGGATTGGTTTATGTGAGTGGCAATCTTTTAATTGCCTAGGGTTAGTTGGGGGTTACAGTTATCCATTTTGGGGCAGGTCTGGACAAGTCCCAGGCTTTGTCCTTGAGCTTCTGTGGAGGCTAGCTGGCCTAGCATGTACTGACCATGAGGGCTAGCTCCGTGGCCCAGGCTTGGTGTGTCCTATCTCCCAATCCCTGCTGGCAGGGGCATCAGTGATTAATTGTCTTTTGTTCATGGCTCTCCCAGAAACTGCTTGTTCAAGTCTCAGGAAACTGAAATTGAGGCCTGATCTCTGAGAGAAGACTGAGCAGATTGTTATGGCATCTGCTTGATTCTTTCAATAATGATCCCCTGAGTTAAAATTTTTATTTTGCATGTTACACTTAGAGTCTTCAGACCATGGCCAGCAGCCTCTACTGTGTTGGGTCTCAGGCAAGGTGGAATATCATGGTGACAGAGAAGACAGAGACAGGACAAGGACCAGAACACATCCTTCAAAGACATGAACCAGTGACTCAGTTCCACCCAATAAGTTCCCACTTTTAACATTCCACCACCTCCTAAAAGGACCACCCGATGGGAACCAAGCCTTTAACACACAGCTTTTGAGGACTAACCAAATCCAAAGTATGCAGAGTAATCTTCACTCAACACGTATCCACTCAATTACTCATCTTAACTACAAAATACCTTCAGAGAAACCTCTGGTATAGTGTGTGCCAAAATAGCTAGGAAAAGTGGTCTAAAAAAGTTGATACAATGTTATTCATCATAGTAAACATATTTAAAAAGTTAACATTTAATACAAAGGAACAATATATACATATATTATAATCTAGATCTAACATACAGATATATATTCTATGTGTTGTATTCTGTATATATAGAGAATACATGTCCACAGATATATATTGAAATACATATGGATATTATTATATATTGTATATCTGATGTATAATGTAGAGGCAAGTAAGAAATAAGAATTATTTACCAGGCACCAAATCTGCCAGGATCTTGAGCATTGACTGTTTAGCATCCAGTGAAGAATAAATATCTGTGCAAAAGCAGTTCCTGTGTTTTTTTAGCTACAGTATTTTCAAGTTGAAGCCAAATGGATGAAGGTCATTAGAAATACAAAATTAAGCTCCAAATTGTAGCAGAAATCCCTGGGTGGGGTCTCTTAGTGACTCTGATTTCCTCTCAAATATGAACCTCTCAGCATAGTGTAAGACTCAGTTGTTTATTATTGACTCAGTTTCTCTTATGTGTTAAATCTCTTATCTCACAATGTTTTTCAGTTGTATGTAGCTTCAATTTCATGGCTTCATCTTTCATATCACTAGCTTTGAGCCTCTTATAATATTCTTCTAAAAATTGATATCTTCTTTCTTAGTCTCTAAATCCTAATCATTGGCTTGATAACTTTATTTCTAGGATTAATTTTATTTTCTATAATTGCTTTTACAGCCTTCACGTCTCAGTTTAAATATTTTAGGTTTTATCTCATATTTATTTTAATTTCTAATCTTAAACCTACTCTTTCTTCTTAAACATCTCTCACTTCTATTTTTCATGTTATTCCACATTTTTCTCAGCTCCTATTTTAAGTGCATTTCATTTTCTCTCGTGACAGGAAACGGGTCTGAAACTTTGGGGATAGAAATTCCAGATTTAGTTGCAAAATAACAAGACCTTCTTACCTTAAGTTACCTTAATATACTTTACGCTAGCCCCACAACTCAGGGTGGATCTCCAACAAGTGGGGCAGCATGAGACTCTCTCACCTTTGCCCTCTTGGCCTTGACCTAGTTGAATATTGGGTAGTGTTCCTTTTTAATTACTTACTTGTTGCCCTTAAGGGGATCCTTTGACTAGCGCAGCCAAGTGAACTAAGAAAAATTGTAGGTTCTCTCCATCTGTGGGTGAAGTGAAGCACGACTTTGGCCCCTGGACCCTTCACTGGGGCCACACGTCTCATGCCGTGTGATATCCTAGGGGTGGGTTAGAATGAGCCTGGAAGAAGCAATCCAGGTACATGTTTAGGATCCACAGGTACCAAGAGTCCCAGAACTCATGATTCCAGTGAGGAAATGAAATCTGGAACTCTCAGCCAGTCTGTGTTTAAGAACCTGTGTTGGTCTTTTCCGATATAAAGGAAAATAAGAAATACATTAAAGAAGGCAATAGTGTGTATAGGTTGTCACTTAGAAAAGAAAGGGTGGGGACATGTCTCACTGGATGAAATGTAAGGCTGGAGTTCCAAGTGCTAGGATCTGTTGAAGGCGGAATGGGGGTGGGTGCGGTGGCCTGGCAGTAATACTAGTTCATGGGAGGCAGAGAAAGGAGATTTGGACAAGCTGGCTTATAGCCAAACAAGTGAGCTCTGGGTTTGGTGAGAGACCTCGCCTCAACAGATTAGAGATCACAATTAAGTACGATACTAGACACAGCCTCTGGCCTATGAATATATTTGCACCCACACATACACAGACATGTGCACAAGCACCACACACATGTACACAGAAAAGATGAAAGATTTGTACAAATTTTGAGAGGCAGTATAGTGAAGGAATTGAGAGTTTGGACTCTTTACCCGAGTCAACCAGCTGTGTGACAGGAGTCAGGGCGCTGTGAGTCCTCTAGCTGCATGGCTTTATGTAAATTTTTAACTTCATTTTCATTTATTCTTTGTGTCTTTCACATGTATCTCCATCCCATTCCTATCCCCATCCCTTCATATCTGCTCTCTACCCTTGCAACACCTCCTGAAATAAATAAAATAAAACAAAACTTAAGAGAAAAGAGGGGGAAAAAAGGAAAAATCAGTTTCGTCATGGAAGCTATAGTGTGACACACTGAGTCACGAAGTTTACCCTTCTGTCCATATATCTTTACTTGCAAATGTTCATTGTAAAGAGTCATTGGTCTGGTTCATCATGGTGATGTCTGGGCCTGGGTTGCTGCTGGGGCCCATGTCTGGGTTCATGGCCCTGATGCAGTTCCTGATATCATCAAAGGCCAAGAGGATATGGCTGGTTCTCTCTCTCTCTCTCTCTCTCTCTCTCTCTCTCTCTCTCTCTCTCTCTCTCTCTCTTTTGTTCCTTCCCACACCCCTCCATACCACACCATATTTTTGTTCACCATAATAGTCTGCATCTGCCTGGTGACCCATGTGGGTCTTGTCTTGCTCACTGGGTGGGACCCTGCTTCTAAGACTCATAATGGTGCCCAGCTGCCTGGTGCCAGAGGTGCTGGCAGGCTCATGGGTGAAATTCTTCCTGCTCTAAGTCTAGAGACCTCGGGCACAGCTGTGTTTGTCCTTTGGTGTCTGCCAGGCCTATGGCTTTTTGCATTTTACTTAGTTTATCTGTGCCTTAATTTACTCATACATAAAGTGGGACTATTGACACAATTATTCTGAAGATAAAATGAGTCATAATATGTAAAATGATTAACATGCTACTGATAAGCACGTAAGCATGTTATTGAATTATTATAATTCTATAAATCGCATATACCTATAAACTTAGAAGCCATCTCTAGGTTTTGAAGAATGGGTTTTTTTTTAAGCCAAGGCTTTAAATTATTTTAAAAAATTTTTAAAAGATTTAATTAGAAAATAATTTGATTTCTCTTTAAAAAGCCTTTTAATAATCTATAAAATATTAATGTGGCATTTTATTTATTTGATTGCATTATGAAGAGCTGCAGGCTTGGGAAGTTTCACTCAGAGGCTGTGTGCATGAGCTTGTGCAAACACACACACACACACACACACACACACACATTAAATCAGCCTCCTTTGAAATATAAGTACTTAAACAAAAGATACACACAGAGTTGGACTCCAGACTTAATTTGCCTATGGATTTTCCACCAATGGCTCAAAATCCTTTAATGAAGAATGCACACTGAGCTGAGTCACACGTTTGTGTTAGTGGATAATTAGATTCATAAATAAGTAATTAAAGTACTGATGGGTTATGAATTAATTGTGTACTGTAAGCATGCTGGAATGCAGCTGTCTTCTGAGAAATGAGAACTCAGGGATGGGTCAGTATTAGGATGTGATCTTCCAGAACCTACCAAAAATGTAAGTTATAAGTAATACTTTGTTATTCAGGAACATTGTGCCCATCTTCCCCCCAAAAAAAATCTTCGAAAGTAATCTCTAGAGGACCGGGGAAGGGCCTGCGTCTTGTAAGCATGAGGACCTGAGTTCGATCCCAGAATTCAGGTGAGAAGCCAGGCCCCTGTGAGGCTGGGTCTCTCCTTCCACCTGTCTGTGGGTTCTGGGAAAACAAGGGCGGGTTTGCAAGAGTCTTCACTCACTGCACTGGTGCCTGCAGAGAACACTGAAGGGACTCAGCAAGCTGTGTGTGTGTGTGTGTGTGTGTGTGTGTGTGTGTGTGTGTGTTCATATGTGTGTGTGTTCATATGTGTGTTTGTTCATGTGTGTGTTTGTTCATGTGTGTGTTTGCTCATATGTGTGTTTGTTCATGTGTGTGTTTGTTCATATGTGTGTTTGTTCATATGTGTGTTTGTTCATATGTGTGTTTGTTCATGTGTGTGTTTGTTCATGTGTGTGTTTGTTCATATGTGTGTTTGTTCATATGTGTGTTTGTGTTTGTTCATATGTGTGTTTGTTCATGTGTGTTTGTTCATATGTATGTTTGTTCATGTGTGTTTACCAACAATGGTTAAAGAAGAGGAGGCCGTGAATTTGAGAAGGATGACATGGGAAGGTCGGAGGGTTGGAAGGGAGGAAGGAATGGTGGAATTATGTTTTAATTAAATCAAAATAAGTGAAATGATCTTGGGCTGGGGAGCCAGGCCTGGTAATCTATATTTATAACCCCAGCCTTTGAGACAGAGACAGGCAGATCCCCAGGTTCACTGGCCAGCCAGTCTAGCCTATGTAGTTAAGTTCCAGGCCAATAGGAAATCTTGTCTCAGAAAAACAAAACAAAAAATTGGAAGACACTTGTGGGGGTGTGGGATGTGGGGGTGTGGGATGTAGGGGTGTGGATGTGTGGGGATGTGGGGATGTGGGGATGTGGGGATGTGGGGTGTGGGGGTGTGGGGTGTGGGATGTGGGATAAGGCCATCCTCTTGTTCATCAAGCACTTTACCCACCAAGGCATTTTCCCAGGCCCATTAAGGTAGTCTACCCCAAATGCCATGACCTATTCTGACCAGGGTGCAGTCTTAGTGTCAGGAGTTCATATTTAACCCTTTTTCGAAGTGACATTCCTCCCATACAACAAGCACTTCATAGTACCTTATTAATACTGTATTGACTAACTGCTTATGGAGAACTTACTATGTGCTAGGCACTATTCAACAATAAACCAAGAGAAGCCTTAACAGGAGGCATGGGTATCAAATATATGAAGACATGTAAGTCTTAAGAGGTCAGGGTACTAAGATCAAGAAGAAATAACCATGATGGGACCTAGAGGGAGGATCGACTTTGGAGAAAGACTTACTGAGAAACAGTTCGTAAGTTGAAATTGGAGTATGGGTAAAAGTTTGCTATCTAGAGACTGGGCATCTGGAAGAGCCTTTCAAACACATGGCACTGTATATGCAAAGATCAGTGGGAAGAAAACTCCAGGTATCACATTCTCTAGTTTCCTTTTCTGTACTGAAAAATGTCAAAACAAGGGAGCCTAATTTTCTACCCTTCAGGGAAATACAGTAATGATGAGATGGGAGAAAATTGCCCCATTTGGTTAAAATATCATGGTGCTACTACTAAAATAGGAATTGCCATCTCTGTCAACTCCCAAAGCTTGCTTGATGTCAAGCCTAGCATAAGCTGTAGGGTCACCAGAGCTGAGGGAATATTTGCATTTGTTCAAAGTGCCCCTCCCATTGTGCATTTCAGCATGATTTTCCTCCTAGAGGCTGGGCTGTACCCTGTGACCTTCTGCAGGCCTCTGCCAGTCGGTACAACATTGAACATCTTAGAACTCCCGTCTGAGCTGTTTTTATATGAAATGGGAAAATAACTTCCAGGCCTAAGTCCCTGGACAGGGTTTGGCCCGTGTTTCATCAATGCAGCTTAATAACATTGGTACATTTTGTTAAATGAGCATTATGTTAATTGAATCAGCAAGAAGCTATTGGGATGCTAGATTGCAATCATTAGTTCTTTGATCAAGACATAGGCTCTCTCAAGTAAGTTGGTTAGAGAATAGGACTTCTGTTGTTCACATTGCCGGCAGCGAGAAAAATCTATTTTTTCCCAAGCCAGTGATGTTTAAATACATCTTAATTGTCCTGATTACTCTGAGACTTTTATTCTTGAGATTTGGCTCCATTTAGAGAGGGCTGAGCACTTCTTGAGAACAGTTCTGGCTGAATACAGCCAGCCTCAATCAATGGGGTTTGATGTCTCATTAACTGGTAGTTTTCTCTCTCTTTGGACCTAAAAGGAGTGAAGTTGCATTATAAAATGGTCTGACAGAAGGCCATCTCCTGAGAATGCCCCTCACCTTGGGGCCTCCTGTTTTGCTATGGTCAGTGACGTTAGCTATAAGCTCTGTGACTCCTGGAAATTTCTATGTGTGACCAATTCTGATGTTGAGCTCTGCTCTGCTTCAGGAAGGGTGTCATCTATGCTTCCTTATACTATAGAAGAAGTTGCAAGGTCCCTTAGTCTTCTTTTGTAAGGGAATTAATCCCACACAGAGACACACAAATGTATACGATTTGAAAAGGGCAAAAACAAATATTTTAAAATAAGGTCTTCCATCCTTGCTTTGTTCAGACTTAAAGTCATCATGAGTGGGGGTGGAGCCCCCTTTTCCTCCATGGTCCATTGGCCACTGGGCCTTGAGGGCAAAGGGGGTAGAAGCATCAAGCAGGGCTTTGTCTGGCCTGGAAGCATGACAGAAATAGCCTCCCAGGACACTGCTGCAGTGAGGCAACTCAACTTCATCCCAGAGGGAGAGGAGATGTAAAGGATGGGAACAGTGAGTGCATGGGTATCACTCAATTTGCATTTGGTGGCACACTCCTCTCATAAGGCTGATGCAATGTCTAGTTATCCTTTGTGGCAGCATGGCCCTATCAAATAGCAAGAGCACAACACCTAATTACCATATTTGGCAGCAGGGGGAAGTGTTTGCAGTGAACTGCATCAAAGGTCTCCACTAAGATAAGCCAGGCATCCTGGCTCAGGGACAGTCTCCAAATAAGGTCAGGCAGAAAGCAGGAAGCCCTTGCTGGGGGTGGGGGGTGGAGACAACTGCAACTTCTGACCAGCAGGGCCTCTCAACAGGTGTCACATACCCTGTCTCTGAAATATTTACAAATGCTTTTAGCTAGGTAACCATACCCTCTAATGCACATAGACCCAAAGTCCATGTGCCTTTCTTCTTTATCAGCTCCTTCCTCCACATGACAAAGGCCTTTGCAATGACCAATTTGAAATGAAGCAAAAGGAATACTCACATAGATGTGTGCTGAGAGAGGGATTGCACTGTTTTTGTTTGTTTGTTTGTTTTTTAAATGCACGAATGTGCCAACCAATCAGTACACCCGTACCTATGATAATAAATAGCCACGAGAAAGAAATCAGTAATAGTATTTTCAATCTTATTTTGATTTGGGGGACAGGGTTCCACTATACTTCCATATATCCACGTTTCCTTATAGCCCAGGTTGGCCACAAATCCCCACTTCTCCTGTCCTAATCTTCTCAGTGCAGCATTTACAGGCATACACCCCCGTGCCTTGCTCGTAGTAATCACTTTTAATTATATGAATGTATGTTTTACATGGGAGATTTGTACCTACATGTCTTTCTACATAGCAAGTAACTCTGGGGTTTCTGTTCCTGAAGCAAGTCATAAATATTTTAAACACGAAAGTTCCAGCAGTCAGATAAAAAGACAGACTTACAGCATCCCCATGCTCTGCTTTTATTTAACTGTAATCTCTGGGCATGTGGTGTTTATGCCAACACTACTGTCTCAGTGCAAAAGTGCATCATTCCACAGGGACAGAGAAGATAAGGTATGCCCAGAGCAACTCTGAAGGGCTCCAAATATTCTAGAACTTACTCTCAGAATAAACACTCAATCTGCAGGTTTGTGGGGCCAACTCCTAAGACTTCTCTCAGTTAATGACCAGAAAGAGAGGTGTTTCCTAAACACTAGGTAACAGAGCTGAACAAGTATCTCCTACCCTGCAGGTACAGGGTTGACATGAGCATCTCACACCTTTCAGATAAAGCACACTGGTAATCACAGTAGTTAATTACAACTAAGATGAGCGTAAGTGTCTCTGGGAGAATTGTTTTTATAACTAACATAGTCTAGTGGTATGTAGGTGTGTCCTACATGCAAGACAGGCTTCTATTCCTCTACCCTTGGTTCTGTACTCAAGGAATACACAGAAACAAGTGTCCCATGAGACCAATGGTTGTCCAAAGCTTGTCTGTGATGTCTGAACTCACAATGAAGTATTCAAAGTCAGGCTGGCTCTCAAATCCTTCATTATGGGCATGCTAAACTTTGTTCTTTAGCTAATTAATTAACTTACATCTATCTATCTATCTATCTATCTATCTATCTATCTATCTATCTATCTATCTAGAGACAGGGTCTCATATAATCCAGTTTGGACTCAAACTTATTATGTAGTTGCAGATGTCCTTGAACCTGGGATCCTCTGTCCTCCAGCTCCCAATTGCTGGGATTACAGGCATGTACCACCTCAGTCAGCTGATTCTGGGTCTTTGAGTCGAGTCGGTGACAGTCATTAACAATAGAGTTCACATAGATACCTGAATATCTGGCCAGTCTTAAAAACCCTGATAGCTGCTATATCACTCATGAAGATGAGAATGGCAGAAAACCACATGCAATGAATCTGAGATCTTCAAAATAAGCAAATCAGTAGGGATCGAAAATTGATTGATGGTTTCCAGAAGCTGGAAGAAGGGGGAAGGAAAGGAAGGGAAGGGAAGTGACTTCTCCTGGCAACAGGTCTTCATGGGGGGGGGGGTTGTTGCAGACATGACCTACATTTAGGGTCTGACTATAGTCTCACCATTCTACAATGCACTAAAACCATTGACTTGTATCTAAAACAGGTGAATTTTATACTACATGAGCTGTTGCTTGCTCATGCTGTTAAAACAGAGAAAAAAGAAGGGGATTAGGTGGGCAATCAGATAACAGCCATGCTACATTCCTGATGGCTTAAAATTGCTGGTCTTTTAGTGGGCTTTTTTTTTTTTTTATAATGAAATATGTGATTTTCTTCAGCCTGCCTTCCCCCCTTTCTTGATTAACTCATGAACTGGAGGCCAAGTTCTAGCTGCTGGTGTTTAAACCATTAACAAAATGCTGTTTGCCTTATGATGCAGCTAAGAAGAAATTTAACACTTCTCATTAACGTCTCCAGCAAACACAGGACGTTGAAATACAACTAGCTTGAGTTTTCCTGCCTGGCCCACAGTCAGGACAAATCTCTCTTACTGCCAGTCCCACAGTCACTCAGACCCAACCAAGTAAACACACAGAGACTTGTATTGCTTACAAACTGTATAGCTGTGGCAGGCTTCTTGCTAACTGTTCTTATAGCTTGAATTAACCCATGTCTATTAGTCTATAAGTTGCCATGTGACTCATGGCCTTCTGGTACCTTACATCTTGCTTGTCATGGCGGCATTCTCCTCTCTGCTTGTCCCATCTATACTTCCTGCCTGGCTACTAGCCAATCAGTGTTTTAATTCTTAGCCAATCAGAGCTACACATTTGACACACAGAACATCCCACAGCAACTAATGATGAGTCATTTGTTCCATGACTAATGGAGAAGTAGTGATGTTTTCTTTTAATGTCTTCTTTCCTGCCTCAATGACTAAAACTTGTGCCTTATTCTTCTAAGGAAAGATGAACAAAAAGGAGTGTCATCAGAGTGTGCATGGCCAGCATGCAGCCTGGATACCTGGAAATCAGAATTGTCAGCGGACCATAGGACCTACTTATTGGTCTTCAGGCTGTGATCACATTCAACACTGTCAAGTTCACTTAGAGATGTGCCTCACTTAAGGAATCTGGCATAGGAGGGTCCTCTGACTTGGTGTGTGTGTGTGTGTGTGTGTGTGTGTGTGTGTGTGTGTGTGTGTGTGTGTATGGCGGGAACAAGTTCTTCAGTGCTTGTCCCTTGCTGTCTGTCTACCTTTGCCTTCCAAGGTTAGGCTTCTTCTGGTCTCTCTGGCTCAAATACCAGCTCTCTCACTCCCAAACCAGCTTATGAAGACAAGGACATTCAAAGTCAGGCCTGGGGAAATGGCTCAGTAAATAATCTCATCACCATAGAGGCAGAGATATGTAGATCTCTGGGACTAGCAGGTTAGCTTTTCTAGAAGAATCGATAAGCTGCAGGTGCTGTTGAATCCCCATATCAAACAATGACATAGAGAGGGACTTGGGATGATACCCAAAGATAACATCTGACCTCCACATTCATGGTTACACACATGTACATACAAACTCACACAAATGTATTCACATGCTCCAGAAAACCTAGTGGGATGATCAACTAATACTCTCACCTTTTTCATACTTGTATATATACAGTTTGCATACATATTTTTAGAATTACTGATTGTAGATGATGGTAAAATGGGTGGCATGCTATATACATGGAATCAGTATTAAACACAGTTCCTAGAAAAGCCATTGAGCTCAATTACAGATCTTTGAATTATAAAATCCTTTAAAGGGACACGCTGCTCTAAATCATGCTCATCTCAGCCATAGAATCAGGAGAATTGTATCAGTTACAAATATTATTATTTTATAGCTGAGAACTTTGGAGAGACCTTGAACAAGGAGGTCCTCTACAGGATTTTATCATAGCAAACCAGGGAAGGAAGGGCACAGGCAGGCTCTAGATTCAAGCCAGCCCACGGCACTAGCTCTGTGCCCAGCTCTCTGATCCTCTCTGACTGATTCCATTCCTCAAGGACAGACTCTGTCTCTAGAATATTGTATGTTCTCTCTTCTAGGCTTCACATACAGTGTCTTAGCCTGAATTAAGAACCATCATGGACGTGACACTGAGGTCCAATCTCCAAAGGCTGAGAGATCAGAGCTCTGGATAGTAAATGTGCTGGCTGAGGATCTGCCCAACAATTCCAGGGGTTGGGCAGGTATGAGCTGACTTGGAGAACAAAGGTGTCTTGAGCCAGACACTTGTCCCACAGACTCAGATGGAAAGCAAGACTAAGCTTAAAAAGCAACTGTTTAGCAGCAACTTCATGATGATGCCAAGGCAAGAAACTTAGAAACTGCCCGAAGGCAAAGCAAGTTGACCTCAGATTTCCTGTGGCTCAAGAATCTGAAAAAAGGAAGCCACAGCCTTTGTTAGCCTGAAGAGGAAGATTTCTGAGAACTCATATTTGATACTTCTTCTTCTGAAAGCATACATGACTCACAGCACCAAATTGTTTTTTACCTGAACATACTAACTCATGTCTAGTAAATCTTAAAATTCTCTCTTTCTCTCTCTCTCTCTCTCTCTCTCTCTACACACACACACACACACACACACACACACACACACGTGTGCATGAATGATTTCCAAATAAAAAGAACTTGGTCAATGAATTTATCAGTAAGTAATAAAATACAATGTAAATTACTATGTATTTATATATTAATTATAGCATTGTTTATGAGAAGAACATTGAAACTCGTTTTATAATTTTTATTGGCATATGTTCATTGAATACAGTATTGAGTGTTGCATGGATAACTCTGTTTTAGTGTTTGTGTACTTTGGCTGTATTTACCCATTAACACTCTTGATTCCCTCTCCCCCCTTTATCAATCCCATGTGTCTTCCCCCTTCCCTTAGTCTCCCTTCTACTTCAATTTCTTGTGTGCACAGGTGTGTGCATATATATATATATGCATGTATATATAATGTGTGTACATACATATATATGTATATATATGCATGTATGTATGCTTGTATATGTGGGTTGTAGATGTATATGTGTGTATGTGTATAGTGTGTCTTGTTGATGGAACTATATAGATTTTTAGGACCCACAAGTAAGAGAATATGTGATCTTTGTCTTTATACATCTGACTTACATTAATTCATGTGGAGATTGTCAGTTGCATCCATTTCTCAGCGTGCTACATGCTTTAATTCTTTATAGCTGAACAAAACTCTATTTTTTTAAATTTGTTCTTCTGTTGGCAGGCACATAGGCCAGACTTAGAAATGAATTTCATGTCTAAAAACAATGGGTTTAACTGAAATAATTGGTATTGAATTCATTGAACAACTTTTTATTAAAAAACACATCACATTACTAAGTAGCCCATAGAAAAACATAAGAACATTATGGATTCGATTTTATTAGCTAATATGTCTACATTAACATTCGATTGGTAAGTGTACATCAAAACACCCACAGTGACAATATGAAGATTTTCACAAAATGCTGTTCTGTGTGTCCTGAATTTCCTGCAATGAATATTATTATTTAAATATTCAGAAAAATGATGGAAATCAGATTAAACTATATTAATCTATGTAAACCACATAAACTATATAAACCATATTTCCTCTGCACAAGGGGCAAAGCCTTAGTGTCTTAGTGCCATTTTATTTTAGCCTATAACAGAATGAAAGAGAAATTCTTGAACAAATAGACTACACATAAATCATGGCATGTGCCAGAACACACTGAGAGGAATTCACCCACATGTAGAGCTCACAACAAGCTATACAATCTTATAGGTAGGGTTCAGACCTGTCATTCTTACAAACCTATCATGGTTTTCTCAGAGGGACTCTAATTCTGTGATGTCACATGTCCCATGATGTTTTCCTCCCACCCACAGCTGGAAGAGGACACCTGCTCTGTTCTTTTGCTGTGTGTTGTGTCTCCACCAAGCAGAAAATCAAACAGACTCCCCTGAACTTGCAGTCTCCCTTCTCTCCTTAGGCATCCTGAAGATGATTGTAAAACACACATTTTCTGTGTGAGCATCTTCCCCATATGACAAAATTCTCTAAATTCACAAAATGGCCAAAGAGTTGTCCACATTTAAAAATAATCAACAGTGCACTTTCCAGACACGTTCTCCTTATTTTTGGGAGAGTAACTCAAGTTGTTGAGTTGCTGGAATGTTATCAACAAGATTGAAAACTAGTGACATGATCCAGAAGCAAGAGCAGGCAGGAGAATTGAAAGCATGTTTACCTCTTTTTCTTTTTTCCTTAAAAAATCCTGTGTAACTTCCTTGGTAGATACCACAACACCCAGGAATACACTTAGAGAGAGAAGGGAGAGAGAGAGGTTGATTTGCATTCATCACAGGCCAGCTCCATGCTAGTGGGTAGGGCTCTTTGTCTTTGGTCTGCCATCTTATCTTTGGAACAACTAGGAGAATACAGGACATGGTCCATAACTATCAGGCAAGTGAGAAGAATTTTTTATATTAAGAATAATATTTAATCAAAATGCCTCTCCTGCCCCATAGAAAAGAAAAACCTCATATTATTTTAATTTGTACTGATAGAATGTGTAATTCAGAAAATTTAAAGTGTTATAGATAAGCATTCTTTTAATTTTGAAATGATTTAAAAATTATATCAAAGTCTAACACAAAGAATAGTTTTTTCATCAATCATTAGAGGCTTAGTTGCTGACAGGATACTTGTCCATGACCAAGCACCTTTTGGTTTAGTACACAATCTCACACACCAGGTATAAGTGCAATGTGGCCATCAGACTCAGGCAGTTGACACAGACACACTGATTCTGTCTCCTTGGTACAGTAATTCTAATTCCTATATCTCTGGATTTATCAATAATGTCATTGAGAACACAGGGATCCTCCAGTCCAGCGCCACACCTTGTGATGGTCTATGTCCCTTCAGCCTTCTTCATTATAGAGCAGCACTTCCATCTTGGCTTAACTTCTATGACATTCATTTAACACTTCAGAAGGTTACAGACGACATATGTTTCAGAGTATCTGCCAAGCAGAATTCACATGATGCTTCCTCATTATTTTACTCAGGCTTTACTCTGGGGGGGGACAGAATGGCAGGGGTAGTTCTGTACACTTCTAGTCAGTGTCCAGAGAGGACATTTGTTCTGTGGCTGTTGGTATGCCTCCCAATCACTTCCGGTTCTTCCTGTTGTGAACAGTGGTTTCCTCTTTTTGTAATGATATGGCTGTTTCACACATGAACTCATAGCAACTGTGTGGTCACTTACACAAGACCTGCACAGCATCAACCATTAAAAAAACCCAGGCTGGAGTGGAGAGTGGCTCCCAAAGCCCCATCTCTACCCAAGGAGCTATGGTACTGGAAGGAGATTCAAATTTTTCTGAGGCGTAGGCACTGCCAGGTTCCCTATGTCACAACAGGTGACTCCATGTATGAATAGCACTAATTGGACTCTGTTGGTAATAACCAATTAAAAGGAGACTTGAAGCTAGAAGGGAGATATATTGGGGAGGGGAGCTAAGGATAGCTGGAGGGAGTGGGGGCTGGATAAGTTTAAGGTGCATTGCACGCATCTAGTGAATTTTCAAAGACTAATACAAAGGGGGAATATGCATGTAACTTGAAAATGCATGAATATCAAATTCCTCATCAAACTTTTACTACTTAGTTCAATATCCAACATTCCGTGACTGAATTATTACACACAGCTGTCAAACGTGTGTCCAACTCCATCATTCTTTTTACATTTCTTAGTTGATTTTCTGCTATGGGAAACCATTTCTATTTTTTCCTATTTATGTGGATCAACAGAAGGGCAGAGGTTCGTATTTTATTCAGAGAGTGTCAATTGCCACCATGTCCAGTTGGAACCCTGAGGTTGACACCGATTCCATCATGTTCATTATTTTCAGAGCACCTGTCACTCTGTGGCTTCAGATGTTCCAGGGTCACCTGGTTCTTTTCTGTCCCAGTCCTTGCTCCCTTCCAGAGGAGACTAGCATTTAGAATTACAGGGTGAGCACAGGATGTGTTCATTGTCTTTGGCTTGTCAAGTCTCCCAGACCTTCTCAGAGGACAGACCCAGGGAATGTGTGTGTGTGCCTGTGTGTGCCTGTGTGTGTGTGTGTGTGTGTCTGTGTGTGTGCCTGTGTGTGTGTGTGTGTGTGTGTGTGTTCTTTTTGTATTATAGGTACCTATCTTCACAGATCTGTATCTATATATCTGAGTCAATCAACTCTCCTCATTTTTTCATATGTGTAAGATCTTTTTTTGTTTAACAGTGGAAACTCAGTCGCTGACACCCTTAATGAATTTACTCATTGAATTCATACTCAGACCAGTGACTTTTCTACCTTTACCTCCCTTGCTTGGATGTCGGTCATTAAGTCGGTTGATCTTGGAGACTTCTTTGTATCTCTTCACTGTCAGCCTTACCTTTAGTTCCCTCTTTACTCCTCTGAAATTTCATCCATGTGATATTTTAGGAACCACCTTCAGAATGGCATCCAGTGTTCTAAAGGCAGGAGATAGTGGCGGGAATAAGATGAACTTGATCCCTGCTCACACCCAGCCTGACTTCTTGCTGAAATGAAAAGGTTTACTTTTGGATTTATAATCATTTTCTAGTGGATACAAAATACCCTACATGGTCATATAAACTATTGTGGAGTCAGAGGCCAATGCATGCCTAGGCATCAGCAGCTTCAAGCTTAGCTTAACTCTAGTGGTGATTTTCCATGCAAAATTCTTGGGGGGAATATTTAGAAAAGATACAGGTCAAGTTAAATAGAAGCCATCTGTGAATGCTATTCATCCATGTCAAGAACTTTTTGTCAGAATTATCAAAGCACAAACTTCTAATAAGTTTCCTTTTTTACTAGTCAAACGTCCCTTGTCTGGGTTCACTTGGATGCAAATCTTTCAAGTGAACCCTTGCTGAGCAGTGTGAATTGAAGAAGACAAGTGAGAGGCCCTGCTAGCTGTGGAGCTGGGATGGGGTGCAGAGGAGGCTTTGTGCCTGGTTTTCTTCTGGCACCCTGTGGTGAAGTGCTGAAGAATAGGATTTGAAAATGCAGGTCTACACAAACGTCATGTGTCTCTCTCATCTTTCACAGAGCTGGCAAATTATTAACAGGGCGTCTTCCCCGTGCTTGCACCTGCAGTGGGTGCTAGAGAAAAACAGAAGACGAAGATGGGAAAGATTGACTGCCAGCTCACTGTGTGAAGAATGCTGGGAAACAGAGGTAGTGTACAAGTAAACAAACTCCAAATATCTCCAGACGCTTGTACAAAAACCCCCAAGGAAACACATCGAGATGCCAGGGAGTAATATCCTGGAACTAAACATGTTTTTGGAAGCCCTCCTTAGGGTGGTGCTGATGTAGGTTCAGCTTCGGGGTAATGCAGACTTAAGACATGAGAACAGTGGGCCAAAGAGGCAAAATCATCTCAGATGACAGAAAACCAGGCAGGAAGGTTCTGGGACAGCAAAGAGGTGGTACCCATTCAAGAGCCGAAAAGAGGTGTTGGAGAGCTCACTCAGAGGTTAAGAGCACTGGCTGCTCTTTCCGAGGACCTGGGTTAGATTCTCAGAACCCATGAAGTGGCTTACAAGCCTCTGTAACCCTGTTTCAGGGGATCCAGCTCCCTCTTCTGGCCTCTGTGAGCACTGCACCCATATATGCAGACAAAACATTCATACAGGAAAAATAATAATAAAGAACTTAAATGGCTACCGTGGCTGGAAACTCCTGATAAAAGGTGACAGTAAATCTTGTAGAATGGAAGAGAGCAGCTCTTGCCAGGACTTACTTATGACTTTGGATTTATCTTTAAAGAAAGAAACAGTCATGGAAAAGTTCTGTGTGGAATAGAGGCATAAACAATGCTTGTTGATCCCCGGCTGCTCAGCATCTTACCTCCCTCCTGTATTTGGGAGAGTCCTTTATTGGATGCGACTTGACAATCAGGACAGTCAGTGTTTGTCATCCGTCTCCAAATGTGCACATATGCCCATCTAGGTTTGAACACATTGAAGACCAGACCAGAAACAGGGGTCAAATGTCCCCGATTACTACAGAGGCTGGATTGGAGGATGTATCTGAGGCCACATCATAGCACTGTATCAAGGCAGTGACATCATAGCACTGTATCAAGGCAGTGTACCTGCTTCTTTCATGCCCAACTGGGCAGTGTTACCTCTAAAGAAGCTGGACAAATTATTCCTCCCTCAGCTCCTACACTTGCTCCTAAGACAAAGAATGCAATGAGTTGAAGGTGCATTTATTCTGCCTGAATTTGTTGCTGGATAATGCTGCACCCACTGTGGAACAAAGGGAATTAAAGAAGGAAAGATGCCAGAAGTTCCAGTAATGGTGCAGACATCATAGGAAAGAGCATCAGAGATGCAGGATGACTTCCTACTGCTGCCCGAAGTGTGTTCAGGCCTAGGCCACCTGCATCCATTGCTTCCTTAGCCAGAATGCTTCTGTGTCACTGTGTGTTGGGTTGCTTGCAGTCAAAGCCAGAGGGGTCCTCAAAGAGGCCTTTCCCTGACCCCATTCTTCTACTAAGTCCGCCTGATCCTGCATATTGTTTCAGGAACTGCATTGGTTTAACTTCCTGGAATATCTGCCTAAAATCATCTTTATCAATAGAATGATGGTCCTTTGATGAAAAATACATGTGCTGGCTAGTTTTGTGGACATAATACAAACTAGAGTCACCTGGGAAGAGGGACCTTCAATTGAGGAATTGCCTCTTGTAGATTGTCCTTTGAACATGTCTGTGGCACTTTAAAAAAAATATTGATATGAGAGGACCCAGCCTACCACAGCAGTGCTCCCCCTGGACAGATGGGTCTGACTTGTATAAGAAAACAAACTGAACAAGCAGGGTGGGGGCGGTGGGGGGGTGTGTGGGGGGGGTGGCGCAAGCCACTAAGCAGCATTTCTCCATGGTCTCTGCTTCCTTCCTGCCTCCAGATTCATGGCTGGATCCCTTGAGGCTAGTCTGTAACCTGTAAGCAAAGCAATCATTTGCTTCCCCCATGTTGCTTTGGGTTATGGTGTTTACCACAGCAACAGGGAAAATAACTAAGGAAGTATGCTGGCCTGCTTTTCTGAGAAGCGTGGAGTTTCTCAGGCGAACAGAGAGTGGGCATCTCCAGCTGGGTTGTCCAGTTGCAGAGGCTGAGGTGAGATTTTGTGTGTGTGCTTTATCGAGTGGGGGACTGTGAAGACAAGAACAGCAGGGCATTAGGTGGGTGAAAAGCTGATACCAAACATGTGGGTCCATTTCTAGAGTGACCAATATTTCTTGTTTGTAAGTGATGGGAGATTCCCAGAACCTTTAGTGCTATAATCAGGACAGCCAAAAAGACTGGAGCTATGGGCTTCCCATCTTCACCCTGTTCTCATGAGCATCTCTGGGACATGGACTTCATTGACTGGTCACCCCACTTAGAAGAAACCGAACCCTAACAAGCATGGGTCCAGTCGCTGACATGCAATGTGGTTCCCTGAGCTGAGCAGTCTTCCAGAAGGGAAATCTGTGAGTTATTGATAGGAAATGCACACAGCAGGTGGGATGGGTCCAGTTCCTAGAAAAGGGGATGTTGTGAGGCAGCAAAAGGGAGCCTGCATCCATTATCATAGCATACCGTCAATATGTGTTAGACAAAGGCATGACATTACACAATCTCATCCCATGGCCATCCAAGTGACCCACGTTAGTGTCCTTCACATCTTAGAATTTTTGTGCAGCTGAGATGATAGACATTTTATGAAGCTCGTTTATTGTGTGTCTTGGTAATAGCTTACCTTTTACAACTGGGATGTTCTGAGCATTCAATTCTTCTCTCTCATTTGTGTACACGCACAGTTTATGACTTGCTGACTCAGAACTGCTCAGTCTTGTTAATGCTCACTGGGGGTGAGTCAGGGACTTTAAGAGAATGCACTAACTTCTTAATGAATCCAGGATGCCTTGTAGGGAATGCTGGTTCGGTTCCAGCTTGACAAACGGCATCCTAGTGGGGCAATAGAGGCGCCTTTGCACAACTCTGAAACAGCCCTGGAAAAGCAGGGAAGAAGCAAGTCATCACCTGGTCTTTCCATTCAGTTCCAGATGACTTATTTTGAACTTTCCAACTGCTAGTTCCATTGAAATAACCAAATAATTTTAAATATGCAGCAGGGATATCTGCAGGTATGTGTGCTGCTTACATGCCTGCACGTATTTGTGAGTCCACACGTGTATATAAATGTGCACCCAAGGATTCTCCCCTTTCTTTAGACAACATCATCAGTAGCTTAGAATAACAGATATGAAGCAATGGGATCATAAAAGGAATAGTCAGGAATGATGAAGCATCCGCACTCACCATCAAAACACATCAGAGATCCAGGAAGCAAGAATAGGTTTAGAACAAAAGTACATTCCTATCCATGCACCTGATAGAATGTGCTCTAAATTTCTCTGCAGGCCCAATATCAAAAGGTGAATTTCATAGTTTACCTTGCTCACAGGATGAAGTCATTCTTTCCTAGAGGCGCCAGCCTTCCTGCATTGAAGAAAAGGTAAATGTCTCATGAGAGTCCTTCTCTGATCTATACGCAATATATATTGTTCATCTGTATTACTAGACTGCAATATGTGTATTCCTGGGAAGCCTTGCAGAATTACTTGGTAAAAATAATGGGGCTTATGGGGAAAATAAACTTAGGCAAACCACTCAAACTATATAATCAGAATGACAATAAAAACAATAACTCTAAAACCTCAAATGCCAGCACACATAAAGATGCTACCTGTTAATAAAGAAATATGACAGTAAATATAGAAGTTTATATCGCTTATAAAAGATGAAGAGAGCTTGTTAGAAGAGGCCGTGTGGTGGTTTACATGAGATATGTCCTCCATAGGCTCACATAATTGAACATTTGGTGCCCAGTAGGGGGCACTGTTTAGAGTGGGTTTAGAAGGTATGGCCTTGCAGGAGAAAGCACATCACTGGTCATAGGCCTCGAGAGCTCCTAGCTTCACCCCTTGCTGTCATCCCTCCTCACTGTGTTTTGGAGATAATGTGACACCATCTTCTCCTGATTCCATTTTGTGTCTGCTTAGGCTCTTTGCAGCTCTCTATCCTCACAATGGCTGTGTCCATCTTAGAAACACTTTTGGGATTGTTCATGACCTTGACCGTGGTCCAGATGTACTAACCAACATAATGAATGTGTGTACAAACTAGACATAAACTAAATAACTGATAAAGGTTTAAATCAAACTTAGTTATCATGTTAATCTGACCCTCATCTAAGATTGATGTAATTGTGGTCTATGTGGTCTTAAGTCTTTAAAATCACTGTAACCCTGGGCTTCCATACCAAGAGTCTTTTCGAAGTTCTAGCCCATTTTTGGTCTCTGGTAAAAAACAAAGGGCTCTCTAATTTGGCCTCATATGCGTTGTGGTCTGTAACTTTCTCATGTGGATTATTTCCAAACCATAAGACAAAATGAACTCTTTCCTCCATAGGTTGCTTTTGGTCATGGTGTTTTTCTCACATCAGCATATAGGTAACTAATCCAGGATGCAAAGGGAGAGTACAAGTGGATGATCACTATATGAAGGAACACACACACAGAGCAGGAAGGATCACTTGAAAACTATTTCTAAAACAGAATGCAAGTTCTAGTACCTGTAGAAATGAAACACATGAATGGGGATATCATATCCTTCTGTGAATTGCTGTATGCAGTTGGCTGAGAATGAGCCATGCCTATGCTGTGACTACAAAATTCACAGCACATCCCTATTCATGGCTCTTGTGTGATATGATGCAAAGGAAAATGTAGAAGAACAGAACATGCATTTAGTATGGCAAATGTGTGGCTGGTTTAGGGCACAAACCATTTTTCCACACAGATATTAAGTGAAGATTTTCTTTGTTTGCACACATACACCTCAGTTTAAATCACCTTGCTTTTGTCTCATTCTGTTGTACCCGGCTCACTATTCACAAAACCATATCATTGATTTCCTGTTCAATGAGAGGCTCACTATGTTTGGCAATCAGCAAGCAGAGGATGCATTTTGTAACAAGAAGTCCTGTGTTTCCTGGTTTTAGAAATGGTATTGACTGATTTCTCTGTTCAGGTCTGAATATGAGCTATAGGATAAGGTCAAGGGTGGATTGTTATTTTCTTTACTACTACATTGTTTTTGGTAGGGCTTTCTGAATATTTCCTGCTACTATTTGGATTATCACAATATTAGCAAGATAACTATCAGGAAGCGAAACAGTTTCAGCTTGTGTAGGTCTATCATGAGATCTTTGATGATAGTTTAAAATGTAGTAGATTTTGGCAAGGTTTCCTAACAAGTCAAGACTGATCCCCAGGAAACAAACAAACAAACAAAAAAATCAAAGTTCCTATATTGTGTGGGTTGTTCCCACAGCAGCACTTGAGGAAGGATGAACATAGACGGCTAGTCTAAATGGAAATGGCAGCTTCAATTTGGAAATAAATGGCTAAAGGGCTGTAGGACTGTTGAAAAATATGCCTGCATTTGTGCTTAGCCTTTCAATCTATTGATACGAAGCAACGTGTAGACTTTCCAGCAGCATTTACCTCTGAACTTATGAGCAATACATGGAGTAGCACTGTGTATCTCTTCTCTTACAGGCTCAGATGATATACAGAATACACAGAGATACAAACAAATGGATCACAGAAAAATTAAAAGGGACACATCCTTGTCAAACGTTGACAAATGATTTTGAAGACTAAAGTTTGCCTCTTGGAACCAAATTAGTTCTGGGAGAACATGTCATATATGTTAAATTTATAGAGTGGTGTAGGTTTTATGTTTCAGCAAGATTTTTACTTTTCCCCCTGAACTGTTTTCTTCGGAGAATGTATTTCTAAGTCTGCAGAGAATTAAGATGCTGAGAAGCCCAAGCAGGCTCCATCAAGGTAGACAATTGAGTAATTTAGGAGTTTGTCATCCTCCCTGCCCCCAGGATGGGCAGCTGAAAGTGTGGGTTTGGAAAGGAATAAACCTCTTCTCTTATTGCATATGTGTAGATCACACATGTCAGTCAGCAGACTGGAAGGAGGTGTGACTTTTACCCATGTAGAGGAGTGAGGTAGGTACAACATTCTAATTGTGATGATAGCTTGTGAAGCTCCATTACTGAGTTCTCACCGTGACCTCGGGTTAGTTCTGTTCTGTTGGGAATGCTCATTGCCCCCATAATCTGAGTGGTTCTTGTAAGATTCCTTCCAATTGTTCTGAGAACTAAATGTGACAAACATGCACCATCTCTAGTAAAGAACCTGCCATGGGGGCTGGGAGATGGATCAGCCGGTAAGAGTGTTTGCTGTGCAGGCGTGAGGGCCTCAGTTTGAATCCCAGAGCCCACACAAACATTCAGTAGAGACTGCGTACACTTGCAACCCCAGTGCTAGGGGCGTGAGGGAGCAGAAAAACAGGAGGCTCGTGACCACTTGCTGGTTCCCAGCCTAGCTTTGGTTCAGTGAGAGACTGTCTAAGTGGAACAAGTAGAAAATGAGAGAGCAGGTCAGCTGACATTCTTCTCAGGCCTTGGAACTTTCATGGATGCTCTCTCTCTCTCTCTCTCTGACACACAAACACATACATACATACACACACACACACACACACACACACACACACACACACACACACACCCTTTGGAAGGTGCCAAATTATAAGTGAGTCTTGCCCTCCGAGGTTTATCCCTTAACAGGTATGTCCACATAACATGTCTCCTAGGTGATTCTAATCCATCAAGTTGCCAACACCAACCATCACAAGCCTACCCCTTGTCAACCTGCCTCCCAACCTCATCCCTCTGTGTCATGCTTAGTTTCCAAATAAAGGTGATAACAAGGATATGATTCCATCTAACAACATTGTGTACCTATTTCCTCCTAATTGAAACCTTCCCTCCAGGAAGATGTGGAGGGGCTCATAAAACTCAAAAGGTGAACAAACTTTACATATCTGGGAAAGCTAGAACTTAGCAGAGTTCTGGAACTTACCAGATTTTTAAGAACTCCTCCCCAAGGTCACAGAAACAGTCAACAACTGACATGAGGAGGGGTCTTTATAGCTGAGTGGCTTAGAGGAGTCTCTGGCCTTCCAAGCTGTCTGCACATCATGCAGGGGGTGTCCGGTTGGAGAGTATTCATGAATCACCACCTGTGTTGGGTTTTTTTGTTGATGCAGCTGATTTTGATTTTTCCTGCTCCTGTGAATATCCACTTACACATACTCCTATATGGAGTCTTAATAAATTTGCTGGTTCATCAAGTTGTACTTTGATATAATTACTTTGGTCTGGCATGGTTCCCTATCTCAGATGATCAGGTGTGTGTGTGTGTGTGTGTGTGTGTGTGTGTGTGTGTGTGTGTGTGTACCTAGGAAGAGTCTTAAACAACCTATAGCTATCCTGTGTGTAATGAAAAGCACACTCATTCTTCCCCCAGAAGAAATGATACAGTGCCTTGAAGAATGTTTTTTCTTCTCATAGTTGCAACTTAAATATGATAATGTAGAGTTAATAATACTTCAGTATTGAATTGACTCAATCAATTTTATAAAAAAAAAATTTTGCTGTTAGTGATGATACTCAAAATTCCAGGATTCTAGGAAAGCAATCAAGTGTTACTTTTTGTGTTAAATTCAATTTCACTTGTCCAGTATATGCAGTGTTTAGAACTTCCCTGCTATCTAGTAGACAAAATACGGCACACAAAAACTTTTAAGAAAAGTAGAAATGTGGGACTATAAATCTCATTTAATTTTAATTAATTAAAAGAAATTTAAACATGATATCATATATTTTAATCTTTCACAATGAGTTAGTCTTCCTTTGTGTTTGGATGAGCTGGTCAGAATTTTAATTTAGATGAAGAATGCATATTCTAGAAGATTAGTGATTGTTTTAAAGAAGGAAAGTGTTAACAATTCAATACATAAGTGGATGTATTTTCACCCAAAATGGAATCAGTAACTAAAGAGTGTCACACCCCTCCTCTTCACAGCTGATCCCAACCCCCATAGTATGTTTTATTTTTATTTTCAGTACCTACCTTGGTGGTTATTTGCATCCTTTGAGATCATTGCTCTCTCTGAATCCTTTCTCCTGTCTTCCTCTATTAAATTGACTCAATGAACTATAACCTGGGTGAACTAAAAGCCCACCATCTTCATGTGTGGCCAGTTTAGCTGCCTATTTAAACACATGTTCATCCTACCATTCATTGCCAACTGTAGCCATAGTATGTTTCAGCATGACAGCCTTCACAGACTCATTGTCTGACTCCTTTGCAGTGAGGGTTGACCATTCCTTTGCAGCTAGAGTTGGTGAACTGTGGGAATAGCTATTAAGATGGGGACAGAAGACTTGTGAATCGTCTTAGGAATCCCATGTTTTCTCAAAAGAAAATCCCTAAAACTTGAGAAATCCTGCTCTTGTGATTTGTATCATGAATGCCTGTGAGGAAGATAAAAACCAATATGCCAACTATAGCAGCCAAAGACAGAAAATGCTGCATCCCAGTGGTATCACCTAGCAGCTAAATCAATACCAGTAGGTACTTAGGTATAAACTTCCTTTTGTGAGAGGGAAAAATAAATCAAATAAACCTTTGTTTCACTTGCTGCTTGTCAGTTAAGTATGTCTATAGCTAGTTTAGCTAGCCACGCTCCTCCAGGCATGCTAGCAGTGGAACCTTATCAAAGGAGGCTCATGTTTGTGAATGGTCTGGATTTTAATTCATAGTAATCATGTTGCACACAGCCACAGCCTCCAATCTTTTTATGCTTTCCTGATAAGGATCAGAACTTTCTTTTGTTTCATTTGCCTCTTTATTTGCACTTTTCTTTCTACTATTCTGGAATCTTGCTAAAACTTTATTCAGGAGTGGAACTCCCCTGGAACATTCTCCTGGACTTTCTATCATGGCTTCTTGACCCGGCATCTCCTCCTAACATCCTTACCTTGCTCACTTTTCTCGACCGGCAGAACCTCTGTCTTTCGCAGGTCTTTACTCTGTTCTTTCCTTCTTTTTTTCTGCATTATTAATCACATTCTCCTTTCTAGATTATTACAGGACAGCATGAGTGACCTGTACTCCTTCATCTTGATACTAACTTGCTATGGCAGGTCTTCCTTCTTTCCAACCCATTTCTTTTTCCCCTTCTCCAGTCAAAAACTAGAACCTGGTCTCTACATATGGCCATTTTCTAAAGTCCTTTTCAACCCATTACAAACCCTATTTTCTCGACAGTTCCTACCAGCCCCAGGCAACCAGACTTTGTGACTCATCACTCTGTAGAGAGTCCACAATACACCATCACCAATGTTATTTACTCATCAGCACGTTCATAGTGTCCAATATCCCAGAGTTGTCTGATATTTCTTAACATTTCTTCCATCCCTTACTGTTCTTTCTGGTTTTCTCCCCACATAAGAGCATGGAGACATTAGAAGCTCCCAAGGCCAGCCTGACACTTTCGTAACTGTGAGAGTGACTATGTCATCTGTATCTGTATCCATCTTCCTTCAAATTATATCACTCCCTGAAGAAAAAGTAACTATCTGTTATTTAACTTTCCTCAGAGATCTAGGTTCCTACATTAAAAAACATCCCTTTTGTCACAGAGTGTTTACATAACATAGTTCTCAGATATGACATGTTCACACAAACCAAGGATTCCACCTGACTTCATCTCCTTTTAGCTGTAGTCTTCATTTTCAGAAGAATTGTGTGTGTGTGTGTGTGTGTGTGTGTGTGTGTGTGTGTGTGTGTGTGCAAACCTGAGTAGTTGTGCACACACATGAGTATAGGTGTCTAAGGAGGTCAGAGGTATCAGATACCCCTGGAACTGGAGTTAACAGTAGTTTTGAGCTGCCTGAATTGGATGCTAGGAAGTGGACTGTGATCCTCTGGAAAAGGGGTGTGAGCTCTTAATTGATGGACCATCTCTCCAAACCTGGTTTCAGTCTTCCCAATGTCAGGAAAAGCTGTTCTCATCATTCAGCATTCAGGAAGATGGTCATCAACCTTGACATTACTCTTTTGTTCATTTTTTACATCTAATCTGATAGTGCTGGTTTCAGAATCTGCTCTGGATACCAGCAACTATAGTAATCATTTATTAAATATGAGTCCTCATGTGAAGAACTAATGTAATGGACTGGGGAAATGGTTCAGTCTGCAAAGTAACAACTGTGCTGGACCTCAGCACCGAGAGTGTGCAGAAAGCTAGGGATGGTGGTGTTTTCCCATCACTTGTGCACTTGGGGGCTGGACAGGTGGATCCCTGAGGCTCATTGGCCAATCATCCTAGCCGAAGCAGTGAGTCTGGGGTTTGGTGAGAGACCCTCTCTCATAAACTAAATGTGGAGCCAGCAAGGAAAGGCTTCATACACCAACCTTGATATCAGGCCTCCACACATATGCACATATATATGTATGTATCCATACTAACAGGTAGACAGACAGACAGACAGAGTCAGACAGAGAGAAACAGACACGGGAGGGGGGACAAAATTTATAAGGAACTTTAGTACCAGTGGTTGGCAAGGCCGTGGAGTCCTGAGCCCTCGTACACAGAGTAACTGTGATTGGGAAACCACACAGATAGGTTAGAGCTGGAAGGATATACTTTTCCCATTTTTGGTGCTATACCAACAAGAACAAGCGCAGCTATGCCCAGACACGCACAGAAGAACATTTGTGTCAGCAATGCTCACAGTATAAACCCAAAGGTAACAACTCAATGCACAGTGCAAAACAAACACTAAACCAAGAGAAAGACTCACAACAGAATAAAAACACAAACAATTAAAAACCTACAGTTTTGAGATACATAAAACAAAGTGGATGAAGCAAGACGGCCAGAGTCCTACAATGGTCCTGAACTTGTATGCTTCTGGTCTTAAAGGGAAGCCAGACATAAAACAACACTGAGGATGATTTCATTATATGAAGTTTCAAGAGCTGGAAAACGGAACTGTGCCACATAGCTGTTATGGTAGGGTAGAAAAAAAAATACAAGGAACAAGATAATCACTGTGATATAAGTAAAATTAGCATTTATTCATGAGAATGGGTGGGACATTAAGGAGCAGACTCGAAGTTTCTGGGCTGTGAACAAAATTGTGTTTCCTGTCCTGCATTTGTTTTTACAACTATGCACTTGTAATGATTAACTAATCTCTAGATTTTTGTTCTATGTGCTTTTGTATATAACTATTGTATTCATTTATATGTGTTTATAAATAAACATGCATTTTATTTTATAGTAAAATTTGTTAATATGAAATATATAAATAACTTCTCCAAAATAAACTTCCATGTACAGAGCTAAATCCACACACCTGGAGGCCGATCCACTCCAGCCTCAGCAGGACTGAAGAGACTCCTTGGGGCATCTTTAGAGCCCCTTCCTGTTTGCCCACCATCCTGACTCTGCCTTTAGTTCTGTCTCTTCTGTGAACACGCCACGGTCTCTGCTCCCTCATCACCTCTTTACTCCCAGAACCCACCTGGTGCCTGTGGATGTGCTGAGCCAGGCCACAATGTCTTGACTTTGGAAATGAGATCCCACCTCAAGGTTCTTTTTTCTCCTCTGGCACTCCACATTGCTTGTTTTCATCTTTGGGATTAGTGTGTGTGGTGTTTGCCACTTCTTACTAATTGACTAACAGTATTCCTAGGAATTCCCTAGCTGCTAAGAAGTCAATGACCTTGTCTGTGACTTGAGAGTTTGATATACCCTGGTTCTTGGCTAAATAACATGTCAGGAAGAAATGAACATAATAGATTTAGAGTCAAAAGACATCCCATTAGCTGACATATTGGATCAATATTATTAATTGAGGAGGAATAGAAAGAAAACGGAGGAGAGATGAGAGCAGTAGACTTGGCCAGGATCAAACATTGAGTGACATAAAGAAGGAGGGCAGTGGACTGGTTTTCTTTCTCTAAGCCCATGTTTCTTATTAAATGCATATAATTACATGTGAGATGAGCTCAGCCATTCATTTCCAGATTATCTTTCTAGGAAAGTATGAGACCTGGATCCCCTTCATTTTCAAGTTTTTCTTATTGTCTTTAAGAAACAACATCATCTCTCAGATAAAGACCCTGACCTGGATGTGAGTCTCTCAGGAACCAGGAGCTTCAGGCCTTTGAGACTCTGAGGATTTGCCCCCACCACCACATCCCTGGTATCTTCACCAGATGGCCATGTAACCTCCACTTCCTCTGGCCATGGTGCAGTCACAAGGCCATCGCCAGTGTGCATAAGACAAGTGAAAGCTGAAGAAATGAGCTGCATGCTAATTAGACTGTCCATCGAGCAGTCAGTCTGGAAAGCTCAATGTCTTTCTTCATTTATTTTCAATCTAAAGAGAAGCTGCACATTAGGAGTGAAATCAGAATACTAATTAATTCAATTCAGCAATTTTCCAAACACGTTCTTCATAGCCATAAACCGGCAATATTTGAAAATTAATTTCATAATATTAAGCTTTACTCCTTTATCTATTACTCACAAAGAGGGAAAGACACATTGATGCCGCTAATATACACACATGCTCTGAATCAATTTCAATAGCAATATATTAATAACAATAACTCAGGCAGTAAAATATGGATCTCTATGAGAACAAAATAATTTCCCCATGTTAATCAGTCATCAGAATTGATATCCTGTACCAAGTCCATAAGTCTAAGTGGCCAAGATGTCTCAAGGAGCAAAGAAATCATTTTCCTTGTCAATCAGTCATCAGGACTGATACCTGGTATGAAGTCTATAAATTTAAATTGGAGGTGGGATGTCAATTTTCTTTAAAGTAACATTATAGAATTCAAAATGTCAAGTCTTAGAAGACTTATCTAAGGCTGAGTCGTATAAATCAACATTTATTACAAAACATCTTTTTAAAAGACAGCCTGGCTTGATGTGGTGGCACATGCCTATAATCCTAATCCATAGCAAATTGAGGCAGGGGGATTGTGAGGTTGAGGCCAGCTTGGTCTGAAGTACATGTTTCAAAAAAATTGATACATCAGAGTCTTGAGTTACAGATTTATTCACCATAAAATCAATTGGTGAATTCATTGGTGTTTTTTCTATTTAAATCAACATATTATTAGTTATGATTAGCAAAGACTAGGAAGGATTAGAAAAGGCTAAATAAAACCAATGTGTAGATTAGGATTTGGGACAGTTTTGTGATCATTGCTCTAAATTTTGTCTTTGCTGCTGTTAGTATCCAGTCATTATTTTCAATGAGTGGTGTCTTGAATGAGAAATACTCCCCAGGGGTTTATATTCCAACACTTGTTATCATTCATTAACACCAGAATGAGAATGTCCCCCAGGGGTTTATATTCCAAAACTTGTTATCATTCATTAACACCAGTTGGTGGCATGGTTTCAAGAGGTTGCCAAACCTTTAGGAGATATACCCTTGCTAGAGGAAGTATGTCCCAGGGGGTGGGCTTTGAAAGATTATAGCCTTCCCTCACTTCCTGTCTTCTCTCTCTGCTTCCTGTGTATTGGTGAAATTATTAAGGCCACTCCACATAGTTAAAAGGGAGGTTTATTTTGGGGGGTAACTTACAAGTGAAGGGATAGTTTACAGGGTCTGGAAAAGGTGTGGTGCAGTCTGGTGGTGTTCTCTGGAGAACTCTGCTCGGTCTACCTTCAGCGTCCAGGGTCCAGGAACCAAGAGAGATGCCACATTCGGATCTCGGGTCTTCAGGGTCCTCTCTTAGCCCCGCCTTGTAGGCGTGACAGTTACCGAAGCCTCAATGGGGGTTGGAACTTCCAGATCAAAGCTGGAATGGCTACCCATTACACCTGTGTAGATAAAAATGTAATAGGTCAGCTTCCAGCTCCTGCTGTCTTGCCATACATACATGCATCACCCTGCCATGACGGGCTGTAGCCCTCCAGAAGCAAGCAAACATAAAGCCCTTCTTCCTAAGTTTCCTTCAGTTGTGGTTCTTTATAGTAACCACAGAAGAAGTCACTAATATATCAGTCATCAGACTTTTGAAATGATTGTCTTTCTTGATATGTAACTTACTTGTAAGAAGTAAAATTTACTCATTTCTAGTACTAAACAATTCTGGCTCCCAGAGAGTCATGGCTTATCTTCTAAAACAGTGCTCCTCAATCTGTGAGTCTCGACCCTCTTGGAGGTCACATATCAGATATCCTACATACCAGATATTTACATTATAATTCATAACAGTAGCAAAATTACAGTTATGAAGTAGCAACAAAATAATTTTATAGTTGGGGATCACCAAAACATGAAGAACTGTATTAAAGGGTTGCAGCACTAGGAAGGTTGAGAACCACTGTATATATACAGCTAAATATAATTGACCAAAGTTTTATGAAGTTTTTAAATTTATATTTATGATGACTGATTCAATCTTTGTTTTATTATATTACTTTTGTCACATCTTACATCAGGGATATATTTAAATATTACTGAAATAAGATGCATTAATTGCCTTTTTTTAAGATTTGTTGTTCTTAATTATATGACGATGTATGCATCTCAGTATGGGTATATACCTTCGGGTTTAGGTGTTCTTGGAGGCCAGAAGGAGTATTAGGTCCCCTGAAGTTGGAATTACAAATGATTGTGAGCCACCCGATGCAGTCCTGGGAGGCAGACTCAGCTCCTCTGCACAAACAGGGTGCTCCCTCAACTTCTGAATTGTCTCTCTAGTCCACTGATGTTCGATTACTAAATGAGCACAAATAATGAAGCCAGTGTTCTTGAGAATAAGAAATCACAACAAAGAGTTAGCTTATGTTGGTCCAGAGAGACAATGCACAGGTAACAATATGAAGATATTCATAAATATGAATGCATAGTAGCCATGAGCAGTTTTTAAATTCAAAGAATTGAGCTTTAGTATATCTCTGTGAATTTTGGTAATTTATATTGCCTTATGAATTGAATTAATGAAGTTCATTCATACAGAGGTGTGTAGTTTCTAATCCTTTAATACATTTAGAAATATCTAATTTAACGTTTAATAAGTTCTTGCCATTTTTACATTCCTACTTTTAGCAAGAGAATGCTTCTAGTTTTAGAATCATCTCTCAAATGTGTATATCACACATCACTTTTTATTATACACTGTTACTTTGATTCTTTTCTTTTTTTCCTTAGTTAATGTGTTTTTTTTTTAACATTCATTTTCTACTTTTAATAAGAACCATTTAATTCTATAAAGTGCAATATGCCTTAGAGGAGCTTGTTTCTCAAACTAGGTTTACATCAACTTGAGAAAAGCTGGAATCATTCGGGAGGAGTGGCTCTCTGTTGAGACAATGCTTCCATAAGGTTTGCCTGTACACAGACTGTAGTGTATTTTCTTGATTAGTGATTGATGTGGGAGAGCCTAGCTCAATGCAACCCTCCCTGGGTTGGTGTTATAAGAAACCAGGCTGAGCAAGCCATGGAGAGTGAGCAGCAAGCCAGTAAGCAGCACTCCTCCATGAACTGGCCTCTGTTTCAGTTCCTGTCTCCAGGTTCCTGCCTTGAGCACTTCCCGAGCCAGCTTCCTTGGATGATGGACTACAAGGTGTAAGATAAACAAACCCTTTCCTCCCTGAGTTCATTTTGCTTATGCTGTTTTGTCATTGAAATATAAACCTGAGCTGAGACTATTAGTATTATTTTAAATGTAAGAAGTTCAGTGAAAAATATATATTCTACCTCCAATTATGTTCCCTCTCTTTCTCTCCCTACCCACTGCCCCCTTAGAGACACCTGGGAGTCATTTTCAGACACCCAGTTCCACCAGACCATGTGGTCAATTTGTTTCTGTAAGTAAGACTCTTACGTAGATCACAGTGCACATATCCATGTCAGGAACTCAGACGGTATTTGAATTGTATTTTCTAACCTCTGTTTCATAGACATCTGCTTTAAAGCTCATGTTCTTCATAGGAGTGTTTCTCCAGTTGTGATATCCAATCCAAGTCATATATTACTGTTAGCTGTGGCATATCTTTATTTCCTTTCATTGGCTTCTTCTTTTTTAAATGTTTGCCTTATTATTATATTTTGAGAATTTCATGTATGAGTACAGTATTTTTATCATTTTTTCCTCATAGAGATCTTTCCAACTCCTCTCATTTCACCTCCAACATGTCCCTCTCAACTTCATGACCTCTTCTTTAATTATTATTGGTACACACACGTATGTATATAAATAAATATAACCCACTGAGTCTATGTAATATTGCTCACATGTAGATGTGTGCAGGGCTGACCTCCTTGGTTGGCTTAGATAACCTATCAGAGGGCTTATCCCTGGAGAAGCCTGGCTCTCCCTCCCTCAGCAGCCATTAATTACCTGTACCTCTTATTTAGGGTGGGGTTTAATATTGACCTATAGGCTGGTTGCTTCCGAAATCCCATTGATGTTTGTTTTAGTGTTCTTTTCTGTCTCGGCTGAGACTGGATGCTATTAGCTGTATAAGTACTATAGTGTCTTCTTCCTCTAGGTACCACATCAGAGGCCCATGATATCGATTGAGCTGTTCATGGTCCTCTATTTGCTCCCCTTTTCTCTGTAGTCTGCCTTATTATCCTTGGGAAGTTACCACTCTGTCTCCCATTTGCACTAAATACATCATGGGATGATCCTTTGCATTGTTTAAACATTCTACCCCAAACAAAGATTTCCATTGCTAATTTTGTGGATTATTACTGTGGTCTTTGAGAAACAGATAATTCTCAGCTCTTTGTGATTTTAAGATTTATAGCTAGAATGGGTCTTCTCTTGAAAAATAAGTGACAGTGATTTGTTACAATCTCTTCCACTTTCATGAATGCATCTGTAAACAGATGTGTACCACAGTAGATGTTTGAGCTCGTTTTCATTTGGTAAAACTACAACCAGTTTCTGCAACCTCCCTAGAGATGCTTAATATACCAGGACTTGATTCAAGCTAGCTTTCATTTCCTGGAATGTTATCCTCTTTTTATTTTATTTTCCTTTTTCCCGGTCTAGAAATGTGATCAGTTATCACTTTGTATTTCCTTCCCTATAGCGGCATTATCAATAACCCTTCTGTGTCTACTGCCAGATGGTAAATGTGACCTGATCACTAGGTGTCTATGGTGGTGGGTTTTAATTGTCAACTTGACACAATCTAGAATCACTCAGGAAAGGGATCTCAGTGAGGCATTGTCTAGGTTAGGATTGCCTGTGATCATTCCTGAAAGGGATCTTTCTTAAACTGGATTAATTGTGGTTGGGAGACCCACTCTGAAAGTGGGCAGCATCATTCCCTGAGTTTGGATCTTGGATTATCTAATAATAGGGAAAGCAAGCTAAGGAGTAAGCCTGCATGAGTTTTATTTTCTGCTGTTAACTGTAATGTGCTGTGACCAGCTCCTAAGTTTCTCGGGCCTAGAATTCTCTGTAGTGATGAACAGTAACCTGTAACTGTGAGCTAAATCAACCCATTCTCCTCTAAGTTGCCTTTGTCAGGATATTTTATCACCACCAAAGAAATGAAACAAGAATGGTGTCTATACGTGTTCACAATTCTTATTAATGCTTGTGTATCTACTCCAGGGCTTCAAGGACTTTCCACAGTCTGGGCAGCAAAAGGGGACGGAGTCTGCTCTTGTCTTTGGGGAAGGGACACCATTCATAGGAGTTTCTGTGAATGTACCACAGACACAGCTAGGACAAATCAGGGAATCAAATTCTTTTTGTAAAAGAGTTTATTGTTTTCCTATACAAAACTGGATTGTTTCAAAAAAAAAAAAAAAAAAAGAGCAAAGGTAGAAGTGTGCATGAGAGTGCATGAGCTAGGACTTTTGTCACGATGTGACATCTAAACTCAAGTGAGGACGCTCTACAGACCTTTCTATTGTCTGGGTTCTGGCATAATTGCAATGCTTGACCCATCTTGTTTGAAGAAAAGGACAGGAGTCTTTGTCAGTTCCATTTGAAGGATCCAAAACATTCCTTCTGCTCTCAATCAGCATAAGCACAGCAAGAGCCCTGCAAAGTTCAAACAGCTTTGGGATTTGAAGGGAGCTGAGAAGACAGGTCTTCACTCCTTATGTTCACTGTTGCCTATGTGAAAGATGAAGTGTAAACACTACACATTTCACATTCGGTAACACACTCTGCAAAGCGTCCCTGTGATGTCGGGTTCATAGGTTGGTCCTACTAACCCTGTCCTTGTCCATACTCACTTCTCAGCTTGTTCATTCTTCCAGAGGCTGTGTCCTGACCCTCACCCAACTTCCCGGGTCTCAACCCAGTGCCCTCAGGATTAGACAAGCTTCTGAAAGATACAGCGCCATCCTCAGCAGGCCCCACAAAGCTGCAAAGCATTTCCTGCAAGTAAAGGGAGCATTTTCTGCTTTTCATTGAGAAACGGCTCCTGGCAGCCACCGTTGATTATCTCATGGTTTGGAGAATAAGAAATTTTTAATGGGACAATGAAGAGACACTAGCCACTCTCCAGTCTCTGTGCACACATTCACTTACTAGCTTACCCTTGTTGGAGCCCTTTTTTCTCTGAGAGGAGAGAGATTCCCATTTTCTGAGTGTTGGGGAGGAAAGAGCCTGAGGGATGTTGCTGTATTATTCAAAGCAGGTCGTGATAGGGGCTAGGTTTTCAGGCCACAGATTATCCTGTTCCCAAAGCACATATGTATTCTAAGGAAGGAGGGAGTGCAAAATGATCTGTGTGGACAGGAATGTGTTTCTCTGTTTTCTGTAAATCTGAAACATAATTTTTAAAAATGATTTTAGTTAAAAATCATTGTGTGTTCATAAAATGCCACCGCTCCTTTGTCCATTCTTAATTACTGTAGATTCAAGTGTTGTGGAGCCCGAGACAGTGCCCCAAGGACTAGGAACTCTTTTGGGGACTTGAACTAACTTGTTTGACTGCCTTATAGTCACGGTCACTGTGAAATTGTCACTACCTGGTTCTAGCCCTGATGTTCTAGTTCCCTAGAATCCTGGCATTCAATTGTCTGAGCGATGACTTTATTTTAAAACACACACATTCACAAACACTCTCATGAATACACACTCACACTCACATATACTCTCTCACAGACACACTCACACACTCACAGACACACAACTACATACTTTCATATGCAAACACACTGACACATACTCTTTTATACTCAGACACACTTACACACTTGTACACATACTCACACATATTATTTTTCTCTCACACTGACACATACCCTCACACATAGACACAGAAACACAGACACACTGATGCACACTGATACAGACACACACTTTCACAATGCTCTTTCTTTCACACACACACACACACACACACACACACACGCACACACACACACACACACACACAGGCACGCATACACACCCAGAGTGCTCATAAGATGGCTTAGTAAAGGTATTCACTGACAAGCCTGACGCCTAAAATGACAGAACCTACATAGTGAAAGGAAAGAATAGATTCCCACAAGTTGTCCTCTGACACCCAGTGCACACTTGCACATACACAAATAAGTGAGGGAATGAATAAATAAAGATAATAACACTTGTTAAAAAGACATTGTTTCAATGTTACAACAGCAAATTAATGCACTCTTAGACTGTTATAGTATTTTATCTTGGCTTTAATTTCACAAAGACTATGTGTTTGTGTCCCTCTGTGTGTGTGTACATGTGTAGAGATGAGCTTCCCTGTGCCTATCCACATAAAGATCATATGTTCTTGTCACTCCCCCACTCCCACCTCATGATTTGAGGCAGTCTCTCACTGAACTTGGAGCTCTCTGTTTCAGGCTGACTAACTGGCCAGTGATCCTCCAGGACCCACCTGACTCCAACAGCATAGAGTTGCTGGGGATCTGAACTCATGCCCTCCTGGTTGCACACGTAGCAAGCACGTTAGCACTGAGCTGTCTTTCTAGCCTCACACCCAAAGATTCTGATGAAATATTTTCTAGCTCACACCCACAGACCAAACTAATAAAGAGAATTCCTTATTGAGATCCCCACTCCCAGATAATTACAGATTGTCTCATGTTGACAACTAGAACTAACCATCATACTGTCTGCTTTTGACTTGGACCTCAAGTGACCAGGTATCTGTCATGTGACTTGGCCATTCAGAATGTTCTGCTTGGTTCCAGCAAAGTCCTGCCAGAGTTCACGCCCTTCCTTCTGATCCCATCATGTCATTTTCCTCTAACATTTCCTTCATTTTTACCTTTGTCCATCATTTTCAGGAAAAGCAATCAGTCTTCAGTTCTAGGACTGATCAACTGACCTCACTTGGAATCAGAGTAATAGGAAGTCACAGCAATTGGCTTGAGTGAACATACACTGCCTTGTGTTCAATTACAATGACCTCCAGACTTGTGCTGGAATTATATAGAGAGACAAGTTTCCCATAATCCCCCATACCTTCAGATGACTCACTGAACCCACAGCCTGTGAAAGTTACATCTGCCAGAAAACATTCAACAGCTCATGAAGAGAATCTCCTAAGAATGAGGCCATCCTAGACAAAAAGCAGGCAGAAAATGAAATTAAAAACCAGCTTCTGGTATTCTGCATATGAACAAGACTGATGGAACCCCATGGACTTAGCAGGACCTTGACCAGTGTCCCATCAGATTTCTGCCATCTGCCCAAGGAACACAAATTAACCTCCTCAGATAAAGTCATGTAACAAATACCACAGTTGGGGACTTACCCAATTGCTGTGTCCTTTAGGCAGAGACCACAATCCTCTGTGTAGGAATAACCACGTGTATTCAGATACTGAATGCTTCAAGCTAACTATCCTTTTTTTCTCCCTGCATCTAGCCTTTCCACTGTTCTTGCAAGTGTATTTGTTACTTTAATTTTGACGTCAGTTTTCCAGTTTTTAAAAAAATAGATATAAATGCACTTATCAGAAATCTGAGCCAGCATAGAGGTGGGAAGGGTTAAAACTCATTGTGACAGGCTCACTGCCCTGTGTGGAAGTGTTTTTACTTTTGGACTTTCTAATACAGCTTTATGTTAACACACACACCAGAAATTGATAATACTATGATATGTACCTTGATATAGCCACGGCCCACGGCTAGCCAAGTCAGAATGCAGCAGGAGCATCACAAGCGGAAAAACTGCCATGCCAACCATTTTGGTCATTTCCATCCCAGTGGAGGGAGCTATCTAACACCATAGGACCAGAGTCCCAGATCTCACTTCTACTCCTCCACCCCTTAAGCAAAACAAGGAGACTGGGATTATTCTCGATTTTTGTTAACAAGAGGCTAATCTTATTTCAAATGAAGATAGAAGTATTTTCCCTTCTGCCTGGATTGTCAGCCCCATTTCTAAGCGACCCATGCTCAGGGTGTGGCTTCTCTCTGTGGTGTTTTAGTCAAGTACATTTCTGTCTCTCCCTGGACAGATGGGAGTTCTCAGAAGACTTGAACAATCTCAGATGTGTGACATCCATGCTCGCTGTAACTCATGAGCAGGTGTGCTTTCAAAGAGAGCCAGTGCTCAGGGTTTGGGCAATCCTGTCTCCTCTAGGCAGAGAAAGCCACTAGATGTGATGAGAGAAACGATTTCTTAAAAGAAGTAGAAACAAGCACAATAATAAAGAAAATACTTCACTTTTCTCTCCCTCCCAGAAGGGAGGAAAAGTGTCTGATGAACATCTACCAGCTTAGATCCCAGAAAATAGAGCAGAAGAGGACTAAAGAGACTGCCTCCTTTGAAGTCATTTCACATTTTATAATACAAGGAAATAATTTGTCTGGGTTATTTTAAGTGAAATGGGGAGGGGGAAAGATCTTTGATGCAATGTATATATATATTAAATAAGGTTTTCTTAATTTCTGAAGCCTTTGGATAATTTTTTCTGTATCATATGAAGGGCTTGATCTGAGATAAAAAGGCCCAAATTGCTTTCCTTTCAGGCTCACCTTTAATGTGTGTCAACTTTTATTAGATTTGATCTCTCAGGAACAACGAATTCCCTGCTCCCTCATCATCCCCATATCTTGGCTACAATAATTACTAAGGATGCTGTCCTACAAAGCTGGGTTCGTTGAAGTGATTACTGGATTACTGTCATCTTAAAAATGTAATTCTAAGCAGGACACCTTATTTTTAGAGAAGGGAAAATCACTTCTCTATGAAGCCATAATGGGGGCAGAGGTGTGGATGGAAAAATAATCCTAAATGCATTATGGATAGGTTGGACTCTAATAAACCCAGGGAGTCTTCTTATTCTGAGAAACAGTGGGAAGTCCATCAGAGATCAAAGCTTAGTAATAGCAAACCACATTAATCAAGTCACGGGGATCATAGGGAAATGTAGACTCATACAGGGATGCCATTCAGCCAGTCAGTTCTGGCTTCCTGCCATCTCCATGAGGGAAAATCCACAATATGCTTTTGTCTTTACCAGTCCTAGTATCTGGGCTGGACTGGGGATCTTTCCAGAGCTGTAGATGTGACCTGCACTTTAGTGCTGCATTACCTCTGGAGGTCTCAGTGATTAGATTCTAAAGGGCAGATCTGAAACCATTTGAAAACTGTAAGCATGATGCCTGCAGTCCATGATGACGGCTCGCTGACTACCAGTTCAGATGACATCTGCTGGTTTAATTTTCCTGGGAAGAGTTTGGGGACCTTGTTTTCTGGCATTTTAAGACATTGTGATAGAGGAATGAGCAATGTTACCTTCCCTGGACCTTTGTGTAATTGTATCCCAACCCTTCTGGTCCATTTGCAAAGCAGCTTCCTCATTTCTCTCTCCATTATTTATTTTCAGCCAATAGAAATCTGAATACACACTATGTGCTCATTGTTGCTAAGGTCTGAAAATAGAGTGGTTAACCAATAACAGGAAGAGTCCTGGACTCCAAAGCGTCCCAAGAGGTTTCTTTTCTCCCCTACTTCCTTCTCTTCTTCCTGTGCCCCTTCTCCCTTGCTCCATGCCTCCACCCTTCCCTCCTTCTCACCTTTTTTTTTCTTTTGCCATATATAAACAATGAACAGAATGATGTTTTAAATACACATATTGTGGAACAGCAAATCAAACCAATTAAACCCCAGTTTGCTTTTGTATTGAGAACATTTAAAATATATGAGATTATATTTTGTTGCAAAAAAATACAATTATTTACAAACTACTGAATGAGCTTACCATGTGCCAAGAAAGGGATAAAAAAATGGATAAGATATATATATATATACACACACACACATAAAGATTTCTTTAAAAATGAGCCTTCTTCTGTGTTGTGGTGGGTGGATTTGTCCCATTATGCATGTATGAAATTCTCAAGAACAAAGATGTTTCTTCAGAGTTCAATATAGAAAGTGTGATCATTTTCTTCAAATGCTCCCATTACTTGAATTTTGGTCCACTGTCTCCTTAAAATAAGCCATTTCTTAGAATTCTGGCTTACTAGATTCTTCCATTCTTGTCACTCCACCATAATTAGCTTCAGATGTCAACTTGGCACAAAGCTGGGTAGAGGACCCCTTGACTGAAGAATTGCCTACATCAGACTCATCTGTGGGCATGTCTCTGGGGCATTTGATAACTAGTGCAAGAGGTCCAGCCCACTGTTGGTGTTGCTATCCCAAGGCTGGCGGGCTTGAGCTATGTAAGAAAGGGAGCAGAGCAAGCTGGAGCAAGGCAGTTAGCAGCATTTCTCCATGGTCCTGACTTCAGTTCCTGTCTCCAGGTTCCTGCCTTGAGTTCTTGCTCTGGTTTCCCTCCATGATGGACATTAAGCTATAAGCCAAATAAACACTCCCCTTCCCAAGTTGCTTTTGAGCCTGTTCCCATCATGGCAATAAGAAAGCAAACTAGGATACCCACAGAGAAGCTGCCTCAATTTTCTAATTCTGTAGGAGGCAATCTAGTCCCCTCCCATCATTTCATGTCCATACCTTCACACACACACACACACACACACACACACACACACACACACACACCCCTTTATTTGTAATATATTTTATTTATTCATTGACAGCTTCATGCACATATACAATGCACTTTGATCCCACTCACCCCTGACTCCTGTCCCATTCCCCTGACATTCTAGAACAGTCTCTCTTCCCACCTCCATGTCTCTTTTGTTTTATAACCTGATGACTTCAATTCATGCTCTCTACTGGAACATCAACTTACCTTCTTGACTCAACCCTGTGCGAGCATCCCCAGCTTCAGTGAGCTCTTGAACTCAACAGTCACAGCACATCCAGAAAGCAGCTTTCACAGCACCCCTCCCACCCTCCAGCTCTTACATTCTTTCTGGCTCCACTTCCACACATACCTTCCCTCATCCTGGGAGGGAGAATCCTCCTTTCCTTAGGGGGGTCATTCTTGCTATGAGAGTTACTGGATTTATTTGCTCATTGGTTTCATCCAATGTCTTCTATAGATCCATAAACTCCATGTAGCAAATATCTATTTTATTTGTTTAAACTTGAGTGGCCATGGCAGAGTGAGTCCTCTGTAAGTGAGACAAACATGACAGCATTCATTCCAAACTGGAAGATTCCAGATGACAAAACATACCTTCACATGCAGCTCCTCCACAGAAATGCCGTTTTCCTGTCTGAGCCACTCTCCTCTGTCTGCGGACAGGACCATCTGTTACTTTGCAGTTGTGACTATTTCTGCAGATGGGCATTAAATTACAGACATGACCATGAGGTCAGAGCAGCACTTGTCACCATCCTTTGCCAATGTCCTTTTAAGTGTTCATTTTTGACACTGGACCAGGTTTTCAGTGGAGGCACCCATATATTTCACATTAATTGTCAAGGTAGTTTTGTCACTGTGTGAGCTTATTTCCAGCATTGGAGAAACCTGAATTGTCGGTGAGGCCCAGCAATCCTACTGAGAAACAGTCAGGAAGACAAGAAGAGGATTTTTAAAAGGGACCCCTGTGCACATCACATATGTGACGTGTGTTCTGGCCACACAGATGCAGTTTCAGAAAACTGGTTTCACTCTTCCCCTAGCATTGGAATGTTTATTTAGACACAGCACAGATTGGTGTGCAAATGTGCCTTGTCACTAAGAAGTTAACTAAAGGAATGATCTGTTTAAATGATGTTTCCCAGTTTTAGGCAGACTGTATTCTGGTGATGAAAACCACACCAGGCTACACAGAGAATAGCATTTTCCATCTGTGGCAGGGGTTTACTAATTATTTTTCCTAATTTTGAGTTTGTTATTGTGTTAATTAAAATGGAGGATGTCACAAAACTTTTAGAGCTAATGAGTATTCTTTTAATGCAGCATTGAATTTCACACACTACATACATTGGCTGATGTATTTGTGGTTGAAGGGCAATGTGGTGCATATGTGTTGCTTTTGAAGTTCCATTTTAGACCTACCTGTCTCCACAGTATTGACGTGACCATTCCCTTCTCTATGTCAGAGTAGGCACATGGCCAAAGCAGACCAATCAGGAATCTTGAGCATATGTGACATCATTTGTCTAGGGAACATGTAATGAATCCTGGTAAATAAACTTCATGACTTCTTGGGATTGACTGGTGGAAACATCTATAAAGAAGACAGAATACCTGGATACACTGAGGACATCCTATGTAAGAGTGTAACTGGAGTGCCCATAGACAGATGGGGGGCAGCATGGAGATAAATATTCCCCAGTGGAAGGCAGAGCTGAAGGTGGAGGAAGAGAGGAGATCCAAGAACAGGACTTGGGAGGGACACTGACTGGAGACTTGCATCCTAGACCCAGCTGTGCCAAAGAGCAGGCATGTTCTCAGCCTTCTCAATCACTTCCCTAGAGATGGACTCACAAAGCCCAAGATGGTTATCTAATGTTTCAAAGTCTTGTAGAGTTTAGTCTTGACATTCATCTAGTCTTTGGGTCTTCATCCAAAACCTCAAAGACTTAAGCTTAATTGCAAATTTTGTGTGGACAATTTATGAACACTCATTCTTATAGGCTAATCCTAGAGATGATTGTGTCACATTGATCAGCATGATTGTGACCATCTTCTTCAAAGACTGGGTGAAATCACTCCTAGGAAGGGTCAAACCCCAAAGAGCCAAAAAACAAACAAACAAAACAAAAACCAAAAAAAAAAAAAAAAAAAAACAAACAACCCCCTCTCATATTTGCAGTTTCTTCCAGGCCTCGCTGAGGAGAGAAGAGGTGGATCACCACATAATCTATTCCATTTCAATTTCAAAAGACAGTGCCACTGATCAAAGGACATTGTGAGCAGTACATTTCCATAAAACGAATTCTGACAATGTTCCTTCAAATATGTGTCTTGCTTTAGCTTTCCATTTGGAGGGGAAAATGGAGGTTGCCAGAAGAGATAAATAAAAGCGATATAGGGGATGCTGGAGGCTGAAACTTGCTCTGGTTTATAGAATTACTGTAGTTTTCCAAACCTAGGGTTTTTAATCCAGAGACCACAGCTTCTGAGGCCAGGGTGTCTCTGAATACCCTCACCATTTCCCCAGGAGAGTGGATGTCATAAAGGAATGCCCTCTTTGACCACCACCAGTTCAACTTCAGGAAGGTCAAGCTTGGGCACCTCATTGTTTGAGAATAATTTACCTAGGAAACTGGACAAATTGCTCTAAGATAAAATTCTCAGACTTCCATGTGTCCTATGCTTCAGATCATCAGGGAAGCAGGGTCAGCAATTCACCCATTGCTCACATTGTTATACAAGCATCATGGTTTGCTGACCTTAAAAAAGGAGAAATTAGTGGCATATCCTTATCTAAGTGTTGAAAATAGTTCTTACCACAATAAGTATAGCTCAGTTGGCATGAAGCACTGGGCTTAATCCTCAGTACCTCATGCAAGCGGGTGTGATGGTTCACACCTGTAATCCAAGCAGATGAGAGGGAAAGGCAAAAGGACCAAGCTCAGTTACAGCTACATAGAGATTTTCAGGTCATCTTGGGCTACCTGAGACTCCAATTCAACAACAACAATAGCATATTTTATCATTTTCTTTCATGTGTATGCGCATCTATACATACACATGCACTCACACAAGCATGCTCACACTCACCCTTTCACACACACTAAGCATTCCTGACTGCTTATGTGCAGCCATTTGAGAGACACTGTTGGTAAGTCATAAGCCCCATTCAGAAGCCTACACACACAAACTTGTCTTGGTAATATAAAAAAATCTGACTAATTTGAGATCTGGCTCACAGGGTAACCACTCTCACTACAGACAGAACTATGATCATAAATCTAATAGAAATGTGCAGTGAACCAGATGTAATTTTAATTTTTTAACTGTTTACTCCTGACCCTGTATCAATGACAGAGATTATTCCTGACCATGTTAATAAATGCTAAGTATTAGTTATATAGCATGGGATCTATATAGTTTAAATCAATTTATTGACTTTAAATATCCTTCTCATTGACACATGCTTTCTAAAAATACCATAGTTCTGATGTTGGAGGTGAAATTCAGAAAATGTGGAGAACTTATTACAATGACCCAAAACCTTAACTTACCCAGAAGTGACAAAGTCTAACAGACCATAATGGAACTCTACTGAATACCCAGGATTCAACTGTTTACTGGATTATTTGATACTTGGTTTATTTAAAGCTCTAGTTCATCCCGGAGGAATTTTATTATGAGTTTTTAATAAAAAAAAAATTCGATCCTTTCTGGAATGCACTGCCTGGGTAGTTTTCTTTTCCTATAACCACACATGTTTAAGTTATCTAACGCTGTGTAAGGAATGAGTCTACAATGTAGCTGCCTACCAAGGTGAGTAATTGAGATCACTTCTTTGCAGGAAGAATTGTGGGAAACCTCAATTGGCTGTCCCAGTTCCGTGGTGTCCCATGAGGCAGCATTCAAAGTGTTGGCTGTAGCTGCAGTATTCTGGAGATTCAACTGGAGGAGGACCTGCTTCTGAGTTCATACCACAAGTGGCTCTCAGAAGATGTCAGGTTCTCTTGTCCATTACCCAGAATCATCTGTCCTCAGCCATGTGACACTCTAGAAGGCTACATGCATCACTGAAACTGGGTTATATCAGGGTGAGGACTCAGAGAGAAATAATAAGCTGGAAGTCACATTCTACCTGTGACCTTATCCCTAACATGACATCCCACATTCACAAGGGGTATGCCCAAGAGTGTGTTTGCATGTGAGGATCACTGAGCCCTTACAAAGGCTGTGTACTCCATGTGTGTGACTACTGGATAAAATAAGATGTTTGGATATGAGCATCAGACAGGAATTTTAGATGTGTTTTTAATATGTATTAGCCATATGATGCAGTTATTTCTTATTTCCCAACTTCACTTTGCTCACTTATTATGGATGCACTCATTTATCTCCCCTACTCTGTGCTGTGCCAGCACCTCACCAGGGAACCCTTGTACAAAGCCTGGCACAAGAACTTCCCCAACCCACTCAACACCACCAATCTTCCCTCTGCTCCCATTGGTAGGACCATATGGGGGAGTTTTCATCCACCCTCTGCTACCACTTACTTGCAGGAACAAGGACAAAGTCATATCTCTAAGATGCAGTGTGCCTAATTATTAAATGGGGGAAAGCAGAGATGAGAGGATGTGTGCCCAGATTAAATAAGTATAAAACGGGCCAGTTGTCTGCTGAGCAAATGATGTGATAACTTGTAGCAACCTTTTTTATACAAAAATAATTATTAAGTGGAACTTAATCAATGAGTCACTTCTGTTATGATCAATGTGGAGCCTAGAAAACACTGAAAACCTGCTTTGAAACTCAGTCCCATTTTGCTCTACCCCCCTGCAAAATGCTTGTTCAAAAAATATTCTGTATGCAAACAAAAGCTAAAAAACAAAAACCAAAACCCATTAAAAAATCCCAGCAAAATGAACCAAGAAACAACAACAACAACAACAACAAAAAAAAAACCAAGCCAGCACCATAAACAAAAAAGGTAGTTGATAAGTGTGAAGGAAAACTTGACCAGAAACTCCAGACCTGAAGCAGATGCTGGAAGTGCATTGGATAAGCCAAGAAATACAAAATAGAGAAAAATTTTCATGCGTCCTGGAAAAGTGCAGAGAGAACAGAGCAAAGGGGATGCTATGCACAAAAGGGAACCTTGTGTCTCCCCAGAAGAATGTTCCCAGTGGGATGGAGAGAGAACACATGGAAGAGAGACCACCGTGACCCTGGAATTCATCTCAACTTGAAATGTATCTATGAAGGGAAACACAAGACAACAGAATGCACCATTGCTGCTGTGTGGGCATTATAACTCAGACCATCTAAGAAGAGCCTGTGAAGTGGTGATTTAAAACAATTGTAAATTGTGGTCCTGGTTTCTTATTTATTATTTTTCCTCTCCACTTTTTGAACTCTCCGCCTTCTGCCTCTCCCGGTCTGAACTTCTACCTCGGAAAACACACTTGTCCTAGAGAAAACACTGATAAATTCACATTCATCTTTGAAAACAATTTTCCTCCTTGTATTAGCCTGTCAGGGTTGTCTGAGATCAGAACAAGACCTTGTGGTGCTCTGAAAATGAACTTGGTTAAGCTGTGTTGTTTCAACCCTGCTCCCATAATGATTCCCAGGAAGCCAGGGAGACCGGGCATGGGCCAGAATTTTAAAGACCCTCTGTCCTTGACCATGTCTGTGTTGGCCCTGACTTGGGGAGGGGGCTGAGAGTCATCTTTTGATTACCTAAATATTGATGTCTCCTTTTCCTCAGCAGGGGCTGAGCTGTTGAAAACGAGTCTCAGGAGGAAAGAGAGATAGGCAATGTGTGTTTCTGTAAGCCACACTAGGGACCTGCTCTAAAGTGCAGGAAATTACTCTTCCTTGTTGCCACTCCAGAAAGTTTGTAAGCATGACCCATGTCTGTGATGTTTCCAAGAATTCTGGGAACAATGGTAGCCACCATGCCAGGAGCATCCATAGTTTATTGCATTGCTGTTTCTTAGGAAGCTTTCATTAATATTATTAAGTCTCTCTTTTTTCTTTTAAAAGACAGTTTAATTAAATAATTATTACATTTATTTTGTATGTCAGGGGTATGACACACCACACAGTGAACACGAAGAAGTCAGAGGACAATTTACAGGAGTCACTTCTCTACTTCCAACATGTGGGTCCCAGGAAGTGAACTTATGCCAACAAGCTTGCTGGCAGGCAACTTTACCTGCTGAGCCATCTCACTGTCCTAGGTCTCTCTATATGAGTCTTCTGAAGTGAATCAAGAATTTAACTGCCAATTCAGTCCCAGCATCATTGGGTATAGATCCAACTTGACTCCCTGGATACGAAGCCTTGAGTAAGTTTCCAAGTGCCTCTGGGCCTCAGTTGTCTCCTCTGTAACATAAAAGGTTATGAGCTTATCAATTTAATGAAGCAGAAAGTACTGTGTCCATTCCCTAGCAAGGATCCACATCAATGAAAGTTTCTGTTCTTTCCTACTGAAAACTACAAGCTGTGTTGTGTGCCATCAATAAACATGTTCATAGACTTTCTTTTCAAGACCAGGATCCAATGACAGGATTTAAATTTCCTAATGAAGAATTAACTATTATTCTAGAGGCCAATGAGATGGCTCAGTGGGTAATGGAGCTTGTCACCAAGCCTGACCACCCAGAATTCGCATGGTACAAAGAGAAGTGGTTCCTACAAGTTGTCCTCTGACCTACACTATACATACATATACATATATAGGTATTTATGCATGTATATGTATACATATGCTACTTTTGTTTAGCACTCACAACTGTATATTTGGTGTGCATTTGAGTTCAGATTAGATACATTTTCACCATATTCTGTAATAGTGATTTTTTTTATATACTACTATCTAAACTTTTATAAACTTCCTTTTTCCTCTTGCTTTTTAAAATATTTTCCTCCAAATGTGATGATATTCTTTACATTCCTAAATCATTTTTCTCTCTTCTGCCCCATATTCTACTCTTCTTTCAGGAACATATTCTCTTCAGAATAATTGAGGGCTTTGGCAGTGTTTGAACTCTGGCCACACCTCTGCAAAGCAGAGCTCATGCTCAGGGTGTAACTTCACTATCATCTGTTATTGCTTCATACTGAGCATCTTTGGGGTAATTAATCTCTGGTCAATTTAGTGACTCCTTTAATAATAGCCTGTCTGTAGGAAAATTCAAGTTTTTGTTTTTAGAAACCCAGTGTTGCTTCATTTTCCTCCACACCTGAAGGGTCCCTGGTGACAGTGTCTGTCTTGGGTCTTTGAAGACTGGCCTTGCAGAAAGACCTTGCAAAGCTTTCTTTTCTTGTCTCAGATGTGCCTTTCTGAAGCAGATGTCCCGCCCCCATCTTCCCTGAACCTCCAGTCTTCTCCCTAACCACTGCTATTTAGCTTAGTTTCTCTGTCTTTCATTAATTCTACCAGAGAATCACTGAGTCCTCCATAGTAACTCCCCTCCCTCTGTTCTCACAGGACTCTCAGTGGTTCAGCATGACTCTCCTCTCTCCTCATCTCTTCACCTCACCCTCCTCGTTTCCTAACTTGCCCATCTGGCCACCAATTGGGGTAATTCAGATGTTCCTACTCATTAATCACTATTTTTCATTGAATGTCTTATTTGATGTGTAACTATCCATTTATCCGACTTTAACTTACAATTATTTTAAAAATGACTATTTTTTTCTCCCTTTGTATTCTTTGTAACTAGGTCTTCTCTTTCTAAAGTCTTTTGTCTCTGTTATTCTGTGCCTTAAGAACTTTTTCTGAAAATAGTCATTTTTATTACATATTAAACAATTCTTTTATGACAAGTTCTTGGAACCTAATTCGGCTGTTTACCATGCATAGTGACATTTGCTCTTGGGCTTTGAGTCCTTCTATATTTCATGATCTTTGATTCTAAACTTATACATATTTGATCTTAAACTGGAAACTTTGAGCTTAAATCAAGGACAGGTTTTTTTTATTTGAATTCTTTTCAATATAAGGACTTGCATTTGTTCTTAATTCAAAACTGCAGGCTTGAACCAGTGAGATTGCCCAGCAGGTAAAGTTGAGATGCTTGCAGGCCAGCCTAATGGCCTCAGTTCCATCCCCAGGATCCACACACTGGAAAGAGAAGCAACGCCTGTGAGTCATTCTCTGATCTTCACATCCATGCCATGGCAAGTGTACCAGTAAGCACAAACACAATAAAAATAAATAAATAAATCTTAAAAAAAAAACAAACCCTAAACAACTGGAGGTTTTACTCACGTGTAACATTCAAAACCAAAACTAACCCAACAGAACCAAACAAACAAACTCAGGAATCTTGGCTTGATTTAGGTTTTTTTGTGTGTGTAGATTTTAGTATTTCACTATGAGTAAACACCTTAGAATCCCAGTCATGGTAGGTATATTTAGTTATTATCCCGCTGTCCTTTGTTCTTTGTGACTTTCCTGGTTTTCATCTATGGGTTTTGTTCTGTGGCAGCATTTATCCTAGCAAGGCCAAAGGACTTCCAGGATCTTGTCAGTCAGCACTTTATTAACTGCCTCTCTGTTTGCTTCACTTTCAATTTCAGGACCAGGAAATGGAAGAAGATCCCAGTGGCAGAACAGAAATGCATGTGGCCCAGTGTACAGACAAAGGATGGTAACAAGTCACATGTCAAAGGAATGTCCCTTTTGGAAATGGAAGGGTTAAGTCACAGTCCTGGTATATGAGGAATTGCTGTTATGCTTATAGCTAATGGTCTCATCCATTGTGTAGATACAGGAGGTGCAGAGACAGGTCCCCATTGCCAAGAGCTGTTCACATGTATAGGAATTCTACAGATAAACACTTGGGTCCAATTCATCTCCAACATTTAAGGCAAATTAAGGCAAGGCTCCCATATACTCTCAGTGTCAAGGACCTAGAAATCCTGTGTTCATACTTGCAGAACAATCTGATCCACCCGAGATTGCAAAGCAAGTAGCAACAGAAGGAAGCTCTTGAAAACATGGGTGGCTAGAGTTGTGGAAAACCCATACCCAAGGTCTAATCACTGAAACTGGAATTTTAGCATGTCCAGTCTTCATTCACAATGTCCACCCACCCAGTGTAACCCATACCCAAGGCTAATCACTGAACTGGATTTAGCAGTCAGCATCACATGTCCACCCACCAGTGTAACCATACCAAGCCTAATCACTGAAACTGGAATTTTAGCATGTCCAGTCTTCATTCACAATGTCCACCCACCCAGTGTAACCCATACCCAAGGCCTAATCACTGAAACTGGAATTTTAGCATGTCCAGTCTTCATTCACAATGTCCACCCACCCAGTGTTACCCATACCCAAGGCCTAATCACTGAAACTGGAATTTTAGCATGTCCAGTCTTCATTCACAATGTCCACCCACCCACCTAGTGTTCATGACACAGGGGAAGGAGGAATTCAACAGAGAAAACACAAGGCTGAGAAGCAGAATGGAAGAAGAAAAATATATATAAAGAAGGCCTGGGGGCTTGTTTGTTTAACCTCTAACCACTTACTTATGGGCTGGCTTACTGGAATTAGACAACATATGCTTGTTGGGCAAGTATAAAGTAGTGGCGGCATATCCCACCAGGCAGCATTGACCTTACTTTACCACTGTTATTTTAAGAAACCAATATAACATACAACTTTGCTAAGAGTCTGGGCTCTGGCCTCCAAAGATACTTTGACAAAGCATTGGCTGCATGAATTAGTGCAAGAGAATTTATCTGTGCTTTGTCTCCAACTCTCTCTAACAGATGTCACAAAGACCATGTACCCTTTCTGTGACTGTGATGTTTAAGGGGGATGGTTCTCTGGGATCTGTGGTTGCTGATATATACCATTCTCTGGAGGTCTAGCTTTTTTCTCCTCACCCATGCAAAGTCAGGGATATGATGGTGAATATATCTTTTGTGTCATGGTCAAATGTTTAAATAAGTGAAAAGAATCCAGAATGAACCTTCCTGTGAAGAAGTAACAAGACACAAACCCAGCACCTGGGTAGCAGGGAAGTCAACAGCATCTGATGTCTGATTTCATAACCCTGGTTGGAGCCACAGGCCATCACACAGGACATAATTTTAGCCAAATACTAGACCTTGTTTTGTTTATGAAGATATAAAGAGCTGGGATTACTAAATGAGCTTCCTTCTCTAACCATAGTAGATGGGAAGGAGAGATCTGAGTCTGCTAATAAGAAAAAAAATCATGTTATTGAGGCTTTGTTTATTTTGTGTTTATGTGTATCCGTGTGTATGTGCATATGTATATCCGTGTGTGTGTGTGTGTGTGTGTGTGTGTGTGTGTGTGTGTGTGTGTATCACATGTATATGGATGCCTTTGGATTTTGCAATTGGTTGTCATATCCTCTGGAGCTAGAGTTAGAGGTGATCATGAGCCTCTTGACTTAGGTTCTGAGAACAAATATGGGTCCTCTCTTGAAGAGTAGGAAGCAGCAGAATTATCCACTGAGCATTTCTTTTTCCAGAATCTACTTTTAAAAGACAATTACTAGTTTTAAATAATTTACATTGGATTGGATTTTTGTATATTGTATACAAATTATATATATTGAGATTGATATTGTCAGAAAATGCTATACATATATTTCTAATCTTGTTCAAGATATTGTACTTATACAGTTTATTTAACAGTGTAATGCAATTTGCTAATCTTTTAATGTTATTATTACCAACTATTAGGATATAAAGAAATGAAAGTTAGTAGTTAGACATTAGAATTGAACTGGTAGTCATATTAGGTATATTTTCAATGTTGAGCAGATATATTTAGTATATACAGGTCATCTTCAAACCTTTCAGAGATCTACAGAATATGGCACTTAAAATGTTTTAATAACTTAGATTTTTTTTTCTTTTTTTATGACTATGAGACATGTTGGCTCCTGGCAGCACCAATCGACTTCAGAGAAGATATGGGCATTGAAGAAACTGCATATGGAGTTAACTTTCATTGTGGCAAAAGTTAGCCACTGGACAACAAAGTATCCTCAAACTGACTGCTGACAAACAGGACAAAATGGGCAGATAGGACACGAAACAAAGGACTACCAATTCTTACCAAGACAAATGTGGTTGTGGCTTTAACAACAGGCATCTTCTGAGGTCAAGACAATATGGCACCATCCCTGAAGTGGCCTTTATAATCTGAAAAAGGTACAGTGCCCCTTTCTTTGAAGGCAGCTGAACTGGCAGTGGACCGATGGCTTCTGATATGCAGTGGAACAACAGCTGAAACAGTTATTCTTGAAAGAGTAACTAAGCTGATGGAGCCTAACCTCTCAATGGCAGACTAGCATTTAATAAAAGAGATGAAGCCACCCACAAGCTGAGAAGAATGGGATGCAGAGAAGAATGGGATGATGAGATGAAGCCACCCACAAGCCAAGAATGGACAGCTGAATTCCAAAAACACCAACAATTTCCAGTATTTAAAATCCTGAATCATGACAGGACACTAGTGGAATTTGGAACATGGACTACTCTCACCAAATGTGAAGTTGAACTGTAGGTCTTGTGTACATCCTCTTCAGAAATAAATCTGTCAGATATGCTAAGCCTATAGGCTGAAGATGATGCCCCAACATCGTGGAGAAACCTTGGATGACTGTCCAGGCAGCTGGCTGTTTCTGTCAACTCACAATTTTTTAGAAGTTGCTTGCTTGAATTTCCTGTTTTATTAGGTAATATTATTTCCTTCTTGGGTCTCTGAGGGAGTTGAAGATTAGATCGTTATAGTTATAGTTAAAAATTAGATAGTTATAGTTATAATTTTCCTTGTTAAGAATTTCAGAAAAGAAACTCACTAAAGAGGTGTAAGTGTATAAATTTGAAAGACATTATAAGATAGTTCTCTGTTAGTAACATAAGTTAGGATAGAAAGTGAATCAGGTACATGTTGGAATTACCAAAATAAGATAGATAATGGAATATTTTCTCTGAGTTTGTCAAATGCAAATGGACTAGGCATTGTTTAGGTATTTATTGCTTGTATATATTGTATATAGTTATTGTACTTATTGTATATAGTTTTTCTTATATTAGTTATAACATTTTCCCTTTTATTAGAACAGAAGGGGGAAATATGGTGATATTTTATTTGTGCTGAAATGTGATTTTATTTATATGTTAATAAAGTTGCCTGGGGGTTAGAGCTAAAAGAAAGCCATTTAGCAGAAGTCCAGCGGTGGTGGCACACACCCTTAATCCAATCACATGGCAGGAAGAGTCTCTGTGTGTTCAAGGACACAGCCAAGCATGGTGACACCTGCCTTTAATCCCAGTACCAACCATAGAGACCTGGAGGTCTGTATAGACTGGCAGTGATGAGGAAGTCATATGGCTGGGTTTAGAACCAATGAGAAAAAGGAACAGAAAGGCAGTGAAAAGACAGGACACAGGAAGAAGGTCTCTCTCTCAGGAAGGATGGAAGTGAGTGGTAAGCTAAAGGGTATTTGCTAGTGCTCTGACCTCTTGGGCTTTTAACTCTGCATTTGGCTCTGTGTTTCTCATTTAATAAGACCATTTAGAATTTCATCTACAAGGATTCAATAGTCTTTTTGTAGTATCATTTTACTCATTTTCCTGTCTCCAAACAAATCTTTAGTAAAACATTTGTTTCTGGTAGATTTTCTACACTTGATCCATTAATGTCCTTTCTTTCCTGTGATACATCCATCAGGAGCAGAATCTGACAATGTCTTCCAGTTACAGCAGTTTAGGATGATGTTAACATTGAGACTATAATGAACTTGAAGGGAGTCACACCCTTTAGTGTACAGAAAAATAATACCCTGGAGAGAAGTTAAATTTTGACACCAAAACCTTAGTAATGTAGTAAAATTTCTACTTTCTTAGCCTGAGATATTAGTATTAAAAGGTGTATATGTATCATAATATCTCCAAAACTCCAAAAGGGAAAAACCATTTCAAGATATTAAGTAAAATTTTGTTTAAAATCATTGAGTTTTATCAAACCTACCCCTTAACACAGCAGTTCTCAGCCTTCCTAATTCTGAGACCCTTTAATGTAGTTCTTCATGTTGTGGTCACCCCAAAATCATAAAATTATTTAGTTGCTACTTTATAACTGTGAATTTGCTACTGTTATGAATCCTAATATATATATCTGTGTTATCTAATGGTCTTAGATGATCCCCATGAAAGGGTTGTTTGACCCTCAAGTTAAGAACCACTGACTTAATGTCATTTCACACAGAACACCCCAGTTCTATGTTCAAGGCGGTTACTAGACTTAAGCCATAGTAGGGAACAGGAGCCGAGTCTCCAGGAAGGGAAGCAATTCTAAGCATGGAGCTGGGATTCAAGCCAGCTCCTTCTACTCAGAATTCTGTTTAGTGTTTTTTTTTTTTTTGTCTTGCCATTCAAAAACAAAAGCAAAGGATGACTTTTTAAAAAGCAAATGCAAGAGATGGATTTTTAAATGAGTGTGGTGAAGAGGTCATCATAAATGTTTGACAGGTTTATACTATGGCTTTGTGGAAGTAGATGTAATTTGAAATGCAATTAAAGGAATCTGAGTAAAATGACGAAGAGAAATGGGAGCATAGTGCTTTCCAGAACCCCCAGTTGTGCAGAAGCACGTCATGGGTAAATGCCCATCTGATAAAGAGGTTTTAATTAAACTCCATAATTTATTATCCATTATACTTCAATGAATTGAAAAGGATATAATCTAAGGCTTGCTTTCTACAAAACAGGACTGTGTACCATAAATTCCATGCACTGTGTGCTTTCATGCAAGAAACTGTCCCCACTAATAAAGTGTAGGAGTGACAATAATTAATTTTCATAATCTTTTAACACTTAGTACATTTGTCCAGATACTTCCTTCTTTGCAGAGTTTGGCCTTGTTTTGAGTTGAAAGAGAAACCTCACATCAATAAATGATTCAAAGGGAAAAGATTGAATTAAATATGAACTGGGGACAGGTTCAGTGATGATTGTCACTATGTTACTTTAGACAGGCACACATCCTCCAGGGATAGAGGTATGCTTGTAAATGTTTTTCATACATATATTTATGTGTACCTATATATGCACATATGTTTTGTTCACATACTTATACAGATAAAGACATGTATTTATGTACCTGGCAAGATGAGTCAGCAGGCAAGAGCACATACTGATACTTCCACAAGCGCATACTTGTGGATGACCTAAGTTCTGTTCCTAGCACCCAAATCTGGTGGCTTACAATCACCTGTAACTCCAGCTCTTGGGGATACAATACTCTCTTCTGGTCTTCTCATACACAAATCTCCACACATACATATATGTATCTATGTAATTAAAAATGTAGACAACCGTTAGAAAATATATATTCATATACACTCATCAAAGCCTTATAAATTGCCTCAGCTTTCTTTCTTTCTTTTATTTAAGAAATTTCTTTATTCTTGTTACATACCAGCCACACAGATCACCCTCTCATCTCTCCTCCCACTCCCCTCCACCCTTCTCCTGCTCTCCAACCTACCCCTTATCCCCTCTTCCAAAAGGTCAGCAAAGCCTGGTACATTCAGTTGAGGCAGGACCAAGCCCCTCCCTCCTGCATCAAGGCACAGCAAGGCATCCCACCACAGGGAATGGGCTCCAGAAAGCCAGCTCATGCACCAGGGATAAATCCAGATCCCAGATCCCATTGCTTGGGGGCCCCTCAAGCAAAGCAAGCTACACAACTGTCTCCCATACACTGAGGGCCAACTCCAGTACCATGTACATTCCACAGCTGTCAGCCTAAAGTTTATGAGTTCATATGAGCTTGGTTTAGTTGTCTCTGTAGATTTCCCCATCATGATCTTGACCCCTTGTGCTCCCACAATCCTTCCTCCCTCTCTTCAACTGAACTCCCAGAGCTCGGCCTGGGGCTTGGCTGTAGATCTCTGCATTTGTTTCCTTGAGTTACTAGATGAAGGCTCTCTGATGACAATTAAGATAGTTACCAATCTGATTACAGGAGATGGCCAGTTCAGGCACATTCTCCACTATTGCTAGTAGTCTAAGCTGGGGTCACCCTTGTGGATTCCTGGGAATTTCCCTAGGGAAGTTGCCTCAGCTTTATACATGGTTATATTGTTTTTAAGTTTTCAACTGTCTTTATTTATTAGATTAAACACAAAACAACTAAAAGGACAGAAATAAAATATATAAAGTGTTCCTAAAATAAAAAAAATAGTGAAATCAATTCTTCTGATTATTTCTTCTTCTAATCCTCTCCATAAAGGAAAATTCTGGCAGTAGTTTATTGTAATTAATTTCAGGATAAAAGTCTCAGAGCTATGTAGTGTCAGATGTGTTTTTATAATTCCATATTTCATTACTCTTTAATATGCATTATTAAGCTTAGATCATGTTATTTCAAACTTTGCTTTTTTTCACTTAAACTACTCCCACATAAATATACTTGCTTTTTAAAATTCTGATAAGCTATTAGGAATATAAACTCCATTTCACATATCTTTTGATGATGAGTATTCTATTTCAAATAATTATATTTGCTATCAAAACAATACTGTAATTAATAATTTTAAGTAGTGAATTGTTGAATGATAAGAAGTGGGCATTTGAAATTTTAATCACTGATACTGACACCTTACCCTTCTGAAGGGGTGGGCCAGGTACACTCACCTCACTACGAATGTTTCTCTAAACCATAACACATTTGGAGGAGAGAGAGAGCATCACTGTTTTAATGAATCAATTATTTAGTCAAATTAATGCTTGTGATACAAATCTTTTAAACATTCATCAGTTTTTCTCAGATAATGAAGTATTTTTCTTTCCCCCGTTTGTTTATTGTGTGTTTGTGTGTGAGCATGCACTCATATAGGCTTGCATGTCTTTGTGCTCCACACTGGTTTTCTCCTTCTGCCACGTGGGGCTCAGGGACTGACCTCAGGTCCTCAGGCTTGGTGACAAGCACTTTTACCCTCTGAGCCACCTCGTCCTCCCCATAAGATGGTTTTTAGCATATGAATGAAATAAAATTGTAAGATAATGTTTTTGATGCATTTTTTTTCCCTTTCAGGGTTCATGAATACTAAGCATGGATAATAAGTATAATTAGCTAGTATCCTGTTTTTTAAAAATAGCTAATTAGAGAAGGGTGATTTAAAAATATATATATATTTTTTTTTTTTTTCGAACAGTTTTCTGTGTAGCTTTGCGCCTTTCCTGAGTCACTTGTAGCCAGCTGCTCGAACTCACAGAATCCGCCTGGCTCTGCCTCCGATGCTGGATAAAGCTGCGCCACCAACGCCCGGCTTTAAAAATATTTTTAAAAATATTTTTTAGGTAATGAAAACCACTTTAGTCATTAAATGGGGAACATGCCAAAATGTATGTGTAGACTGAAGTTTCTTGCTCAGGCAGCAGCTGTTTTTATAAAATAATCACTAAGAGGCTTAATATTAATTACAAACTGTTTTGTCTTTGGCTCAGACTTATTGCTAGCTAGCTATTACATTTAAATTAATCCATGTCTATTAATCTATGTATCGCCACATGTCTCATGTTTTTACCTGTGTTCTATTACATCTCGTTCCCCTGGCTGCTTATAGTGTCTCCTGACTCCGCCTTTCTTCTCCCTCTATCTCTCTTGGATTTCCTGCCTGACTATATCCTGTGTTTCCATAGGCCAAAACAGCTTCTTTACCAGCCATATTCACAATGTACAGAAAGACCATCCCACAGCATGTATGGGAAAAATAAGCCATTCATAACCCCATTTTTCAGCTTACATTCTTCAAAAAGGAATTGCTATTTTATGATTTTGTACATGTTTTCTCTCCTTTCATGGGTCAGACTTAACACCTGATTTCTCTGTGCAGCCAACCTGCCATAGGTAAAAACATGTAACATACCTGTATGAGTGACCATATAAACATTTACACACAAACACACACTATAAACTTTCCATTTATACAAATTAAAGGCTCCTTGAAAAGCAAAATTGGATTTCTGTTTTGCATCATGACTTTGAAGCATATTTATTTATTCTTTTTTCTTTGGTTGATGCAAACACCCAGACGCCTCGAGTGCATCTTAGAGCTGTAAATCCAGTTCATGTGCACAGTGGAAGGAAATGAACAGCTTATGCAGGGTTCTCTGTGGACTGTGAGTCTTCTTTGCAGCCCTATTCTAGGAAAACCTTTTTTTCTTCTTCTGTTGCTGCTGAAGTTGATCAGAAGTCTTAGGGAGCTTTTAAAGGAAAAGGATTTTTGTCCCATCAAATTCCAGAAGGTGGGATTCTTGTCAGTTAATAGGGCTATTTGCTGCCTTCTAAGCAAACAGTGGTCCCCTAAAAGGCATCCCCTGCCTCTTGATTCCAATACCCTTCTTTTTGCTCGCGTGTTGGTATAGACACATCATAAAAAGGAATCCCAAACCTTTTATGTTTATTTTCCCGCTGTTCTGTACAGCTGGGAGTTTTCTGTGTGCGTTTCACAACTGTGTGCCTCTCACTGTAATGGAACCATTGAGTTTCCATGAAAGCCTTTTGTTTTCTTTCCTACCAAAGAGCCTATTCTTCAAAAACAGACTCTAGAAACTTCTCTACACTTTCCAAAGTAAACTCCTGGGTGACCAACTGCATTTATTAAAGTTTGTGGTTGGTGTTTCGTCCTTCAATGGGAGGAGGGAATGAATGGTGATTCTATTATTTTTACTGAAAAATTGCCTTCTAAAATTTGTAATTTGAGACCATGGTTAGATGGAGTTCAGGACCTCACAGTTAATAGTAAAATGTTGTATGTGGATAAGAAATTGATATATATGAAGAGTGAAAATGGAATTTATGTATTTGGGGAGATGATATGGGGACTGTGGAATTGGGGACAGAAGATGTGGGTCACATGATTTCCATGTTTAGCTGCTATGCTACCCTTTGTAACATCCAGAAGTTATCAAAGAAAGAGACAGAGAGAGAAGAAAATGAGTAACCACTTCTCACGATGAATAAATTGGGTCCCAATTATATAATTATATCCTGACCTGAGAGATAACAGAAGTGAGCAGAAGATGCTTAAGTAGTTTCAAAATTTTTACAGATGAGTTATGCTATTTGCTTTCTACTATTTCCCATCTTGAGTGGTAATAGAAACTGATATTGTGTCCTATTGTGTTGCTGTATTGGATGTGTCCTGGTCCTCTGGCTCTTACAATCTTTCCAGCTCCTCTTCCACAATGTTCCCTGAGTCTTAGGTGCAGATTGTGCTGAAGCTGGAAACCACACGATCATTGGTTCTCTGCATTTTGATTAATGGTGGTTGTCTGTAAAGTGTCTGTCTTGAAAGGGGAAGTTTCTTTGTTGAGTGAGAGTTACACTTATCTGTGATATAAGGATATGTGTTTAGAATGCAGTGAGGGTTATGGTGTTTTATCATAGTAACTTAAAACTAGTCCATGAACTGAGGCTGAGCCTGCTTCTGTAATAAAGATGCTCAATGGCCATCATTTCTTCCTGTTTCACCCATCTGTTTCTAACATGATATGGTATTCTTCCCTCTAAAACCTTTCTCTGTCCATCATTTTCAACTTGAAGTTATAGTCATGTGATATAATTTGGCCAATACCATAGCAGTGAGCTTGACATAGACACTGGGTTCTTTGCATTAGAGTGTGTCCTCTTACAAGCCAGTTGTGATATCTTGTTGGTAAACACATGTAGGCAAGTGTCCCTGGGGGATGAGGAGAATGAACAGACCCTAGCAGAAAATCAGCTTTGAATGTCCATTACAAATATTGTCTTAGGGATATCAAAAAAAAAAAAAAAATCTACCCAAATCTAGCTTGGTCAACCTATGAGTTTATTGGAGTTTAAGCAGGGAGTTACTTAGAGGAATCTGGGTGCCTCCGGCAACTGCATTACTGAAAAGCCCATGCCAACATGCATGATGAATCATGAAAGCGGCCTCCCTAGAGTTCCTTTTGCAGCTTGCAGACACCTCCACCAAAGAGTCTCCTCTGCTAGCAATCCTTTCCTGCTTATGTAACCTTGAGGGAGGGCTCTGTGAGTCTTCGAACTTTGCTGTGAGCTTTTGTAATGTTGCTGTGAGACTTGTGAGCCTTTGGGGTTTCCTCCAGGAAATGGCTACACAGCAACCACGCAGCACTGTCTATTCCCTGCTGTCCATGAGAAAGCCTGTGGCACAGCAGGTGATAGAGAGGGACATCTCAGTGTTTCTGTCCGACCCACCATTAGGCGGGACAATGCATTGCTGTTGTTTCTCAAGGCACTTTTCAGTGTGGTTGTTTCACAGTACCCTACCAATGTAGATGTATTTGTGAAGTTAACAAGGTTAACTGCCATCAAATAATAATTCCTTTTAATTGACTTATAATTTGATTGCAATTCAAAGCAACCTTTCAAAGGAATTTTTGGCATTCAGGAAAATTATTCTAATTTTCTCAATTACTGTATCTGAAGGAATAGATCTGAGAGCACCTGAGTGTGAGAAATAATAGCCTCGGAGTGTTCTGCATAATTTGTACTCAAGTTACTTCCAGTTGTATTTACAAAGCTGTATTTTCACATGAAAAGTGAAGGGTTTGAGTTCATAAAACATGCAAACTTTTCAATTTCAAAATACATCACAAATCATACTCTGCATTAAACAGTTCATTCAACAAATATATTGAATAACTCCAAATGTACAGTGTTTTCTTCTATTTATTTGATGCAGACAGCTTTATTATAGTGTACTTTGCCAATGAAAGTTGAGTATTTTTAAGGTGTACATTACTGTGGGATGGTCTGTATGTCAAATCTGTTGCTCTGATTGGTCAATAAATAAAACACTGGTTGACCAGTGGCTAGGCAGGAAGTATAGGCGGGACTAATGGAGAGCATAAAAGAAAGAACAGGAAGGCAGATGGAGTCACTGCCAGCCGCCACCATGGCAAGCAGCATGTGAAGATGCCAGTAAGTCATGAGCCATGTGGCAAGGTATAGATTTATGGAAGTGGATTAATTTAAGCTATAAGAACAGTTAGCAAGAAGCCTGCCACGGCCATACAGTTTGTAAGCAATATAAGTGTGTTTACTTGGTTGGGTCTGAGCGGCTGTGGGACTGGCAGGTGACAAAGATTTGTCCTGACTGTGGGCAAGGCAGGAAAACTCTAACTACAGTACATCATGAAGTTTTGATATAGGTTTATTGTGTACTGATTACCATATTCAAACTAGCACACAGACCACCACATATCAACTGCACCATAACTTTAAGGGGATGGTAAGAACAATTAAGATTAACTCTCTCAGCAAATTTCAACTATATAATACCGCATTGTGATCTTTATTAATCCTCCAGGATTTTTCATCCTTCACAATGTGGTTTTTAACTTCTGACACCAACTCTTCCTTCTGCCCTCAGGCCCATAAGTGATAGTGTACAGTGTTTGTTTTTCTAGGCCCAGATATTTTCACTTAACATTTAGTTTTCTCATGACAACTGTATCTTTACAGATATATGTGTCACTTTTTTTTAAATCCATTCATGAAAAGCCAAACATTCTAACACCGCACACAGGTTAGGATGGCTGTTATAAAAGAGAAAAGTAATAATGGATGTTAGTAAGAATCTTGAGAAAGGGGAACCCTGGGGACATATTGGTGGGATATAAATGGGTGTGGCCCTGTAGAAAAAAGAATGGCAGTTCCTCAGAAAACTAAAATTGAATTGCCATATCATCCAATAATCCCGTTTCTGAGTGCAAATGGTTCCTCAGTTATGTTCAATTTATGTTTTTTGACATTACAACAATGTGAAAACAGTAAGTATTTAGTAGAGACTATCTTGGATCTTGACCCCTTTTCTGGGTTATATGTTAAAGGGACAGTGATAATTGCTGCCACTGCACTTGATGAGCCAGGCTATCATGAGTACAGATAGCCGATATCCTGTTCTTATGGTGCGAGGTTACTTAGGTTTTGATTTACAATCTTTTAAAATTACAATGGTTTTGTTGAATTGCCATCCCATCATAAATCAAAGAACACCAGTGTATATGCTAAATTTTCCAATGGATATGCAATCAGTATCGGTATTATCTCCTGCCACTATTATAGTATTCCTCATAATTGACATATGGAAATAACGCAAACATCACTTGGTGGACTAATGGGGTATTTTGACTTGGTTTTGAGTCGTTGGATACAGGCTCCCAGTTCTCCTTATAGACCACACCACACAAACCTCCCTTATCAAGCTCTCACACTATAGCCATCAGTGGAGTTGCCCCAAAGCCAGGTATAGACAGTGAAGAAAAATCCCTGTGCCTATAACCATTAAAATCAAAAGTTACCCATACTTCAGGGAGCCCGTTAGGGAGCTGTTAGGGCCAAGGCAGAGCCTTGGCAGTACTAACCAGATAGATTTGGCCAACTGTCCTTTAAAGTCAATTAGAGAAACAAACAATGGTGACATGGAAGATTTATTCAGTGTGGCCACACTGGGAAGAGGAACAGAGGGTTCAAGGACCCATCTTTTTTTGTCTTCCTGGTCCTGAAATGAGAGTTAGTTTTAAATAGAGGGCAAGAAGCTGGCATAGCTCAGCAGGGAATTTCCTCTATGGTTGCTATTAGCAACAGAGTCAGCTTTTCATCCATCCAAGTGTTCTTGTATGAAGACCTTCCACCAAAAGAGTCTTGAAATCTCACAAGCTCCTCACCAGGGATTATTTACATGATCCACATATGGACCAAGCTGTAGAAAATCCCTTCCCATAAGAGCTTTACTTCTCATGAGAGTCAAGCTGAACCATACTAAGGGGATTTAGACCATTTGCTATGTAAAATGGTTTTATGTCTTAATATATATATGAAATTGACACAAACTAATAAAAATCCCATAAATACTCCAAAGGACAATGGAAACTGGCAAAGAAATATTAGTAGACAGAATAAAATATGAAAAATTAAAATTGTAGGAATGTGAAGAAAATATTACAAATGAAATTTTTATGTTTAACATTTGTTTCAACTGATCATGATTATAAAAAATACAAATGATACAACAGAATTTTTCATTGTTGTTCATTTAAAACTTTTAACATTACAGGCACAAATTTTGCACCAACTGTTCTTCTCTTTCACTTAAAACACACTGAGAATGAAAATAATTTGAAAAAAAGTGTGGATTTCCAGTCCATAAAATTAACACACACAGGACGGACACATGACGGAGCTCTGTTTGCAACTCCCCTGACATTTGAATACATGTAGTGCTGAGCACTGAGGTATAGCATAGAATTCAACTAGAATTCATATGTACCAAGAGATATTGTTTCACTGCTCATTGCCCTGGTAATTACAGTATTGACTGAAAGCTTAGTTTAATTTGTATCAATTACCCCCCCTCAACCATTTCAATACACCTCTTAGCATTCTTAATCAAAGCTTGTTTGAGAACATGTTATGTGTATTTCTACCCTTGAGCTTCGTCTATTAAGCCCATTGAAGTTGTGAGCTGTCTGTGAAGCAAATTCTGCTGATGTGGTAATGGGTCCTGGCTCTGTATGCAAAGGGCATATTTCCCTGGGGCCTAATGATTTTTCTCATCGCTGAGAACAACTGCATTTTCCTATAATTTAAGGCATATCAGGAATATAAATTAATATTACAGTAGGTATATTTAGAATTAGAAACTTTTTTATATTAAGAACTGTAGATCTTCAAAACAATCCTTTTAATTTGTGTAACTCTCCAAAAGCAAGGATTAAGACAATAAAAACTGCAATTTTGTTGATATCATGCACAATTGAGCTGTCTGACAGTCTCTTAATACCTTCATTTACATTGCAAGGGAATGTCTAACATTCTATGAATGTAGGAAGGAAGGCTCTGATTGACTAGCTAATACCCCAGGCACCTTAGTAAGTCAATGACTGACAGATGAAGAATTGTATCTGTCTGCAAATCCAGTCATCATGTTGTTTCTTTTTCATATTACTCATGGTCTCTTAAGTTGGATAGTACTTTAAAAATAATTATTTATTTTATTTTTATTTGTATGAATATTTTTGCTGCATGTATGTAATATTAACTGTGTGCATATGGTGCCTATGGAAGCCAAAAGAAGGTATCGGATTCCCTGGTCCTGGAGCTACCGGCAGTTTTGAGCTGCCACATGAGAGCTGGGAACTGAACCCAGGTCCCCTGGAGGAGCAGCCAGTGCTCTTAACCAGAGCCATCACTACAGCACCTAATTTGGATAGTACCTTCAAGCATCACATAATAAAACAGGATAAAGTCAAGACTTCCAGACAATGGGACAAACCAATAAAACTTTGTTCAATTTTGTTAACAATCTGGAGAGATCTGCACTGAAGCCATGAAGTGAGAGGCAGCCATGGAGGACACACACTGCTTAGGATTTAGTTAAAACAGGATACCAGTGCTTTGTCATTAAATGGGGGAACATAAAATAGTCTTGATTAAGGCTGCACTCATGGCCAACTCAAGTTTCATGGATGGAGTCATTTCCCATGGAAGGAGTGAAGATCTGCCAAGGAAATTATATATAGAAGGAACCCGAGAAGCTCCCTCACAAAAGGGATGTAAGAGACTACTCTGCCGTCAAGATATGAGCTTCATGATTAACTTGCCCTTCCTGTCTTCTAATCCCTGATCAGTCTTTGATATCAACTCGTGGACCACTTCTCTTAGGTTGGGAGACTAATTTCAAGCAAACTCTGCTTTTTTGTTTAGTTTTACTCACAATGCACATTCTGGCCCATCAGTCCTGTTCACATTGAAGCTTGTCTCTTAAGATAGAGCCTCAGTGTGCCATCCAGATGTCCCATGTGACACACATTTGTATGCAAACTTCCTCATTCTTGCTTGCCTAAGGAGCTGCCTCCTGTTTCCTCATAAAGTTGTCTAACCTAGAACTTTTTTCACTACTAAATATACCTCGAATTTTTAAAATGCATCCCAGACTCTGAACACCCATCAATATCCCTTACAGAGATTATATAGTACAGTTATTTTATTAATGTGTATCTTTTAAGTGCCTTGAAGACAGACCGTTATCTGTAACTGATTGTTTCTACACAAGCACACCCTGAAATTTAGTAATGGCCAGTACTCATTTGTTGAGTGAATCAAAGAATAGGAAATGCCTAGGAGTCAGTCTCATGGCTTATGACTCCTCTTTCCTCCCAGGGTTGCACAGATGACTCTGGGTGGTCACCAAGCATTCCTGCATCAGTTAGACTACACTGTCTCCCTGTAAGACTCAAGGATAGAATTCCCACTGCGTGTGCTGAGCTTCCAGAATGTAGAACTGCCCTGGTCACCTTTGGCAGTTTCTGTCTCCAGCTAAGCATCACCTGCCTTTGCTCACAGTTGCTACCTCTGCACAAAAGCTCTACATTTTAGTGACTTTAAAGAGTCCAAACTGGAGAGCCCTCTTTGGGAGAAGCCGTATGAGATTGGCTAGAGTGTCCATTCTTTCTTCCACTCTGATTGAGGCCACCAAATAAGAGATAATAGGAAGCATTTGGCAGATTTTATTTCTTCTGATTCTCTGCAGAATTTAGACATTTATTTATACACAGGTAGCTGGGCGAGAGAACAAATCTGAGAGATGTACTCCTTTCTCAGCATCACACCTCTTTTATAAACCATGTTCTCATCAGTACTCCCTGACTGTGCCTCACTACTTCTGAGGGGCGTGTCTATTCTAGGAAGGTCTGCATGCTTCCCACTCTACTATCTCACTCAGCATGCTGGAGGCAAACTCAGTGTCTGTGACCCTTGTTTCACTGGAGTCAGCCATTTGAATAAAATGTAGGGTAGAGCAAGGATCCTGACCATGTAGAACCCTGGCCAGCTGCAGCAGCATGTACATTTTCAGGCCCCACCCAGACCTTCTAGACCAGAAGCTAGAATGCAGATGGATAGGGTTCCACCTCCCAGCTATCTGAGTTTGAGCAGGTATGATGCCTGGTGGTTCCTAAACTATGCTGCTGTTCAGAATGGCTTGCAAAAATGGTTCATCTTTATGGAAAAGCATCAGCCTTTCCACTTAACTTCCGAGACTTGGGCAGGTTATTTAGTTTTAATCTTTCTAAATTGCCTCTCCTCCCATGTAAAATTATGATGGCAAAGCTTTGATTCGGTTTGACACAGCACAGGGTACTGCAGTCAGCCTATGCCAACTGTGCTTGATCTCCTGGTGCACAAGACCCCAGCACACAATCTATGTCATAGCCACTGGTAACAAAACTGATGTCCTTGGCGCTGTCTGTCAGAGGAGCAAGGCATAGAGAAACCATTGTTCCTCCATAAGGAATAGGGCTGTCCCTTCCTTCTTCTGGGCTCTAATCATAGCTCCAAAGACTACAGCAACTTTTTGGTAAGGTAAAGGATTAGAAGAATGAGTAATTATTTTTCATAAAAGTACAGGAAAGTTAATATTAAAGACCTTGAAAGGAACATATCTCAGCACGTTGTACTTTTATATATGAAAGTGATAGACAGGTCCAGGGCTAGAAAGAGCAATGATCCATGAGGCTTGGACTTTGATTAGAGAAAGGGCTCCTGGAATCTAGTTAGGCAACCATCCTTTCTTTCTTTCAATTTCATCCTTAAAAGTTGTCCAGATCAGGCCAGCTCTGCTCACCAGCTCTCAGGTACAAAGGGCTGGGTGGTGGCACCTCAAGAGAGGCCCGTCTTCTTCAATCACTTTGAAGGAAACTTTGGTGATCAAAGCAGAGCTCTGAGCAGGTGGATTTTAATTCATATTTAACAAAAGCCAAATGCCAGGCCATTAAAAAATTCTATCAATGTGATGATAGCGGATGCTAAGCATGACTGCATATGTAAGAAAAGACCCGAATACTTAAAAAAAAAAAAAAAAGCAAATCGAACATGAAAACACTAATGCTTTGCAAAAGTGGGACAGAAATGAGCAAAGAATATAAAGTGCTGGAGATAATGGTTGCCATGGCAATTGTTTGACCATAGCTCCAACTGTAGAAACTCTGGTGAGAGTAATTGACATAACCCTTAGTAGGAGTTACCCCACAATGATCTGGCTGCTACAGGCTTCCTTAGGATGTTTTGGTATCTCTTCCTGGTATCATGAGAGCCTCTCCAGAGCTGTAGTTTGCTAAATAAGGATGAAGGAAATTTCTTTAACTCCAACCAGCAACAGCAGACAGTTTCTGAAATCCTTATTGTTTGAACGAAAAGTATCCCCCACAACCTTGGGTCTTTGAACACTTGCTCCCTAGTTGGTCCACTACTTGGAAGTGTTTAGGTAGTCCAGCCTTGCTGGAGGACGCATGTGACTGGAGGTGGGCTTTAAGGTTCAACACCGTGAATTACTTGCATTTCATGTTCTCTGCTTTGGACTTAAGGTTGAGGATGCAAGCTCTCAGCTTCCTGCTCCTGCAGCCATGCCTGCTGCTATCCAATCTTTCCATGAAGGATTCATCTCCCCGCAACCGTAAACTCCAACAAACTCTTCTTTCTCTAAGTTGTCTTAATCATGGTATTTTAATCTCCAGATCAAAAAAGTCACTAACACATTTCCTAAACATTCCACACTTTGAATTCAGAGTGGTGGGAACTGGACAATACATGGATGGCCACCTCTCTCATAATGAGGCTTTTTTTTTCCATTAAAAGCACATGATGGTGTGATTTTTTTTAAAGCCAGGGTTGGAAAATACTAGATTAGAATTGACAGCACACCAGCAGCTCAGCCGCTCAGTCTTCTTCCCCACGTGTGGCTGTCGATTGCCGCTTTTTCTCCTTAATTACCCATCTGCTAGAGAGGAAAGTAATGCTACATCATTTAGAAGAAATGCACCTGTTTATTGAAAGGCAAGAATAACCTAGTTTGCAAAGGATCCTTGGCTCTCCAACTTGCCTCCACAGACTCAATATTGCTGTTGTTTTTCTCCGTGATCAAATGACTCCAACTCTAGACTTTCCAAATTCATCTTCTCAACCTTCATATACCATTTCTTGCATAAGCTTTACAGAATGGGAGGTATTTGGGACAGGGAAGCTAAAGAAAAATACAGGAATCATGGGTGGAGAGATTTTTACAGAAGAAAAGAGCAGAAAAGTAAAGATGTCCAGCATCCTAAATTTTTACAAGCATCTTTTAAGAACTTTTCATCTTATCTAGTGGGTTGGCAAGAGGTATCGACATTTGCATTTCAAGGTTAACAAAGGCTATTACTGGTGGCCAGTAACCGGTGGAATGTAATGAGAAGTTATAGGGACTGGATTCATAACTTGTTTTCCCTGGTAGCCAGGCAGCAGAAGGCTTCTATGCATACAAAGTGCACTGCTTGTTAGGTATGGCTTCTAATTAGCTGGGGCCCAAAAAACTTTTGCTAATGATATTTTTATGCCAGGAGAGTTTGAGAAGTTCCATAGCCAGTTGAATTTTTTTTTAATATAGCCAAAAGTTACCCACACCAATAGAATAATTAGCAAGGGCCCAAACAAAAGAGCTATACGCTTGCGACCTGCCTGGATTCTGAGCACAAAATTATGAGATTTTTTTTTTCCCCACGGTTGCCAAATAAATTACACCAACTTTGGCTCAAGACAACACACATTTAGTCCCATGGTTCTGTAGGTCTAAAATCTGGAACTGCATGAGTCTTGCTGGATTAAAATCTCAGTGCTTGGGGTATGTCTTTCCTAACTGGGTAGTGTAGGAGTAAGGTTTGATTCCAGGCTCTTTTAGAATGATTTCAGAATCCAATACTTTGTGGTTACAGTGCTGAACCAGAGTTCCCTTCCTGCTCTTCATGGGGGATACTTTAATTATCCCCCTGTGAAGGCCTCTCTAGTGCCTTCACAGCCCACACCTCACCATTGAGCTCCTGACACTCACTTTCTTCCATGCAGAATCTCTCTTTAGCTATAAGAAGTTTTTCCATTTTAAAGACTGAATTCTTTAGGAAAATCTCACATTTTTTTAAGGCAGAATCTTGCTACACAGCCCTATTTGGCATGAAACTTACTGTGTAGCCAGTAAGTACATCTTGGCTTCAACTCATGAGTGATCATTCTGCCTCTGCCTCCCTTTGAGTGCAGGCAAATGCACCTCATACCCATTAACCTCACTATTTTACCATGATAGGTGAGTTAAATGCATTATTCCTATGAAGCCCATTTTGATACAAGGAATGACACATTTGCAGTTTCTGAGAACTAGAAACTAGACTTCCATGGAAGGCTATTACTCTTCTCATAAAAGATAGGTAATCTCTTCTTTTAGTTTTTCTCCATTTTGCAGAAGGTCATAGTTAAGGGTAGTTTATTAGCCTGTTATACAATGCATGACTAATCAATGGTCAAGCCTAGATTTAACAGATATTTGATTTCAGAAGCCAACTTTACAAGTACTGTGCCATGCTATATATCAGCATGTGTGACTGATAATGTTGATCAATTTGCCTCTTATGCCATTTTTCAATGTGCAGTTCCAACTGTGATATACCAGAAACAATATTGTTTGTTAAGAATATTTACTGAAGAGCTAATACTGTGTCAAGCTCTAGATAGATGTTCAGGGGAGATGTCATATAGGCCTTTGGCAGTTCTCTGTCTGACTAAATTGGCTGAATTGTTTTGGAGAGACATGTCTGTTTTCAACATGGCTTCCTAGGTCTACAGTGTCAGGTTTTACCGGTCTTCCTAATGTGACACTCTTACTTTGTAGACTTATATTTCCTTTGCCATAACCTTATGGTAATGGAGCATATTCTCATGCTACTTAACACTGGGCTTAGCCAAGTGACTTGCACTAGTCATGAAATGGTAAAGTTAACAGCATTGAGGATTTAAATATGCTTGTATAATTTGTCATTTTTCTCCTGTGTTACTGTAATCTCTCATGAAAAGATCGTGTAGCTACTAAACCTTAAATAATGAAGTCATGCCGGGCGGTGGTGGCGCACGCCTTTAATCCCAGCACTCGGGAGGCAGAGGCAGGCGGATCTCTGTGAGTTCGAGGCCAGCCTGGGCTACCAAGTTAGCTCCAGGAAAGGCGCAAAACTACGCAGAGAAACCCTGTCTCGAAAAACCAAAAAAAAAAAAAAAAAAAAAAAAAAAATGAAGTCATACAAATTAGTCTGACCACAGCCCACACTCTAGAGTTCAGCATAGGCCAGCTCAGGCAAATGAGCCAATCCAGATAGACCTGAAAAATATATGAGTGAGAAAAGTATATTAATGTTTATTTTTGCAAACTAGTAAAATATTTGATGTTATATGGTCTAGTAAATTGCAGGAAAAAAATTCTCACTCAAAATGAGGCTTCCACTAATAATCTCAATGGTATAAAAAGGAGTGCCTCGAAAGGAACCATTGTTGTTGCCTTGGTTCAGTCAAGTTTTGTGGAGGTCAGTGGCAGAAGCAGGAAGCAGCTAGTGTTACTCTAGCTGTTTGTCACACAGTAGGCCAATGAAGTGTAAAGATAAGACATTAAAATAGAGAAGACCACCCTATTTGAAAAGCTGGCTAGATGATAAAATGGAGAACTCTCCCACAAAATTTACTTTGTCAGCAAGCTGAAATCAGGGGCAATTTAGATATGTAATTGATAATTACTTCCTAGCCAGTGTGTGCTTTCCTCAAAATGGGTGGACCAGATGGATATATCCAATACTCCTTGCACACTGCAGACATACTTTTCCATTCTGTAAGTTATGAGAACAAAGGTCATTATTTCCTAGGGGTTTTTCTTGGGACTAGTTAGACTGCTTGTGTTGTCAAGCCCATGGTAGTGATAAAAGAATCTCTAATACCCATCTTCTATAGTAGTATCAAGCCCAGGTCAGAAATACAGCTTTATTAATCTATTGTAAAACATGTGTTTTAATCATTATGTGCCATTTGCAGATTTTAGGCAAGCTCTTGTGATACTTTCCAAGCTGTGTTAGGGCTTGACATATCCCTGCCTCAGCCTACAAAGTACTGGCTTTATGAGAGTGAGCTACTTGGCTTGGCTTGACTTTTAATCTTCAGCAAGTAAGTTAATCCCTCTAAGCAGAAGAACACTAAGACCCATTTAGTTTGATTATTATGAAGTTTAAATGATAAAATGCAGCACCATGTATAGTACACAATGCAGTACATTGTAAAAGTTTGGGAAATGTTGGTTATTAGCTTTGGCCTTATAAGAGGTGAATTCATTCACCTATCCATTCACTCCTGACAAAGGTGTCACATGGCTATTTATGTTAAGAAAAGAATGTTTGAAAAATAAAATATCCAAGTGTGGTGGCCATGCCTTTAATCCCAGTACTCTGGGGGCAGAGCTGGAGCTAGGCAAATCTCTGTGAGTCTGAGACCAGCCCAGTCTACAGAGTAAAGTCCCAGGACAGCCAGAACTACATAGAGAGACCTTGTCTCATAAAATCAAAAACAAAAATGAAATAAAATAAAATAATGTTTGAAAAATCCTCAGTCAGAGGTATAAGTTATTTCAACATCAAAATTGAAATGTTTTTTAAGTAATAAAACTGTATCTCTATGTGAAAAATCTAAAAAATTATAGAAAATTTGAATAAGCAAAACCACCCAGAATATGAGTTGAGAAATGATCATTAAGGATTATTGAGTAAATAAATTAATAGAAACCTGAATATTACCATGTTTAAGAAGGCAATACCTTAGAATTCCTGGATAACAAAACTGTTAAAACTTAGATCAATACTACGATTAGCTGTTGCCCATGCTGGCTTGCCAAACCAGTAAGGTAGGCTCAATAGACACCATTTGCACCAACAAATGCACACCACTTGAGAGAAAAACATAGTGAGGAAGAAAAGAAAGATGGATCTGCTCACCAATGCTGAATCACAATTCACTCTGAAACTGCACATAAAATAAGCATTTAGGCCAGGAGTGCCAGTGGTGGGCGCACTGGAAGCAATTCATCTCACCCTTTCCCTAGTAAGTTACCTGTAGGGAGTTTTGCTCAGCATTACTAGGATTTTGTGTCTGCAGTAGGGGTTAGGATGAATCATCGGTCCTACCTATTTCCACATAGATTCTCATTCCCAGCAGGCTGTGAGGCATATGTTCACATGATAATCTCAGAAATACAAAGCAGAGCAGAAGTGTTCAAGATCCTTGGAAGCCAGACTCACATTACCATACTTCTGCCCACATGCTCTACTGTCTATTGGAAAGGTCTCCACAGTCACAATATTCAGGGCACAGTGATGGAAAAGAGAGGAGAAATTTTTATGAGAAACTACCACAGATGCAGCTAAAATGTTTATGGTGCCTGTTGTTGGCTGATTGAGGTGGAATGGCTCATCCTTCTTTGGAAGATGTTCTGTATGTGAATCCAAATGTTCTCCTAAATTAACTCATATGCTGATAGTGCTTTCATGTTCATATGAGAAAAATGTATCCAAAAGGGTATAGAGCATTTAGGGGGAGATGAATATCACAAGGATTTGAGGTATTGAGGCTACAGAACATGCCCAGTGTAGAATTCAGCATTTTCAGTGATGGAACCACTGAGAGAAGGAGGCTGTGATGCAGGCAGTAGTAAGATGTGGGATCTGGAGCTGAGATATCCTATGCAAAGTTATCTGAGATAGATGTGAGGTTTATGGATTTAAGAGCATGATTCTGGCCACAACTAATATGGTATATTTATGAATCTATGTGAGAAATCCTCCATAACATCCAAAATAGACCTTTAAGGAAAATCAGCAAAAGTTAAAACAAAATTTAAAATAGTTAGTAATGAGTGAGGAATGTTAATAGATATGATATTCCTGGAAGCTAGGGTCCCTCCCCTCTTCTTTCCTCCTTCTGCCTTTCTTCCCTCCATCCCTCACTTGCTACTTTCTCCTTTTCTTTAACATATTTCCCCTGAGGATTTAAAATAGTTGCAAAGCAGAGATAAGCCTAGATTAAGTAAACTAAGGTGTGGGTTAATGGGCAGATGAGCTTTAAAAAATAGAAGAGTAATGGGGTACAAATTGCATGTTTTTAACATATGAAAATAAATGCTGTATTGACAAAGGTGATATATATATATATATCATAAATATAGAGACAATATATATTATAAATAGAGAGACAATATGCAGCCCTTGCCTGCCTTGAACTAGCTCGGTAGACAGTGAGGCCTGGAACTAGTAGAGCTGTCTGCCTTGGCCTGGACTGGACTGCTGGGATTAAGGATGTACATCACCATGTCCAGCCAAGGTGCAGCTTTTTATAACTCCAAGATACAGTTAACAGGTTGGTAAATAATGAGAGACTATAAGAAGGAGTCAGTGGTTATGATTTATTGATGGTCAATTCTTAATCACAACCCAAGGAACCAGAGAGTCTAATAAACTGACCACAGGCATCCATTTTTCCCCTCTGATTTTGTATTCAGATTTTATTTACTTATTTATTTTCTCTCTCGGATATACACAGTATGTGTCCATGTGTGTGTTTACACCCGTGTGTTTGAGAGTGCACACACACACATGAAGGCCTAAGGCTGATGTTGGCAGTCTGCCTTAGTCACTCTCCACCTTATCCTTTAAGGCAGAATCTCTCTCCCTTGAACCCATCGTCTGTCTAGCCAGCTTGCTCCGAGAGTCCCCTGTCTCTGTCTCCTGGGCACTAGAATTATAAGTGGGAAATGGCACCTACCTGGCATTTACATGGGTTCTGGAGATCTGGATTCTGGTCCTCAAGTGTATGTGGTCAGCATTTTACCCACTGAATCATCTTATCCTTATATTCAATTTTAAACACATTTCCAAACATTCAGAAGGGTATCTGTAGATCTTATCATGTTTTTAATCATCTTAACTGATATTCAACTTTAGATAGATGATGTTCTTGCTTTAGAAAAAAAGTTAGAGACTCCCTCCTGGTGTCTCCACCAGCATATCACTATGGGATACTTTATCAGCCACATGATATTCACATATCTGCACAACTCTGTAGTGGGATCTGAACCATGAATAAATGACAAAATGGAAAACAAAAATATATGTAAAATTTAAACTACAAAAAAAAAGCCACAGGGAATGTCTACTTTTCCATCACATGATCAGGCTGCCTAGATTTAATTGTATGTCAATCTCTACATCTACCTGTTAAGTGTTAATAAGTTTTCAACACAGAACATTCAAATCCCAGCAAGCCTGTGGTTCATGCTCCTGAAATGCTCAATAATCACCGTGTGATTTTATTCCTCCCCACTGAGTCTTTTTAAGACTAGAAAGGAAAGCATCCAGGGCTAAAGTCTTTTTTAATCTCAGCTTAAGCCTAATGGAGCCAGAGTCCCGTCCTTCTTGTATGAGATTGGTGACCCAGTGATAATAAGTTCCCCCCAGCAACTCAATTATTTTTAATGATTTACACAAAATAATTACTGTTGACAAATGTCCATATCCTCAGAAGATCAAACAGCTATGTCCATGTCCAGTTTTGTGTCTTCCATCCATCATGGCTTTGCAAATGGTTGGACATCAGAGACTGAGGACTGTGAGGACAGAGGGCTGAGCTGCAAACACCAGGCAGATTAAGTTTCTCTTAAGAGGTGCATGTACAGAAGTGGGTCAGTGGAAAGTGAAGGCCAAGAGTTTTAGCAGAAAGTAAAATAATCTGAGTTCATAGAGCCTTAGGCAAGGAAGGATTTATTTATCCACGTGATCTAAAGGTCCAATGTGGCCCATTTCAGGTAGGGATGGTTCCACACCCATATCTTGCCTCTTCATCCTTAGGCTTCTTCCTAATACTGGTTATCTCCACATGCTGACACCCTGGCCACTACAGATCTGTATTATATTATAGTTCAAAATGCACAAAAGGGCTCCTTTTTGGTAGTGCATATGTGCTTTTTTTGAAGTGCTAAAACTATCTCACATTCCTGACTTGTACATTATATTTATGAATGACTTAATCTGGGTCTGACAGGATAGCACAGCAGGTAAAGATACTTGTGGCCAAACTAGATAATAAGAATTTTATATCCAGGACCCACATGATAGAAGGAAATAAAGGATTCTCCTGGGTTGGCCTTTGACCTCCACCCATGTAGCTCGTGGAGTTCCCCAATAACACATACATAAGCAAATAAATATAAAAAACAAAACTCTCAATCTCTTTAGGAGATGTATGACCCTGAGAAATAAATTATTTGTGTATTAATTGCTGTTTGCAGAGTACCATTAACTCACATGATTGTCATAACACCCACACAAGTTTTACTCCCAAGCACGGGAGCTGAGAATGACAGCCATCTCCCGTACTTTGTTTACAATCTAGCCTGTACAATCAATCACCTTGTGATTAATGGAGTCAGACAGTTTTTAGAATCAAAGACTTTTAAATCAAAGAAGACTTCACAGGGTGGTCTACAGCTGGGCAGCAAAGCTGGAGAAAGAAACTGGGGCTAGGAACCTCCCAGAAGCATAGCCATTATATTGCATCTCCAAGGTTTTTCTTTCATGTTTTTTGTTCATTCCATTCAGGTTTCAGTCTCTAGAGAGCTGCTTGATCCAAGCCTTTTGTCTTAGTCACTGTTATATTGCTGTGAGGAGACATTATTACCAAGGCAATTTACAAAAGGATGTGTTTAAGTGGGGGCTTACAGTTTCAGAAGGTGAGTCCATGACCATCATGGTGGGGAGCAGACAGTCAGACACACTCTGGAGCAGCAGCTGAGAGCTGCATTCTCATTTGCAGGTCTACTCTCACCAACTCTGCTCCATGCTTGTGGGTCAGATGTAAGATCTCAGCTATTCCTCCAACACTATGCCTGCCTGTCTACTGCCATGGAGTTCATCCTCTGAAACTATTAGCAAGCCCTCAATTAAATACCTCCTTTTTAGTTGCCTTATGGAACAGTAACTAAGACATGGCTTTAGGATGAAGAGAGAATCTGTTTCTTTGGTTATGTGGTATTTTCTTTCTACCTTCCTTCTTCCCACCTTCCTTCTTCTCCCTTCCTCCATTCCCTCTCTTCTTTCCTTCCCCCTTGGAACTCACATATTCTAGGCTCATCTTGAACTTGCTATGCAATTAAGGATGATGTTGAATTTTTCATGCTTCTGCCTCCTAAGGGTTGGGATGCTGGGTATCAAAGTCTTGCCTCTTCTATGCTAGAAAAACACTCCAACAATTGAACTACACTCAGCCCATGAGTGTATCATGTTTTCTATATACCTTAATGTCTTGCCTTGTACACATCCCTAGAATCTGTCATTTCTTGGAATCAACCAGCAAGAATAGATAAACATATTTACTTTTTAAAGAGACAACAATAGCAGAAGGGTATCATTGAAATATATGGTAGCTCCCAGTATGTCAAAGAGGTGATTCAGGAAAGTTCCGTGGTACCCTCTTTTTGGGCTTCCTGAAAGCGAAATATTAAATAAATCCTAATCTGCCCTCTCTGTTCTAATGAAAGGTCTTGTTTAATTTATATTTTAGTTATATGCTGTTTTGTTCTTCCTTTTTTCTAACTAGGGTTGTATCACAGAACACACCAATTCTTTCTTTGAAGTTTTGAGTATGTGTCAGAGCCATCTTTGTATTTACTTAGAAAACCAAGGAAGGATGAAATCACTAAACCTGAAGAAACTTTTATGTACTGTAATCAAAAAAGAAAGTAGATTTTAAACAATTAGGAACATGGTTCTTTCTGGAGACTTTACTTGGGAAACAAATTGCTGGTCTTCAGTTCCAAGATTCTTCAATCATTTCAAAACACATCATGATCATCAGCACTTGAGCCTGATTGGCAGACTCTCCATCCTCCTGTCTAGCTGTTTTAAGGGGAAAGGAAAGCAATATCAATGTAAACACCTAGAACATTCATCAGACAAAAATTGCTCATCAGAAGCACTATAGTGAGAATGATATTGTGGAATGAATCTGTTGTCAGAATGGGAGGTTGCCACTGAGATGGGGAAAGCTGAACACTTTGTAGAGAAATTTAAGGGGAGACTCAGGGGAGACCCTACTTCTTGTCCTATCACTGTAGATGTCTTTCTATATGCTGTGAATATGTGTGACTCCCATTGGGTAATAAATAAAGCTGTTTTGGCCCATGGCAAAAATGTTTACAGCCAGGCGGGAAATCCAAGCAGAGATACAGAGAGAAGAAGGGCGGAGTCAGGAGAGACTTGAGCCTGCTGCCAAAGGAGCAACAAGATGTCAGCGGGCTAGTGACACCACAGTCACCTGGCAACATGTAGATTAATAGGAATGGGTTAATTTAAGATGAAAGCACTAGCTAGCTAGAAGCTAAAGCAATAAGCCATACAGTTTGTAATTAATATAAGCCTCTGAGTGATTATTTTATAAGCGGCTGTGAGACTGCAGGGCCTGGTGGGACTGAGAAACTTACGGCTACATCACCTCCTCAGTACCTGTCATTTTAAACTCTTTCAGGTCTAGTTCAACCACATTGTGTGAAGTTCAAAATCAATTCTGCCTCAGTCTTCTCTCTATCCTAAAATATACTAAAACATACTAAAATATGTAATTATAATTCATAAAACATCAGTGAGCTAGAAATACAAAATATCAATTACTAGAAAGTCTGAACTCCTGCTGGGGCTGTGTGAGTTTTATGCACTTTTCACCTTACTGAAACTGTAATCAGCTTTTGTTGCCACTGTTTAATGATGATGCATGATTTTAACTGAAGAACCAGAAAGATGAAAATATCTTGAAGAACTTCTAACGTTTTCCTCAGTCAACTATTGTATACTGTGAAACAGACAGAGTCCCCTAGCCTTCTCCTTGTGTATATGTGCTTCCTTCTAACAATTATTTTGATTTTGATTTATGTGTACATATGTGCATGCCAGGTGTGTTCAGGTACCCACAGAAGTGAGGAGAAGACAATGGATCCCCTGGAACTGGAGTTGCAGGTGGTTGTGAGCCTCCATGTGGGTGCTGGGAATGGAACCTGGCTTTTCTGCAAGAGAAGCCAGTGCTCTTAACTATTGAACCATCTCTGCAGCCCCATGTACATATGCTTTGATAACTATGTATTCATGCTAAATTATAATAGGGATTAAGTTATAATATGCTCTTTATGCATAATACTGCACACTCTACTTTTTATTAACATTTTTTGGCAAGTTCTTTTGTCAAGAATAGTATTTGCTTGGTTGATTAATGACTGATGAATTCATTGTATTTGAATTATTTTATGTAGGAGCTGAAGAGATGGCTCATCAGTTAATAGAACTTGCTGCCCTTCAATGGGATGCTGTTTCATTCAGTTCTCAGCACTCAAATGATAGCTAACAACCATCTGTCATTTCAGTTCCAGGGAATCCAGCGCCCTCCTCTGGTGTATGTGGGCACTGCACTCATGTGGTCTGCAGACATTCATGTATGCACACACTTATATACATAAAATTTAAATTTAATTCTTTATTGTTTTTAATGGTTTCCTGTTTTTCAACATGGTACATAATACTATTGAAATAGACATTAAGTTTCCCTCAAAGAAATACATTATTTCTCCTTAAATCTTTGAAAGGAATATTAGATGTATACTTTTTTTTTTAATGAAATACAGTTGTTTGGAAGGAAGACAGAAATAATTACAAACAAAACACAGTAAGTTAAGAACAAAGTTTTGTTACTTCTGTTGGTTTTGTTAATTCTTAATTTAATTATAGTTCATTGAATAATTTTTTTCTTAAGCTTTTCGTGTTTCCTCTTCTGCAGAGGAAGGCATTGCTGATAACGAAAGGTAAATAGCTGGGGTTGAGTCCAACTTGGTCCCTTGTTTCTGACCTGTACCATTTGTATTGAGGCTTGGATCTAACGGGCTAGAACAGCCAACCCTATTGCAAGGGTAGAGAGAGCAGACATCCATGCCACATTCCTGTTGGCAAGGACAACATTCTAGGCTTTCTGATTAAGTATAGCATTGCAGATGTTTTAACTGCCTCTTATCAGGCTGTGTACATTTTCAGTTTCTTCTATTTTCCTAAGTGCTTTTATTATAAATCAGTGTTATATTTTGTCAAATTCTTGTTTTGTATGTCTATAATCACATACTTTTTTTTCTTAGTCTGTTTATGGTAAATTTCATCCAATGATCCTTTAACATTGTGGTGTTTATTATACACATATGTATCTATATTTATATGTCCTTATTTCCCAAATCACTTTCTAAATGTTTGTTACAATTTTATATTTCACCTGAACATCTTTTTCTCCAAAGAAAAAGTTAAAATTATGATTATTGATTAAAAAAAGACTATATGAACATACAATGCAACAATAACAAAAAGAATAACAAAGCTCCAATATGCCATTGTTCCTGCAGGGAGGGTCTCTGAGGGACAAAATCCTCCCAGCAGGATCATCTTCACTAAGAAATTTGTGTCGTAGTAAAATCATCAAGTCCTTAGGCATATGTGTTTTAGATGTTTATGAATGATTAAAATAGAAAATATGACAGCCCCTGCTATGTAATGGGAACTGAATATCATTAGGAAAAAATACTGTGGTCTTTAGTGATTCTAGCAACTGATATTGTCTACCAAATCACTTCAGCAAGAATGTGCTTTAATATTGAAATTCATTATTCTCTATAGCTCTTGCACAGGAAGAAATGCTTGTGAATTTTTACTGGCTAGGGGAAAGGCAAGCTATTTCCGTCTTTGAAATGACCAAGTCCTTTCAGAAAAAAAAAAAAGAATTTAGGTATAAATTGGTACTGAATTTTAAAATGTTCTTGGAATATAAAAACATTTCATAAAAATGAATAACTATGTTAGGAGCCTCAGAATTTAATTAAAATATCCTGAATTACAACTATCCTCACTGGCCATAAATACCTCCCCCACCTCCAATCTCTGCCTATCTATCTGCCCTATTTCATCCTGTGCATTTAAATGTGCATTGTCCTTCTTGGAAATCAGAGTAACACATATTTATAAGGCATGTGTTAAATGTCAGCGTCTGGGCATTGCTTACGAGGTGGTATGGACAGACACACAGGAGTCTGGCTCTGTAAGGCAGTTCCATGTTACCGCCTTGTGCTATGCACTTCAGATTTGGTGGACATTCCTCTGTACACACAGGGCCATTTCAGGAAGCCTGCTACTGATTGTTTGGAGTAACATCCACTGACGTTAATGCTACTTTACGAGCTGCCCCTGAGGTAGTGCTTGGAAATTTCAGAGACCCTCTTCCCTGCCAGAACAATTTCTTCAAGATGAAATCGAAATGTGGCTTGATACTGAAAGGGACATTTGTGTTTAATGCCCGTGGAAAATTCAGTGGACACGTCCCTAACAGAACATCAGAGTTTATTTTCTGATCAGCTACAAAAGTGACATGGCACTGTCATCCAAGGTCGGAAAAGACATAAAGTTTATGTATGGGCTGGGAGCATCTGGCAAGGTAATGCATACCTGTAATCTTGGAACCTTGGAGGCTGAGGCAGGTGGATCACTGTGAGCTGGTGGAAAGTCTGATCTCTGGACCAAATTTAGTTTCCCACCTGTTTTTTGCTTCTAACAGTTTAAATTTTTGTGTGTATGTGCTTTGAAGGATTGGACACAGGGCTTCATGCCTGCCATGAAGGCATTCTACTGATGGTCTATATCCCTAGCCATTGATTTTTTTTATTTTTAAAAATATTTATTTATTTTTATTGCACATGTATAAGTGTTTGCCTGCATGTATGTATAACATTGAAATTGTGGTCATCTGTCATTAGCAATCCCAAATACTGGGCTTACAGGCATATACCATCATACATGGATGAATATATTTTTTAATATTATCAATCTTTATCTGCGCATGATATAAAAGCTTAGGAAACATGGCAGCAGAGAAAGAGGAAATAATGTAAGAGCTACTAGAGGATGGACAGGAGTGCTTTGAAATGCCATCTTCTGTGCATGGCATGGCCACTGTGCTCATGAGTTCACAGCATCTGTGGTTACCTGCACAAGATCTAAACAAGATCAAGCTGTTAAAAATTTTTAACGTGGGTGGAGGTGGGGCTCTTGAGCCCTGCCTGCCCTTATCAGAGAAGCTGTTGGTAGTAGATAGCCATGTGGAGAGGGAGAATCATTCTTCTCTGGGAGTATGGACACTGGTAGGTTGCCCACATTCGAGTAGTTGTCTCCACAACCATGCACACATTGGCATCACTATTTGGATTTATGAGTTGTTAAAAAAAAGAAGAGGACATGAAGTTGGAAAGGGGTGTGTTGGGAGGAATCTAGGGGAAGCTTGAGGGACAAATTAGGGAGCAGATAAGGCCCTATTTAGTTGCATGTCATGGTATTCTTAATAAATTAAAAGAAATAAAGCAATATAAATATTTAACAATATTATTATGGCATCCATATAATAGAATAGGATGTAATTTATAATAAAATAATTTATAGATGACATGGAATGATGTGTGATTGGAAAGCTTATGCCATCACACCATCTTCAGCTAATTCAATGACTTAGTCCGTCTCATCATTCAGCTTTTGACTCAAGTGTCACCTTCTCTGATAGGCTATCCCTGAGGACACAAGTCACAGCGTACACTATTGGCTACTTTATCCTGTGACTCTGTTTTATTGTAAATAGATACTTACTTATATCATAGTATGTTTGTTTATTATTTCTGTGTGTGTGCATCTGTGTGAATTTATATGCTCCATGTGTATGCAGGTGCTTACAGAGGCCAGAAGAGGGAATAAGATCACATGGAACTGGAGTTATAGGTAGTTGTGAGACAACATATGGGTCCTGGGAACTGAAACTAGGTCCTCTGCAAGAGCATTAAATGTTCGTTTTCTTCTTTCCAATTTTTTTTTGTGTTTTTCCTCTCTTTTTTCTCCTTTTGTATTATTAAGAAATTTTCTATTCATTTTACATACCAACCACCATCACCAGCCTTCCCCACCAACTCACTCCCCATTCCCACTTCCTCCAAGGCAAAGTCTTCCATGGGGAGTCATCAGAGCCTGGTACATTCAGTTGAGGCAGACCAAAGCCCCTCCTCCCTGTACCAAGGCTGCACAAGGTGTCCCACCACAGGCACTGGGCTCCAAAAGGCTGGCTCATGCATTAGGGATGGATCCTGATCCCACTGCCTCAGGGCCCCCTAAACAAGTTGAACAACTGTCTCACCTATCCAGAGGGCCTAGTCTAGTATCATGGGGGCTCCACAGCTATTGGTCCACAGTTCATGAGTTTCCAATAGTTTGGCTGGCCATCTCTGTACATTCCCCACCCCCCATGATTTCGATATCCCTTGCTCATAGAATCCCTCCTCTCTCTCATTGATTGGATTCCTGGAGCTTGGCCTGGCTCCCAGCTGTGGATCTCTGCATCTACTTCCATCAGTCACTGAATGAAGGTTCTATGATAACATTAAGTTATTCACCCATCTGACCACCAGAGTAGGCCGGTTCAGGCACCTTCTCAACTATTGTCAGTAGTCTAAGGTGGGTTCATCCTTGTGGATTCCTGGGAACTTCCCTAGCACTCTCCACTGTCGGTGTGAGTGCAAACTTGTACAGCCACTTTGGAAATCAGCATGGTGGTTTCTCAGAAAATTGGGAATCAATCTACCTCAAGACCCAGCTATACCAGTCTTAGGTATATACACAAGGAATGCTCAATCACGCCACAAGGACACATGCTCAACTATGTTCAGAGCAGCATTATTTGTAATATCCAAAACCTGGAAACAACCTAGATGCCCCTCAACCAAAGAATGGATAGAGAAAATGTGGCACATATACACAATGGAGTACTACTCAGCAGTAATCAATGAAATTTGCAGGCAAATGGATGGAACTGGAAAATATCATCCTGAGTGAGGTAATCCAGGCTCAGAAGGACAAACATGGTATGTACTCACTCATAACTGGATAATGGATGTAAAGCAAAGGATAGCCAGACTGCAACTCACAGCTGTGGGGAGGCTAACTAGCAAGGAGAACTGTAGGAGGGATGCAAGGATCACCCAGCAAAGGAGAAATAAATGAGATCTACATGAGCAAACTGGGGGTGATGTGGCGGGTAATCAAGGGCAAGGGATGAGGGATGAGAACATAGGTAAATGGGAGGTTTGAGCTGGAACAGGGACAGAGTGGGAGAGCAAGGAAAGAGATACTATGATAAATGAAGACATCATGGGAATAGGGAGAAACAGTGTTTTTCCTCTCTTTTTAGAATATGGTCACTTACTGATAAAAGCTGCTTGCCCACTGTCTTTCACTATTTGTGATAATGCTGAAAATGTATTATTTACAACAAACCTTGTTGAATAAGCTGTGGAATCCATTTGTGAATTAGCACATTGCTGAGTTAAAGGGCAGTATAGAGTTGTATGAATGAGATACTAACATCTCTGCATATATGTATATCTCTGTGCTTCTCAAACAAGGGTTGAATACCTAGTTTTCTATGGTATCCCCTAGCCTTAGTAATGTGCTCAACACTCAGTGGCACTAAGCAAAGGAAGACACATTATTAATGTATGGTTGGAAACAACCTGGGCCTTAGATGGATTCAAGCTGTGATATTAGCCCCCTTAGCACAGGGAAGGTGCTAAGAACCCAATAATCTGTAGTAACCATTACTATATTAGAATGTAGAAGAATCTTTCCATCAAGTATAAAACAGCCCCTGAACATATTTTATCCTTATATTTGATTTCTCTTCTTGTGGGCCTGGGGAAGCCACCATAGGTCTTTGGTAGAGTTTTATTCCTGGCTCCTTCACCTACTTTAATCACTTCCAAAATTGAAGCCTTCATCATCCATGAGCACACATGATATGTTTCTAGGTGGAACATGTTGATCTTTGCATTTTGTTTCCTTTGTCTGCTGTGGTAATATTTTATTTGTGCTCTAACAAATAATAAATAAATAAAGCTTGCCTGGGGATCAGAGGACAAAGCCAGCCATTATTTATATTAAACCTGGAGGTCAGGCAATGTTAGCACACGCCTTTAATCCTAGCATTCGGGAGGCAAAGATCCATAGGATCTCTGTGAGTTCAAGGCCACACTGGGAACAGAGCCAGGTGTGATGGTACATGACTTTAATCCCAGCAGTAGTTAACCATAGAAGTCTGGAGGTCTGTACAGACAGACAGGAAATGATAGGCCTGGGTGGAAAGAGGAAGTGATGTAGCTGGGCAGAGAGGATGTAACGTGGCAGGGTACAGAAAGTTATATAAGGCATGAATATACAAGAAGCAACTCTCTTGAGCTGAAGATTTCCTAGAAATAAGAACTTGTGGCTGGCTGACTTGTTCTACTCCTCTGAATTTTCAGCTTTCACCCCAATATCTGGCTCTGTTTTTTTTTTTTTTAATTAATAAGACTGTTTAGCAGTTTGTGTTACAGTCCGCCTTCATTTTGCTTGTAAAGTCTCTTCTAGCTGGTGTCAGTGAGCTGGGCCCCTTTTGTTTTTATGCATGTGTGATTTAACTGCTTTCAAGTTTCAGGACATCATGGTTGTTTCTACTGTTGTAGGGTCATATTTGGCAACTGCTACCATGAACATTTGCATACAAGTTGTGTGCATGGGTCTTCCTTCTTCCACTTCTGCAGGGGGTGGATGGAGCATGATGGGGTAGGATGGCTCATACATTTGCTGTTCAGATGGATATTACAGTCATTTCCTAGGTCCTATCATAAAATTATGTTTAGGAATAGATAAAGGAAAATGGTAGGATTTTGTGTTTGTTTTTTAGCTCTACCTATTTAGAAATTAAAACAGTCTTAGAAGAACCAAGAGGCAAAGGTGGGACACAAGGAGTGGGCATAGTTGAAACTTGGTTCTAACTGAGGACAAATCATATCTTAGTAGGCTTAAAAACCCAAGCAAGCATGGTGATAAGAGTGGAAATAAGAATAGGGAGAGATCTGCATTCAACAGGCAAGGAGAGCATGGGGGTCATTTAAGGATTGAGGACTGTATACAATGAGAATATACACAACATATGCATGTATGTACACACATATTCTAAGGGTAGACTTACTCTGAGCACTCTCATTTAAGGAGAATATCCCCAGTCTTGTTTAGATGAAGATGATACTTCAAGAGGGAAAGATAATGAGCACACTTGGAGTTCTCAGCTCAAGGTCATAGAGCAGATGTAAGGGAGGTTAAAATGGTAGACAGTAATACTTCTGGGCATGCTCCTTTTTCTCCAGAAAGTTCCACCTAAAAAAGAGAAGGCTATGGGCATATTGAAGGTATATTGATAAAGAAGTTTTGTCCCTAACAGTACCTGCCTGGCTTACTGACATTACCACAGTTCAGAAATTTATTTCTGCGTTTAATGTGGTAAGTTGGTCTCTCCAACCTATTTGCAAAATGCATCTGAATTTTATTTATTCTTGTCCAAGCCAATGTCATCTTTCCCCCAGATTATGACGGAAAACTTCCCCATGGATAGCTGCCTCTATTCTCGTAACATCCCGAGCTCTTACAAAGCACAAATCAGGAAAGAGGGAATCATTCAGTCAGTAAAGTGCTTGCCTTGCACTCATGAAGACTGAATCAGTCTCTAGAGACTGTTTTAAAACTCTAGGCCCAGGGATGGGCTTGCAAGCCCAGTACTGGGGAGGCAGATGTAAATGAAACCCTGGGGCTTGCTCACAAGCCAGCCCTGGCTGCTCAGTGTGTTCCAGGCCAGTGAAAGACCCTGTTATAGTATTTATCTGTTCTATCTATGACCTTGAAGCACCACCCCTAGAGATGTAGCTAGTAAAGGGCCTAACTACTTATGACCTTGAAGTACCTGCTCCTGGGGCATGGCTCAGGCTACCTTAAGACCTGAGACCACTTAAGCTGCTCTCTGCTCTCCCTCGTGGGCTCGGATGCTGGGATGGACTCATGCAGAAGAACAGTATGGGACTGTACCTCAGCCTTCCAGGACCCTACAATAAATCTCTCATGCTGTAGTGAGTCTTTCTTCCTAATAAATTCCTATACACTTTAAGGTGTAATTCTTAGATTTCTCGCATTACCCTGTCTTATGAAAAACACAAAGGTAGTGGTATCTGAGGAATGACATTTGAGGATGTCCTGTGGCCTCCACACCTCCATAAGAATACATACACACATGCACACATATATGTGTACACACACACACACACACACACACACACACACAACACACACACACACACTCTACCTGGATATACATGAAAATTCATACAAACACATACCCCCCAAATTAAAAAATATAAGTCAGATTATTTTTGCACCCTGGCAGCTTGAGCTTCCTAGTGACTTCCCAGTGTACTGACATAAACCCAAACTTCTTACCATGTTCTGTGAGGCTCTGTGTGGTGTCTGTTAACTCTGGCAGTAGCCCCATTGGCTACTGACCTTCTTTGTGACCTTTCCATAGGTAAGAGTGGAGATCTTTCTCACTAGATTCACGTTGTTACTCTGGAAATGGCTTCTGCCTTGAACATTCTTTTTTCTGATCCTCCCAGTAGAACCTTTTCAATGTGCACTTCTCAACTCAGACACCTTCCACTGGCCATGCTTGCCTCTTCCAGGGCCAATTGCACCCTGTAGCTTCCTCATGTCCCTTACCAGAGTCAGCCATCACTTGGTGCAAACATTTGTTTATTTATTGTCCTCGTGACACTGTAGGCTCTGATCTTTATAAAAGGAAGGGCCTTGTGTGGCTTGCTCCTGGTCATGTTTCTGGTGCCTAAAACAGTGTTTGAAATTCAATAATTAATTTCAGATTAAAGAGTTCTCTGTCTGATGACAGGAACCTCAGGGCTTGCAGCCAATGCTGAGCTGCTGGCCTTTGTCTAATTGGATTTCCTCTGTCAATACAGACTGAAAGTAATCATGCTTGTGACAAGCTTCCTGTTCACGTAGCCAACTCATCTGGTTTATCCTAATAGTCCATTCATGTGGCTATGATGGGGATATGTCTGTGACTGTGACTGCTAGTAAATACCAGTGACACCTTCATTCAGTCACATAAATCGCTTTGTTGGGTTATATTGGGCTATTGCCCGATGGTTTCTTGTAGATTATGTCTTTTTAGGTATGAATTAACCCATCAGTGGTGTCCAAATGACTGATTGTTCTTTTTAAAATCTTTGTTAAGCTTTTCTTTGTTACAGCAATCCATGCCATCAAGATATTCAGGTGTGAATGTCTCTCTGCCCACCCTTGCACCCATCTTTTGTTTATTGCTCAGCAACTGGATATTGGATCCAGATGTATGGCACCACCAAACGATAGCTTCAGCCTACTCACCCTTGCTCTTGTGGGTGTCGGCTACCATGGTTGTCAGATTCTCAATGGTCTCAGCGGCCTTTTCTTTTTGCTGTTACTCTCTGTGATTAGGCCAATGATGCAGGGGAGGAGCTGGGTTCTGCCTCAACTTGATGTGCCATGCTTTGTTGACACCCATGCGAGGCCTGCCCTTTTCTGAAAGGAGAAAGAGGAGAAGTGGATGGGGAGGGAGAAACCTGGGAGGCTCGTGTGGAGGGAACAAAGGGAGAGGAGGGAGAGAGGAAACTGTAAAATAAATGAAAAAATTAATAAAAAAAGAGAGAAAAAAATGTACCAATGCAACTAAGCAATCAGCTGAGTTTAAGATAGGCTGAGTGGTCTCATCCATGATTTATAGAAGTAGAGGAAGTAAGAGATATTCAGAACATTAGACATGCAGACATTGTGACTTTTGAGAAGGAAAATGCTAGGGGATCAGGACTGGGGAAAGAGATACCTGACCAACATCAGCTGTAATGCAGGTTCTCCAGTCCAGAGGCACTGAATTCTGCAGGCAAACTGAGAGTGCAGGGATGTTGTTGTTTTGTGGTGATTGTTTGGTTTCTGCTGCTCCTCCAGCTGCATGACCACACATGTGCAGTTCAGTAGCCAAGCAAGGGATCTGTGTTATGTCATCTGTGTGTTGCATGATCACTCTATCACTCAATGTGCAAAGCGTGGTCATGCAATCTTTACATGCATGGCATAACTCTGTAAGCCCACATGTGCATGTGCAGGGGAAAATCCTTAAAAAGCCGGTCACAGACTCCTCCCCTCTCTTCTGGCCTTTCCTCCTCCCCCCTCCCTGCAGGTGTCTTTCATAGGCCTGGTCACTCTGTTCTGTCTCTCCCCTGCAAAGCTCTCTGATACCGGGTTTTGTCATGCCTCATGACCTTTCCTCACAGAGTAAAAGTGCCGCATTTAAAACCAACAGTGATATATTGTGTATCCTAATAAATTTGCCTGAGGATCAGAGAAGCAGAGCAGCCAGCCACTAGTTCTTACCTCTAGGAAATCCTCAGTCTAAAGAGAATGAGTTCCTGTTTCTTCAGACCTTATATACCTTTCTCTGCCCATACATCACTTCCTGGTATTAAGGCATGTGTGCTTCCTAGTACTGGCTTTAAAGGTGTGTGCTCCCACGGCCTGGCTCTGTTTCCAGTGTGGCCTTGAACTCACAGAGATCCAGGCAGATCTCTGCCTCCTGAGTGATAGGATTAAAGGTGTGTGCCACCATTGCTTGACTTCTGTGTCTAATCTAGTGCCTGGCTCTGTCCTCTGATCCTCAGGCATGTTTACCAAGGGTACACAATATATCATCACATTATTTGTTTTTTCTCCTTTGGGGCACCCACCACCCAGCTCACAAGAAAATCATACATGGAGGCTTATTCTTAATTATGAATGCCTGGCCTTAGCTTGGCTTGTTTCTTACCAGCTTTCCTTAACTATCCCATCTATTATTTGCCTCTGGGTTTTTTCTATTCTCTATTTCTGTATACCTTTCTTTCTTACTCCATTGCTGGTTGTGTAGCTGGGTGGCTGGCCCCTGAGGTCTTCCTCCTTCTCTGGCATCTGTCTAGATGAGGTTGGCCTATGTGCATATCTGGGGGAGCTGTCTTGTCTGGCTTGAATTTATGTGGAAAGATACAACCTAGGAGTGGGTAGTACTGTTCCCTGTGTTTGGACTGTGAACGGTGTAAGAGATGCAACTTGGAACTGAGCAAGTCTGCCAGCATTCATTTCTCTCTGCTGCCTGTGGATGTGCTGAAACTGGCTGCTTCCAGTTCCTGTTGCCTTGAATTCTGCAATAATATACTGTAACCTGGAGTTGTAAGCTAAAATAAACCCTTGATTTTGGCTGTATGTGTGTGTGTGTGGGGGGGGAGGGTATGACTGGAGGCAGGGGCCAGGTCACAGCATCTTGTCACAGCACAAGGAAAGAAACCAGGACAGCTGCTTTCACTATGTGTCAACTGCCTGCCTTTTAAATGGTTCTTACTGTGGTGCTAGTTATGTGCAGGCCACGGGCCACTGTGATGTGTTGTTGGGATGAGTTGTGGTGATCAGAACTGACAGGGCTGGAGGCTGCCATGGGCTTGTGAAATCCCTGTGCCTTCCTGAACTCAGCCTCACACTCTGCTCTTGTTCCAGGCAGTAGCTTCTCTGACGTTTGACGTTGATCTCTCAATGGCTCCACTTTCATTCTTCATTTGCATCACCCTGACACGTTTGCCTTTGGGTTCTGCTTCTGACCCCGTCAGGTATTAGACTGATGTCTGAAACCAGCATCTGGGAAATGCCTTCCCTTCCATGGAACATCCATGAGTTGCTTCTATTGAACCACGAGTTGCTTTTAAAGTCTCGTGGAAGGGGGAGAGTCAGCAGGTGCTGTGTTCCCACAACAGAGAAGAAAACCAGTTCATAACTCTGTTACTATCCAAAAAATCTGGGCTGAATTTTGTTTCCTGAAAAGCTTAAAGCAAGGCAAGGTGTATAGGACCAAATAAAAGCCATTCATGAAGTATACCTGGGGGGAATCCTTTGTCTTCCCGTGGGTTAGCTTGCTCTTCTATGCTGTAATGGAACCAGGAGTTACTTGGAATTCTAATTCTTGTTACAGTTTTCACTCTAGGACTGGTTTTCAAAGTGTGTTCTCTGGACCAGCTGTGGCACCGGCTGGAAAAGTGCATGCCAATTCTAAACTAGAAACTCTGAGTGTGGGTGGGGTCAGAAGCTGTTGCCTCAGAGAGACCTCCACATTGAAGGTAGCTTCGCTAGCATACCTGGGATGGTATTAGCATTGGGTCTGACAAGAATGTGAACATTAGTTGACCCAAAAGATGTGTTTATAAATAAAAGAAGTATTCTGTAAATGGCAGAGATTACCTGAGGATTTGAACACCAAAGGGTTCTTGGAACCTATACTAGTTTAGTGGGGTTTTTTTTTAATGCATAAAACTTACTTTGCACCTTGGTTTGTTTTAATATTAAAAATACTTCTAAAATCACTTTTAAAATGAACACATAGTGAAAGTGTTAATTAAGTTATATTAAACAACCCAGAGAGAAGGTGTTAAATTGCTCCTACAGCTCTGATGGCCTCTGGACAATTTAGGGTTATCCTTAGAGTGACCTGAATTTGGGGTGCATACCTGTGATCATGTGACTGATAAGTCAGTCATTGGGCTGGCCAGGTGGGGTCTCCCTTCTGGATGTGTTATGCTATCTATCCCATTTGCCTAATACGAATTCCTGGGTCATTCCAGACAATGCTGTTGGTGTTTCTGTGGATCTGTAAGGATGCTCATATGTTTCTGCCATGCTCCTCTTCTGGTGTCTATCTGCCTGTCTATGGGAGCTCATCCTGCTGGGCTCTGGGCTGTTTAGTTTGTGTTGAGGGGAGAGTAGAGACTACACATTGGTAGAAATACTTTTTCTTCTGGAGTCTGAGTGAAAACTCAGAACTGGTTTTCAGTTCATTTCTTATATGACTAGTAATAATATAATAATATAAATATATAATAATATAAACATAATATAGTTTAATATATCCTACTGAATATAATAATGCAATATAAATCCGCATATACATGTGAGTGTATATATTTGTGTATATATAATCATATACAAATATACACACCTATTCTCTGTATCTATATATCACATAGGTATCTACATATCTATGTATCTCATATATATATCATAAATATCTAATCTATATAGTCTCATGCAGGTTTTACAGACAGATTATCCACTTATCGATTTTTTCTTTTATAGTCTCTGGTTCATAGTCTATGTCTAATGATTCACTGGAATCTTGTCAAAGAAACTAACACAGAGTGAGCCTTTGTTTGTTTCTGAGACAGCATCGCATGGAGCCCAGGCTGACTTCACACTCACTAATTAGCTAGGACTGGCCTTGGACTGATCCTTGCAGTGTTGGGAATGCAGGGGTGTACTGCCATGCCTAAGTTAAGCTTTTTGTTTCTTTGTCTTTTTATTGACTACACTTGTTCTTTGACGATTTCATACATGTGCACAGTGCATTCTGCTTCCGTTCGCTCTCTCACTCTTCTCTGCCTCCCAGCCCACACATCTTTCCCAACACCTATGCACCTCATAGTTCTAAGTCCATCCTCAAACAGTTGCTGCTGCTTAAAATCAGTGGGTGACAAGACAAAACAGAAAGACACGAATGCAGTGCAGGAGGGAGGGTTAGCTTTTGAAGCATGAGCACAGCTCTTTTCCCCTTGACCCAGAGTAGTAAACGCTTAACCACTTAGTGGAGAGAACTCACATCTCCTTTGCAAATGTTGCCAAAGGAGAAGTCTGGCCTCTGTAGTTTAACTAAATTGTAACTATTTTTGAATGTTAGACATCAGATTTTTTGACCAAATTATGCCACTATTCACACATAACCAGGCAGGGCAAGAAGGTCACTCTGCCCAGCTGTATTACTCTCTGTTGTTTATCAGACACGTCAAACCGTGCTGGGATTTCTCGGCCTGCCACATCCCCATGCTTTGCACCGCATGGCGCTTCACTTAGATCTCTGCTTGATTGCTGCCTCAGCAGAGGCCCTTCCCTGACCAGTGCCTGAACAGTAACCCACCAGCATAGTTTGCCGGCAATATTTATTTTGATTTATTTTTATCACAGCAATTATCCAGATCCAGATTGATCTATTGAAGTGTTTACTCATTTCTGCCTACATTGTTTAGTTTTGATTCTCCAGGGACAAGCTCATGTGCTTCACGAGGGCAAAAAGGCATTTCTCATTTTCATGTATCATTGTCATCAACAGAAACAGAGCACAGCAGAGAATAGAAAGCTAAGTAAATTTGTTAAAGTATCTGGTGAATAAATGAATGACCAATGTGATTCAACATGCCATGGCTGCTGAATCTGAGGCTGTCCTCACCTCCAGCCAGTCTCATCTCCGGCCAGTTTCTAATCAATGGGTTCCAATCAATGACAAGTCAGATTTGTGTATGGAATTGTTTGCATTGTTGTGCCAGATTTAAGGATGTTTATGCAATGATAAATTTCTGTTTTCAGAAAGTACGTCCAATAAGTTAGAAGTAGAAGATAGTGTCTATATAGAAACTATCAAGTGGGTCCATATTTTATCATGAAGGATCTTTAACAGTTCTTACCATACAGTTATCATGGGTAACTACTATTAATAGCAATAGCCTGTGAATTTTTAGAGATCTTGGGGGTCTGACCAACCAAAACTCATATGTAGTTATCCATGAAAGACACTAATGTTCCTTTAATTACCCAAGTCTTCTGGAATCACAGGATACATGTATTCAAACTCTTTTTGTTTAACTTACATTTTGAAATTAATCCTAGCACACCACTCACATGTGTTCTGCTGCTCCCACAATTATACTTATTATATTAATGATGACGCCATCTAAGCATTTTATTCATCATTTGTAGATTGATCCTCCAATGCAGATGACCTTGTCCCAAGGTTAGGCATGGTCTCTTAATGACTCTCCATGGCTTTCTTAAAATCATCAGCTGGAGGCCATTTATGCCAGGTGATTTTGGTAACTGGGAATTATTGAAGGATCATTAATAGTATGAACCATTACTGAATCTACCAGGTAGCATGTGAGGGCTTTATCTATTAAGAGGTATTACAAATGTAAGTGCAGTTGCTAACAGAGAGGAATAGTAACTAGGGTACCTTGTGAAGGAGACACACTCATTGGGGATTCAGGGCATAATGTCCAATTCACTTATATGGGAAAGAAATTTGTCAGTCATATGTTGGAATCTTAGGGTTGCTTCCCAAACACATCAAACTACTCAAGCAAAAGACACAGATAAAACAAATTATTTTTGAATAACAGAAATAAACTGGGCGAGAAGTCTCTTGACTGGATAGTGGTCTTCAAATTACATTTTTAAAGGCCCACGTTTGAATCATAAATAATGTGTAGTTCTAGTCTTAACTTTAGTTCTAATACTTGATAATGTGTTATAAGATGTATTAGGACTCAGTTCTATGTTGAAGAGGTAGATCAGTGGTCAAAAGTACATGCTGGGCAAGTATGAGGACCAGAGTTGAAAACTTCAGTGCCCATATAAAAACCTGGTGGGTATGGAGGCCAGGAGGCAGGAGGCAGAGATAAGGTTCAAGGAACAAGTGAGCTAGTAATAGTAGCCAAATTGATGAGCACTGAAGTCAAGTGAAAGAACCCTGACTGGATAAATAAGGTGGAGACTGATGGGGGAAGACTTGAGGAGTCACCCTTTAGAATCCATGCACACAGGCACCTACTACACATAAGAACATGCATGCATTCATGCACACACCATAGAAGAAACAAAGAGTCAATCTGAGATCCTTGTCAGGGGCAAGTACATGAAGTATGGTAGAGTAGGAGTTTTGAGAATCAGGTTTAAAAAAAATGTTGTCTATTATAATAATATATGTTTTTCTAGAGTTAATAATAATTAATCTACTTATGTTAGAACATGGAATTTAAAGAAACTATGATGGATCAAGAGAAGGTTAGACAAAAATCCCTTCCATGAGAATCTTGTGAACTGTGTTATAATGAATGTAGACTCTTGTCCCATGGGCAATCAGAAATCATTGAGGTGATTTTAGCTGGAGGGTGAAGGTCAGATTTGTTTAGAATCAAATCATTCTGATGAGTAGAGGATGAATTTAGAAACAAACAAACAAACATAGTTAACACCAAGTTTGGAGTAGACAGAAATGTACGTGGTAGTGAAACCTCCATTTTGATTGGATTGGGGGAGGAGGTGAATTGAAGAAGAACTATTTTCCTAGACTTCTTGCTCGTAGCTAGGAACATAAGAAGATCATGAATGGAAAATGAAAAAAAAAAAAAGGTCGAAATTTTAAGAACAATGTTTTAGCGTGGCTCCTGTTACATTTTAGGAGAAATGAGAAGAGGTCTAAATGAGGGGCCATATGTCCACAGATGTAACCAAGTCTATAGATACACCCCTTTCAAAGTTTCCTTACATAAGGCAGGGAGGGAACCACCAAGGTTAGCCAATAAAACTGAATTTGCCAATGACACCAACATCTTTGCATAAGTGATATATGAATCCTTTGCTCACCAGCTTTGGAAAACATTCTGAATATGTCATCTTTTATGGTTTCTGATTCCTTTGCGGCACAGAATCCATCTGGTCCCTAAGTTTGGAGGTCACTCACTCACCCTGGAGGCCTTCATTAAATGAAGCATGCCTTGCCTGAAATCTTATGACAATGAGAAGGCAGTGTCAAGAGGCTCAGCATGCGACTCCAAGGAGGAGAGGACACACTTGGAGGCATCTACTGTGTGGGGAGGTCACAGAGGTGTGGCAAGCTGCCCCCACCATCTGGTTGTGGCTTCAACAAGAGAGAAATGAAGACTCACTCACAGATGGGACAGTGAGACAGCAAAGCAAAAGATCTTGCTGCGTGGACAAAAGCTGTGAAGGATTTCCGTGAGGCATATCTCTGACAGTTCTTGCCATTAAAACACAGGATTCTCTAAACTCAGCTGTTTTAAACTTCCATTTCAGTTGTTGGTGGTGTTAGTTTTCCCCAACAGGACGCCATTGCCCTGCTGTAGAGGTGAAGATAAATGTCCTCTTTCCTGTTGCTTTGCTACCTGAGAGAAATGCTTCCTAAGTGAAGATTTTCATGGTACAGCTGCATGGCTTATCACAGGATATATAATAATAGCCAGGAATCATAAATCCCCCTGGGTCTAAATACACATAATGGAAAAGAACGTGTTTGCTAAAGGGGTTCTAGGGATAAGCAATGGATTGTTTAAATATTTCTTGGCATGCTATGTGCTCAGTATTGCCACATGGACACCTGACAGTAGTGACAGATTACCTGAAAAACACAAGAGTTTGGAAAGTGGTTTTTAAATCTATATGTACCACTTACTATATCATTAAACGTATATCTCCTCGGCCCTTCCCATTGTTGTGTGGCTGTTACACTTGTTGATCTTCCAATCAACCATTGTCACCACAGTCCCTCAGACTGCTTTTCTCATTATGAGTTAGGAGGTGTTCACTCAGTAAGAATTAGTATTTCTCCTAGGAACATGAAAATAGAGAAGCCACCAAATCTATCACACTAATTATCAGTGCTGTTTGCTTAGTGTTTCCTGTATCAACATATCTATCCATCTGATTGTGCATACACCAAGAAGGACAGCAAGGGTAGGGGACAAATCATATTTAATTTTAGATCTTAATCAATTTGGTTCTATGAGTGAACATTTTAAGCAGAAAAACCAATCAATAAATCCTTCACCCAAATGTGCCAAGACAGTGAGTATTGTTCTTAGATGACTGAAGAATTAAAAAAAATGCTAATTGATTTTTTTAACCCCCAAACTTATACTTCAGTAGATTGCTATAAGCTGGCAGCTCTTAAGACCACATTGTTTCATAGACAGTTAATGGTCTACACTGCTGTGGATATCACTCTATGTAAATAAAACACTGATGGCCAATGACCAGGCAGGAGGTAGGTGGGACAAGGAGAGAGGAGAATTGTGGGAAGCGGAAGGCTGAGGGGAGACACTGCAGCCACCACCAGGAGAAGAGCATGTAGAGACGCCGGTAAGCCACCAGCCACGTGGCAAGCTATAGATTTATAAAAATGGGTTAATTTAAGATAAAAGAACAGTTAGCAAGAAGCCTGCCACGGCCATACAGTTTATAAGTGATATAAGCGTCTGAGTGATTATTTTATAAGTGGATTGTGGGACTGCGGGGCTTGGGGAACCTGGAGAGAAGCCCTCCAGCAACACTACACAATATTTTTTTAATGACAGTTAAGGGGTACCATTTTTAATGGGGGAAAACTCATACCTCGTATATACAATATGAATTTCTGGAAAAAAACTAAAAAAAAAAAATGGCCACCTTTGTTTCACCTTTGACCTGGAAACAACTTCCTGTTTCTCAGAATTAGCCTAGATAGCCACATTGTTTGTGGAATCTACCTTACTTGCTCAGAGCCTGTATGCATTTCAGCTTGAGGGCTCTGAAGAAACACTCTGAAGTTTTGCACTGGTCAGCTTCACAAATTTAATGAATGAACTTGAGGACTCAGATGTGACAGGGCTGGGGTGTGCAGATGAGGGTGGGGGGTAGGTAGCCGCATGATCCCACAACACTGAGAATAAGTGATGGGAAGACTGGGACCTGAGACAGGCTGAGCAGGTGCACTGCATGGCATCTTGAACTTGGGAGTGACTGAAGACTGTAGACTAAGTGTGATAGGATAGAATGGCAATTGTCTAGTATAATGTCTGCCAGTGGTGGACTGACTGCAGAACATAGCCTTACGTGAGAGGTCCAGCAACATTCAGTAATTTGGGAAAGCAGTGTTCACCAAAATCGTATTGATCCTGAGAGTTGCAATGACCCGGGAGTCTGCTGGTGTCAGTAGACTTGAGACCCTTGAAACACACTATAGCTAATGACCACCACAGTGGCATGTAAGAAAATCCTGCAGCCCGTGGGCCACCTGCAGCCTCACAGGAATGGATTCCACTTGCTGGTCCAGAATCTCTCTCTACTATTTGATGCCTGATGCTCCTAGTGGGAGAGGCAGACTACAACATAAATATTGGCAAGCCAAAGGATTCTATCACTATAATTCCTTTCAAATATGCCACAGGCAGACATGAAACTTCTCACATATTCTACCTGGTGATCACCATGGGCTGAAGGTGTCAGGAAGTGGACATTGTTACAGAGCTCTAAGTGACAAGGTTAAAAATTCAGCACTTAGGATGCTGAGATTGGAGCCACAGAGCAATGTCTGTTGTCTTCGGTTTGTCACTGGAGCCAGAATGTTTCTCTCCTTTCTACTGCACCAAGACAGGAAAATTAAAAAAAAAAAAATAGTGCTGAGCAGAATAGTTGGGGACATACATTATCTGAGCCCTTTGTGTGATCTGGGGCTTGATTGTATTTGGGATCATTGTATATAGAGGTACTCATGTGTGAACATGCATATGATGGCCAGATGTCAACCCTGGGTTCTGTTCCTCAGTGTGCCATCCACCTTGATTTTTGAGACAAACTATCTCACTTGCCTGGAGCTTATCAATTCATTTAGGCAAGGTGGCCCTGGAGCCACTGTCTCTGCCTCCGCAATCCTGGGATTACAAGCATGTGACACTTTGCCTTTTTTGGGGGGTGGGGTGGGGGCTGATGTGGGCTAGAATTCAGGTCCTCACTCTTGCATGGTGAGTGCTTTACACACAGTCCCTCTTTAGCCCTTGGAGCTTGATTACTAAATCATCTCACTCTTGATTTCCTTCTCTGTAATATGGGGGAAGTAGCTGTTGAGAGATTAAGTAGGCCCAGGCAGGAAAGGCATGCATAGCTGGGTCCAGCATGCAGTGAGTACTCAGAACTGATTCTGACACTGTTCTTGTGCCTAGCCAAGTCATCATGTGCCAAAGAGTCAAAGGGCAAGCCATGCCAGGAAATGGCATGGGAGTTTCAACAGCACTTGGCTGGATGGCTGTACTTCTAGAAGATCTTCACAATCCAGGTGTACAGAGGAGAGAAGTGCAAGGAGACTCCAATGTCAGAGGCGTGAGAAGTTGCAGGCATGTCACTTACAAAACGTGAGAGGAAGCATTGCTTTCTGGGCTTCAGCAACTCAGAGGGAACATGTTCCTGACAAGTGCGAATGGTTTGCTCAGCACCTGGAAAGCACCAGTGTGAACTCACTCCAGGGTGAGGTGAAGTGCCCAGGGGTGAGCACAGGTGTGAATGAAACAAGAGACCTACTAATTTCCTATTAATTCATGGCAGCAGGAGCAAGGCCAGGCTAATTGCCTTTCCCGAGGAGTCAGCACCATCCAGCCACCTTCTCTTTGCTTATCCACATTTATAGCACCAAGCTGCTTCCTGTGAACCCCAAAGGATCCTGGTGGTGGGCAGCACTCGAAATCACATGTGATAATCATTTCCAACACAGTGCATCATTACATCAGCCTGCCATGATGCTTTGAATTGCATCTATTCACTGCAACACTAAACGCTTGGGGCTGTCCATCAAAAGGGGCTTCATTAACAAACACTGAAAACAGAAGCCTCCTTTCTAGGCCCTCTTCTTCCTCAGCAATCCAGGGCTGGAGCCACCACCTATTCTCAGGCAGTCTGCACGATTTACAACCTGAAAGTGGCTTGTTTTGTCTGTGCTTGTTGGAGTGCAAGGAAGGGGAGGGGGGTGAAGAGCTTAGAGATTTTCTTTTCTTGCCTTTATTTGACAGACTCAAGAGTCCTTCCTCCCTGCCTTTGACAATATGCAGTGGTACACAAAGTTAATAGTTTTCATGATGTCAATGACAGGTTTAGGCTCCATCAATAGACAGACCATTAGTGATTGAATGGTTTGTTCTCTTTATTTTACTGTTAGAGAAATGGGCATCCAGGAAGTGAGGTGGCTGTTGGGAAGCCCGAAGTCTTAAAGACATAGATCTGACCTACCTTCTCTCTGATACTGTAACAGTGTCTGTTAACTTTGAGAAGGAAATGGCTCTCTGTTCTCAGCACTTAGGGTTCAGACAACATCACTCAGAAGATGCTGGGACCCTGACACATCTTAGGTTCAGTGTTAGAGCAAGAGTCAGGGTTTACAAATTAATAACAAGATTCAGCATGTTCAAGTGACTCCAGCCAGGCCAATGACATGTAGTTCTTGGAACTGACTTAGAGCTAATATAGTTGAGCAGCTGTTAGGGGAGAGTGCTAGATTTAATGAAACTCATAAACAGACTCCCATAAAGGAAGAGTTCGCCAATCAAGAGAGTCAATCGAGAAATCAGCTGAGAAGACAAACCACCACCAAACAGTGGCTCAACACAGACGGTTTATTCACCAACTGAATTTGAGGATTGGCTGAGCTGAAGCTATCTCACGTAGCTCCTCCCAGACACTGGCTGAGACTCGGGTCACCTCAAGAGTTTTACACTCAGATACTTGGTACCAGGGCTCTCAGGATAGGGAAGAACACAAAATCTGGGCAGAACACATGGGACAATTGGGTACCATCTTCTCTACAGGGCCTTCCAGGCTGAGCTCTGAGGCTGGCAGCTGCTCCTGACATGGCTGCTGAGGGCTGTCCAGTCAAGTTCTTGAAAGCAGTCAGCAGAAGCTATTTCTGAATCTATTCCTGAAGCTATTTCTAAATCTCAGAGATAAGGCAGCCTCACCTTGCCACTTCCTATTCATCACAATAGTCAGGAAGACTCACAGGGTCAAAGGTCAGGACAGATACGTACACACACACTCTGTTGGGAGAACTGTCAACAGATTTTTTTCAGACAGGTTTTCACATGAAGTATCAACTCAAGGAGTTGCAAAAAACAATACAGTAACTCAGGCACCCTTTACTTAGTCACCCCAAATGTAGTGTCTTACATAACTGCAGAATAGTGTTAAAACCAGGAAACTGCTATTTGTGGATTATTGCAAACTAGACAAAAAACAAAACCTCTTTAAGTTTTACCTCTTTTTTTGAGATTGCATGATATTTCTAGAACTTCTTGTCCTGTGTGTAGATCCATACAATCACCACCATAATCATTATACAGAACTAGATCATCCATGGCCGAAGAGCTCCCTCTTGTTCCTTCTTTATTCACATCAACATTCCATTTACTCTCTACAGCTTTGTCCATTAGCAACCATTCCTCTCCTGTCCTCCTTTGTCTTGTCATTTTGACGGTACTCCTGTCATCATAGAGCATGGACTCCTCGGTCTGAATTGTAAATGCCTTGCTATCAAAGTCCATCAAGCCTTCATGGATAAGTAGCTCATTCCTTCTGCATTTTCTTATATCTTATTTATTTGTTTATTTATTAATTGATTGATTTGTGCACACGTGTGCCTGTGCGTGTGCATGTGCGTGTGCGTGTGCGTGTGCGTGTGCGTGTGTGTGTGTGTGTGTGTGTGTGTGTGAGTGTGTGCAGGCCTAAGAATACAATACACAAGGAGGGCCCGAAAGGACAGCAGAGGGCAGCAGATCCTCTGGAGCTACAATTACTGGATGTTGTGATCCATCTGACACAAGGCTTTGAACTGAACCCCTGTCCTCTGCAGGAGGAGTATGTGGTCCTAGCCTTGGAACCATCTGTCCAGCCCCAGTTCATTCCTTCTTTCTGCTGACTTTTAGTCTTTTCTAAGAATATCTACTACCTAATTATATCATGATATTTGAGTTAGCTTTGTAGAAAGAAATACTTGGGTCATGTTCTTGTTTTGAATCTGTTTTTAAATTCAGTCTGACAAACCTTTGTCTTATAAATGGTATACTCAACTATTTATATTTTAAAGAATTATATTTTAGGGTCTATGTCTGCCATATGATTATTTGCATTGAGTTTGTTCTTCCTTATTCTTCAATTTTATTTTCTTTGTATCTTACTTGAGCATGTTTTAGTATTACATTTTATTTGTCTCTCTTTTTAAAGTACATCTCTTTGTATAGGTTTTGCAGTGATTGTTTACATTCGTTTCAAAAGCTATCATGTTCTCATAGATTGAAGCTTGGCCCATCAAGTTTTAAATAAGCTGTACCAATCCAGCTCAGTGGATCTGCAGTAAATAGGAGACTCAAATATTTCATTCTACATGTGGACTAAGTCAAAATGGTTCACACTGTATACATGGCATCTTATTTCCATCCTGAATTTTAACTTAAAAGGGAGTTTGTACTCAGTGATTGAGCACTTATTTACATGTAAGACCTTTGGTTCCATTCTGAGCCCCACAAAGGAATCAATAATCAAGGCAAAATACAAAAAGGACATTATGAAATCTAATAATAATAAAGTAGGTATATGGCCCAAGAGAATGAGAATGACAGAGATGTTGTTCTCTGGAGGAAAGAAGTGTGATAGGGTATATGTAAGTATTGCAAAACAGATACATACAGATTCAAATATAAGACACATGCTGAACTACTATATTCTAGGCTCTGAGCATTCAACAAAATGGTTGTGTTTGATCTGTGCAAATAGGTAGAAAATCTATTAACACAAATTAACCCAAGATAGATTTAACAGCAAGCCAAACTGGAATAAACTCTATATCAGACAGGAACCCATTATAAGCAACCACTCTACCAGATTCATCTCTGTGAACTGTGAGAACATTCAAGCTGCATAGGCTGGTTGCTGTTCTTATTTCCTTCAAACATTAGAGAAATGCTGAAAAATGATTGTGTTATATATGCATATTTGAGTATATATACATACTATCTTTAATAGACCATAAAATAATATTAGAGGAACCCAGAACTGACCCAGGGTAAGGTATACACAGGTACACAGGTCTAATACACTTGGTGGAAGCTATGGACTCAGGAAGAGAATCAGAGCAGACCCAGGGTAAGATGCCAAGGAGTGTGGCATCCCACAACATGAATGGATGGATATTGAATCAGAAGTCAGGTCAGAGCTAACCAAAGTCAGGACTGCCCTAGATAGTGGTGTGCTTGGGGATCTTCCAGGGATGTGTTGATAGTTACCTTTGGATAGTTACTGTCACTGAAGATATTAGCAAACTCTCAGAGGAGCCCACAGCACTGAATACCCGCCTGACAGCAGAAGATGACACTTCAAACATAGTCCACCCCTGAACATGGCACATGCTGCCACTGAGAAAAGAAAGGTGACATGAGGTTTTTGTTTTTTCTTTTTTTTAAGAATCAACCACCAACCAACTCCAAATGCACAAAAACCAGCATAGGAATAAACAACACACACACACACACACAAAGACAACGTGCCTGCTTCAAAAATTACTAATGTTGTAGTAAGTAACCTCCATGAGAAGGACTTGGAAGAACTCCCAGACAAGAAATTTATATAAGTCTACACTAACCAAATATGTCACTAGAGCTCTTGGATAAAAAATTCAAAAGAGTAATTATAACTATGTTCAAATAACTCAAAGATGACAGGAATGGATGCCAAGAGAACAAGAACAGAGCTGAATGAAGTAAGGAAATCAACCTAGCATATGAAAGTAGAATTCAACAAAGAAATATAATTGCTGAAGGAAAGCCAACTTGAAAGGATGGTGTTAACTCAATTAGTCAAATAAAAAGCTCAGTAGAAAACTTTGCCAAAAGAATGGATCATACAGCAAACAGAACCAAAGCTGGAAGACATGGTAAAGAATAGGATCATTCAGTAAAGGTCAATGATAAATTTAAAATATATGCAAACAGAACATAGGAGAGCTTTGGACACCATGAAAAAACCAAATCCTTGAATTATGGGCATAGAAGAATACCAAACCAAAAGCATAGGAAATACTTTCGATATAACCATAAAAGGAAATTTCCCAAACCTAGAGAAAGAGATGGTGGACCACATGTAATAGCAGTAGAGAATATTAAATAGCCCAGAGCAGAAAAGACACTTCACATGACATATTTTTGTTAAAACACTAAAGGCAAGAGTATATAAAGAAAGGTATAGAAAGCTCTAAGAGAGGAGGTGGAGTCACTTGTAAAGGCAGGACCATCAGAGTAATAGCTAATTACAACAGAAAGCTTTACAAACTGAAAAGCCTGGAAAGATATATTTCATGTTCAGAAGTACCACAACTGCCAACCCCAAACTATTTATTGTAATTGAATTTTCCATGGTTAGAAAGACTATAAAATTCAGTAAAATGACAGGAATTAATGCACATTTTTAATAATAACTCTGAATTATAAAACTCTTAAAGGTAATAAACACTTCCAGCAAAGTGGCAGGATACAAAATTAACACATAAAAATCAGTAGTGTGTTTAATATTAGTTATGTCTCTGGGGTATCATTGCCCCACCCCTGGAAGGTACCTCTACTTAAGCTCCTTTAAGAGAGTGAAAATTATATTTTATAATTTTAGTGATTGAGTGTTCGGGCCTAAATGTGGCATCTATACCAAGTCCTGCAAGGCTCAAAGAGCACCCTGGACAGGAAGCAGAAAGAATGTAAACACCACAGGATAGGGAAGAGTGCTGTGAACTGCTGTCTCCTGGGCTTGGTATGGATACTGCACGCATGAACTCACACTTATGGGTGGCTATGCAAGATCAAGCTAGAGAAAATCCCAACATGGATGTAAGAGGGTATCCCAAGGCCCCACCCCTAGCTGAGGATCTAAGAGCAGCTAATGGATGCTTGAAAAAGAATCCTTCTTGGGGGTGTGGCCACAGGTAAGTTGTTCTTGTTCTGGTGGATGATCCCACACTCAAGCACATGAGGTAAACACCAGTTAGATTGAGTGGATTATAGAAAACATTAGGCAAAGCCTGGAGCTTGGGAAATCCTGCAGAAGAGGGGGAGGAAGGATTGTAGGAGCCAGAGGGAATCAAGGACCCTGCAAGAAAACCCACAAATCAACTAAGCAGGGCTCATAGAGGCTCACAGAGACTGAACCAACAACCAGGGAGTCTGCATGGGACTGACCTTGGCACTCTGTAAATAGGTTATAGTTATGTGGCTTGATCTTCTTGTGGGACTCCTAACAGTGGGGACAGGGCTGTCTCTGACTCTTTTACTGGCTTTTGGGACCCTACTCCTCATACTGGGTTGTCTTGCCCAATATGAGACAATTAATTAATACATATGGGAGGTGCTTAGTCTTACTGCAACTTGATACGCAATGTTTTCTTGACATTCATGGGAGACCTGCCCTTTCCTGAACAGAAACAGAGGAGGTGTGGATTGATAGGTGGGAATAGAGGAATGGGAGGTGAGGAGAGGGACTGAGAGGAGGGGAGGGAGGGGAAACTGCAGCTGGGATATAAAATAAATAAATAAATAAAATGTGGAGACATGAATTTGGGAGAGAGGTGTTGTGGGGGAGTCTTTGGCAAATTTAAGGCAGTGGCAAGTTTAAGACAGGAAGTCGGGTAGATATGATTGAAATACATTGTACACATGAAGTTTTCAAAGAAGAAATAAAATATTATTTCAAACCACTATTCTTAATATCTGCATTCTAGCATTGATAAAGGGCACCTTTTGCCCCTGTTACCATAATTCCCCATTACATCTAAGAATGTTTATGATAAACTCTTTACATCAACTGCATTAAGAGGGTTTTATGATTGTGGGTATCCACAGCTTTCATTTCTTCTTCAGTAATAGCTTTACATAGTGCTCCATTTTATATGGGGTGAACAGAATCTAATAAGGAAAATAAGACTAATGTGAGCAAAAGTTCTAGAGAAAAAAAAAATGTAGTAATTGAAAGTTGGATACGAGGCTGTGTGGTAGAGACCAGAGGCATCTGAAGTGTTCAGAGCTGTGAGATACCTGGGCAGGCTGTCTGGTAGGCACAGAAGCATTGTCGTCTCCTGTGTCAACCTGTCATGCAGCTCTTGCTGGGCTTGCACCCAATTTGCAGTGATGGCATCCACTGCAGAATCCTACCAAATGATGCTTCGTTTTCCAAAGGAAACTGATGGTGCTTTATAGTTGAAGGAGGACGCTGCCAAAGAAAACAGGATTTTTACCTCTAATTGTAACAGCTTAATAACATAAGGGCTAGTGCAGAAAACTTTTTAAAATTCTGGGCTCATGCAAACTTGCTGCTGGGCCTCTGCCAGATGACTGCACCTGCAGTAATTCCCTGCTAATATTTCAAAGTGTCAGTTTAAGTGGCTTGAGAGCTGCCTGCACAACTATGCTAATTGCTGAGATGTGTCTAGACCAGCTGAGATAATGGGGCGCCAAGATGCAGGGGGAAATGTCAACATCTGGGGTTCGGGCTACTCATTCTGTTTTCTTTAAACTTCATGGGATGACAAGTTATGTGAAGCACTAATAGGAAATTACACAATTACTCTTTACTTTCTTTATTCTTTGAAACCATGTATGTGGTCAGTCAGGAAATGCATGGCAAACAGACTTTTAAAAATCTTAGAACTCAGGACTGGAGAGATAGCTCAGTGGTTAAGAGCATAGGCTGCTCTTGCAGAGGACCTGGGTTCAGAACCCAACACTTACATAGTGGCTCACAACCACCTGTAAGTCTAGTTCAAGGGAATCTGACGCCCCCTTCTGGCATTCATGAGCAGCACATACACACACGTTGTCAGCAAACATACAAGTAAAAAAGAATTAATAAATCTTTCTGAAAATTCTGAGAAATTTTTCCTCTGGTGTTTATAGTAGGTATAATGGGTCAGCGTCCAGCACAAGAGTGACTGTCACCACTGAATCCTTTTCCATACCAAGCTTTAGTGCAGGGCAGGACTGAACACATGCCCATTTATGATTTGACTTCTTCTATATGCATTTACAGCAGGGTGGCTGGAGCACAATAGGTAACCACTGTTGCACTGGACTCACCATTAGCCAATCATGCTGTCTGGACACCAGGAAGAAGGACACCAGGACACCAGGAAGAAGGGATCCGCTCAACCATTTGTATGTAAAGATGTGATGGACAATTGAATCGAAGACGCTTCACACATTCCTTCTGAATCCAGAAATCTTTACTCATAGAGGGATCTGCCAAAAGACCAACAGTAACAGTGGTAATGTATAACAGTATGGTGACCATATATTTACTTACTTATTCTTTACACTGGCTCCCTGGCCTCAAGTATATTTTTGGACACTTCTTGCTTACAGTCTTCTGTGATTGATTCTGTTATCGGTTCTACGTTACTAATGGGGAAACTGAGTCTTAAAGAAATTCAGAGAGCTGCTTGAGGTACCATTAGGAAGTCTGAGCACTCTGCTTGCACTCCTGTCCTGCCCATAGTGACAGAATCAGAATCTTCTGAATGAGTAAAAAGATTGGCCACTTTAGGTGACTATTACTCTGTTTACAAATCCTTGTAAAATACAGCATGCACGGTCATTTCCTCCAGGGTTTAAGAGTATATTATACAATCTCACTACTTATACTTCAAATCCAGGTGTTAGAGGAAAAAAGCCAACATCACAAGATACCAGGAAGGATATTAGGAGATGGGTCTTAGGAAGAAACGTCAGAGAACTCACGATCTACAAGGAAAAGAAAAGGACTCTGGGAAATGATGTGCCTTAGAGTTACTTCACAAGCCAAAGCCCCAAAAGAATCCTGAGAAAGTAATGAGTCCATAATAGATGTGCAAAGGATCATGGGTTGTTAGTGATAAAAGGACTGAGCTCCAGGAATACTCATTCAATGACAACAGAGCCTCATCAAAGGAGGTTTTGTTCAAGAATCTGTTAGGCAGCCCCTGAGTTACTAACCAGTCACAAATGGATCAATAATCCAAGCCTGCTTAGGAAGTCAGGTGAGGCCCTGATTCTGAACTGAGAATGATCCTGGAATTTCAGATGTTTTAGAGAATTTACTTATGTAGTTTGAAACACTAGTAGATTTCCTCTCTGCGTTCTATATTAGAAAACAGGTATATGTTACATATATGTTTACATACATGTATGCATATGTTTTCATGAATAGGACATATAGCATGTTACATACTGCATGTGTAATACATTATTAATAATTAATTATGCAATAGTGTCTGTTAGTGTGGTTTCTTTGGTAAGACCAGCTGCAGTAGGAAGCGGAAAGGGACTTATGAGGCTAGCAGATACTGAGTGGTGTCTGCTATATAGCAGCAGGTACTGGGGAGATGGCTTGGTGGGTTAAAATGGTGCAGAACATGAGGACCAGAGTTCAGATACCCAGAACTGGGGAGGCTTTGTGGTCATGGGTATTCTATGCATGCAGAGGGGAAAGACAGGGGAACCCTGAGTCAAGCTGGACAGTTCAAGGCTCCAGGTTCAGTGAGAGACCCTGTCTCAGTATATAATGTGGAAGGCAATCTAGGAAGACATGAGATATCAACTTCAGTCCTACACACACACACACACACACACACACACACACACACACCAGTGCATGCACACCTGTACGTACACGGGTCCATGTAGATATGAACATGCATGTGATCACTCATGAGTACCATGCACATATACATTAAAAAATCCATAGGTAATTCTGTGGCAATCAAGACTGTTTCAACTCTCTCAAGAGGTTGCTTTGCCTGAAGGATGCAATTGCAGAAACCCCAGAACCTTCCTTCTGTGAACTTATTCAGTTAGCCTGTGTTCTTTACCTTAGATGAATAAATATGCTCAAAACCCTGTAAAGTTTTGCAGACAATGTGAAAGAATGGTAGATGTCAGTACATCAAAGCAGGCTGAATGTGAAACATCTGCCTGTCTGCCTCTCTGCTCTCTCTGTCTCTCTATCTGTCTTTGTCTCTGTCTCTCTCTCCTTGCCTGGATCTCTTTCTCTTTTCCTTTAGTTTTGAAAGCTTAGTGTGGCTTTAATCATACAGTAACAGGAAAGTGTTTCTAGAAGGATGGTGTTATTTCTTTTTTGATAAAGTTCACCAATGAGTTCTTGAGCCTGGCACTTTCTCTTTTGTAAAGTTAGTCAGTGTTGGCTTAAATTTTTAATAGATCCCAGGCCAGTTAAGATTATCTATATTTCTGTGTCCTTTATAAAACAGCTTATTTCCCACAGATTATCATATTCACAACATAAAATTATCATAGGGTCAATGGGGAAATTCTTTATTTTAATTTTAAGGGTATTTATTTTATTTTTATTTATGTGTGTCTATATAAGTTCAGATACTTGTAGTTGCCAAAAGGGACATTTGATCCCCTGGAGCTGGAGTTATAGGCCCTTGTGAACTTCCCAACATGGGTGCTGAGAACCAAACTCCAGTTCTCCGAAAGAGCAACAGGTGCTCTTTCCTGCTGAAACATCTCTACAAGGCACCCTTATTTCTTTTCTAAGATTATTAGACTGTGTCATTTCTACCTCTTCCTGTGCTAGCATAATTAGATCTATCAATTTTACTTATCTTTCCAAAGAACTAATTTGTGGCTTCCTTGGTTTTCTCTTGCATGGATTTCTGGTGCAGTTGTGTGACCTTTCTCCTACTTGCTTCAGGTTTCTAGCCCTGCTCTTTCTTTACCATCCAGGATGGAAAGTCAGAGGTTGACATATTCTGTCTTCTCATGCATGCCTTTCATGCTGTGCATTTCCCTCGAAATGCTGCTTTTGTTGCAAGATACACATTTTGGCACATTACATTTTTTATTTGTTTTAGTTTTTTAAAATAAAATTCCTCCAAGAGTCCTCCTCTTTGAACCATGCGTGGTTTGGTTAAATTTCCCCAGTGCTTTATGATTTCCATACTAATTTAGAGGTCTTACACAATAGAGTCTAAGTCATATTTAATATGATTTTTATTCTTTTAAATTTGAGGGGAGTGTGTGAGTTTTTTGGTCCTGGGTATGGTACATTTTGGGGTAAGTTCTGAATTGCTTTAGCACAGTAATGTTGGTTGCAGTATTCTATAGACCATGAACGGCTGATCCATTCAACTTGCCTTTGCTGCTGCTCTGGCGGCCCATTGTATTACTGATGGGGTAAAGTGGGCATTATTGCCATCTCCAGCACCAATAGTGGGTTCATCTATTGGTTCTTGCAGCTCACTACTCCATTCCTTACATATCACAATATTTCTTAAGTTCATAAACATTAAAGGCTATTATGTCTTGAATAATTGATTCCTTTTATTGCTATGTAATTCCCTTTTATCCCTTATGATTTCTCATGCTCTGAACCCTTTATTGTCCAAAATCAATATAGCAACTGAAGGTTCCTTTTGGTTCATGCCTGTATATCTTTTCCTTTCTTCAGCTATTTACTTTTAATCTATATTTAATCTTTGTGGTTAAAGTGGATTTTTAATAGACCGATTATTGTGGGGTCTTATTTATCCATTCACTCTTAAAGTCTTTAATAGGAATAGTTAGGGTGTTCTTATTGAAAGTGTTTATTGATAGGCAAATAGATGGTTCATTATTCCAAGAGATAATAACAATTAATTGCACAATTACAACTTATAGATAAATGAAATAAATAGCAAATGTCACAGGGGAGCGACATTAGATTGCTATCTGCCATGTTTACAAACGTTTTTCAGTGAGTTACTCCCTTCCGTTTTTTTTTTTTTTTTTCTTTTTGCCTTTGTACTTTTTTCAAGACAGGGTTTCTCTGAGTGTCCCTTATTGTCCTGGAACTCACTCTGTAGACCAGGCTGGCCTCAAATTCAGAGATCCACCTGCCTCTGCCTCCTGAGTGCTGGGATTAAAGATATGCTTCACCATCACCCTGCTCCATTCATTTTGTTGTTGTTGTTTTGTTTTGTATTTTTTTGATTTCCGACACAAGGTTTCTCTGTGTAGTTTTGGTGTGTGTCCTGGATCTTACTCTGTAGACCAGGCTGGCCTCGAACTCACAGAGATCCGTCTGGCTCTATCTCCTAAGTGCTGGGATTAAAGGCATGCACCACCACCGCCCGGCCACCATTCATTGTTTTTAATTATCTTTTTCTATGCTGCTTTCTCTGATTGAATATTTTATATGAATTCCTTTTCATTTTTTTTGTGAGTAAACCAATTATGCTTTTTAAAAAAGTTAGTGGTTTCCTTATAGCTCAAAACATATATTTACATTTGACTTAAGTCTTCTCTCTTTCAGGAACAGTGTTGCTACCTCTTAAGAGAAGATTCTGAGTGTCTATCCTATAGTTTGAGACATTTGCTATTTACTTAATCTGTCCATAGTTATTAGCACCTGATTAATTATTATCATTAATTTCAATAAAAATATTCTATCGGTTATAAGAAAAGTTATTTTATTTTTGCCTTTACTTATTCCTTTTGCAGATCTAGGCTTTTGACCTACATACTTTTCCTTTTCCTTGAAGAAACTCCTTTAACACTCCTGGCAAGGCAGATCTGCTGACTAAAATTTACCACAATGCTTTTGTGTTGAGAGAGTATTTCAGGATTTAGGAGCAATTCTCCCAGACCCAGCATTCTAAACTAGACCCTGTCTCCACACCTCACTCAAATCTTTGAATATTTTATGTTATCCTCTTCTTTTTTTGGGTACAGGTACTATCAGAAGCCCTATGGATCTGTGTTCTTGTTCTTTTCACAGAAAAACGATTTTTTCTCCTCTGACTTCTGTTTTAGAATTCTCTTTATATTTCTGAAGTTTGGCTGAATTAAGCCTTGGTGTAGTTATCTGGGAGCTCAAAGGAATGTGGTCCAGTGTCTGGAATTAATGTGAGAACAAAACTTTATCATTACTGCTTCAAATGCTCATTTTATGTCTTTTTGCCCTTCCTGGTATCTCCAACATTCTTATGTCTCATTACTTTGGAATTTGCCCAGATTGTGGCCATGTAGCTGCAGCCACTATTTGCTTGTTTGTTTAGTTTTCATGTTACCTATGTTTTGCCACTGAGGAAGTTCCTAACACGCCTCTGAGTTCACTGGTTTTGTTTTCGGGTGAACTTGTCAACACCATGACTCCCTTCTCTGACTCCCAAAGCTTCCTTTTCACTTCACATCAGGGTTCCCACATCTCCGCTTGTATTGCTGTATCTTCCTGCATGTTGCCTACTTTTCTGTCAGGATTCTTAACATTCTTTATCATAAATATTTTGCAGTTCATATTAATGAAATTCCAAAATCAATGTCATATGTAGGGCTGATTTCCATAGACTTTTTTTCATGTTTTAAAATCCCTCCTTCCTTTTTAATTTTTTTGTCCATCTGTCTGCCTGAAGCATGAGAGGTATTTGTGTGATCTGCATGCATTCAGTTCATGACTCCTAGAGGAAACTGATGGAAACGAAGGGGTTTTTGTATGGCTGGCTCCTCAGGATCATTAGTCCTCAGACCTGTCTCACTCATCCTGTAAGGATGAGACAGCTGCCTTCTAAGTAACCCCACATTGCTGTATCTGAGGCTTCTTCCTGGTGCAGCCTTGTCACATATTTTAAATTGCTGTATATTCATTGCGTATACTGCAGGGCTCCATGAATACAATTTCTGTGAAGCATTTAATACATTATTCATTCCCCATATTCTCCATTTTGACACCATACTTTCACCCCTTCCCACTAGTTTTCTTCTGTACTTTTATCATGCATTCATACACACATACACACACACACACACACACACACACACACACACACAGGGTAAGATATATATATATATATATATATATATATATATATATATATATATATATAATTTACAATCTACAAATAAGAGAGAAACATGACATTTGCCTCCTTTTTGTGTGGTGTGTGTTATTTATCTTAATATGCTAACCTCTGGCTGCATCTGTTTCCTAGCAAACAGCCCACTTCATTTTTCCTATCAGCTGAATAAAACTCCATTGTGTTCCTTATCCAACCTTCGGTTAGATGGACACCTAGGCTGTTGCTGGAACTTAGCAGCTGCAGGTGGCACAGCAAGAATCATGGGTGTGCAAGTATCTCTTGGGCATACTGACCCAGAATTCTCTGGGTGTGTCTTCCTGTCAGTATAGCAGGATCAGGGTGTAGCTCTAATTTTAGGGTTTCCTTTCCTTCTTTCTTTCTTTCTTTCTTTCTTCCTTTCTTTCTTTCTTCCTTTCTTTCTTCCTTTCTTTCTTTCTTCTTTCTTTCTTTCTTTATTTCTTTCTTTCTTTCTTTCTTTCTTTCTTTCTTTCTTTCTTTCTTTCTTTCTCTCCTTCTTAGGAGACTTTATACTGATTTCTATGGTGGCTGGACGAATTTACATTCCTACCAGTAGTATATGTCTTTGTTTTCTACTATACCATCGTTCTATGAGTTGACTCATGAGCCACCCATTTTATAACTCTGGTTTAAGGGTAGGTCTGTAAAATGGCAAAATTCTTTATAAATACTTTTCCAAGTATTTATTTTACCCTAATCACTTTTTTTTATAATTTTTTGATCCAACTGTTTGAGTTTTCATCCCCTCTTTTAGAAAGCAAGGAAGGAAGGAAAGAAGGAAGGAAGGAAAGAAAGAAAAAAGGAAGGAAGGAAGGAAGGAAGGAAGGAAGGAAGAAAGAAAGAAAGAAAGAAAGAAAGAAAGAAAGAAAGAAAGAAAGAAAGAAAGAAAAGACAGCTTGAGATCTAGCTGCTGAGATGTGGTTAGTTACTGTTCTGTTGCTGTGAAGAGAAATTATGAAGAAGACAACTCTTATAAAAGCCCCCAACATTTAATTAGGGTCTTTCTTACAGTTTCAGATGGTTAGTCTGTTATCATCATGGTGGGAAGCACACAGACATGGTGCTGGAGCAGTAGCTGAGAGTCTTACATCCTGATCTGAGGGCAGCAGGAAGAGAACAAGAGAAAGAGAGAAAGAGAGGGCTGGGAGAGTCTGGGCTTGGAGTGGGCTTTGGAAACCTCAAAGGCCACCCTCAATTACACACCTCCTCTAAAACACCTCCTAATCCTTCCAAACAGTTTGTCAACTGGGGAATGAGCATGCAAATATATGAGCCTATGGGAGCATCCCATTCAAACCACCACAGGGGAAAATTATACAGAAATTCTGATGTATATTTTAATGTCTATCAAGGATACATATATATCACATGAGATGAAAATCAAGATTCTTAAAATGGAAATGAACATGAAGTTCTGGTTAATTGTTAAAAATCTTGACATCGGTAGAATAGAGGGAACACAAGATTATAAACTTAAGAAGCTAAAAGACAGAAGCTGAAACAAAATGAGAGGAAAATGGGATATATGAGGATGAATTCAAGAGTTACAAAGTACTCAGAAATTTGTCGTAAAAAGTGGAAGTCAGTGGAGAAGTATCATTGAATAAGAAGGAGGGAGAAGGAGTCTTCAAAAGCTCTGGAAGATGAATTAATATGTTAATCCATAAATAATTTGGCAAAATGTAATATATATGAAAATATATATTACTATGTAATGCTATATGAAAATAATACAGATTTTCTTTCCTTATCCTTTGCAAGAACCAGGGAGTATTTTAAACTTTAATATTTTAAACTCAGAAGAAACTTTAATAAATCCACAAGCTTAAGTATTTTATAGATGACAAGTCACACACAGTATAGCTCAAGTCAAGAATAAATACATGAATAAAACATCCCAACATTGGGGTGGCATATAGCTCAGATGATAGAGTGCCTGCCCAGTGTGTATGTGGTTCTGAGTCTGAACCCCAGCATCATATAAACTGGGTATTCTAAAATAAGCCTGTGTTTGCAGCACTTGGGAGATGGAGGCAGAAGTTCGAGGCCACCCTAGACTACACAACAAGTTCTAGGCTAGCCTGAGCTACATGAGAGCCTGTTCTCAAATAAAATAAAAATCTAACCATAAAGCAATTCTCAAAAAAAAAAATCTTTGGATTCAAGACTAAATTAGCAATATAATGATAAACAACTGTGAAATGAGAATCATATGTATTAAAATACTAAATATAGTCAACACTGTAGGCATGAGGCCTTAAATAGTTACATCACGTCCCAAGAAACAATTAAAATAAACAAGAACAAGCAAATAATAAAGATACCATAAAAAGCACATTTAAAGTTAAAATCTTAACTTTAATGCATAATTTAAAGTTTAAAAAACAGTGATGGGGTAGATATGACAAGATGCTCATGTGTGATGAAATGCAAAAAATGAGTGAGCATGCTAAGTTGGGTAATACAAATTTTTTAAAATTTTATTCTGAGACAGAATTTTAGAATGTCACCTAATGTGGCTTCAGTCTGACTATGTCTCTGTTTGGAACCTTGTATCCCTGATTTCCAACTCTGCTTTCCAAGTTCTGTAATGAAACATACGTGCCACTTTTTTTTTTTTTTTTTACAAAATAGTCTTTAAATAGGTGATCCAATGATCCAGTACATACTAAATTATGACTACCTTCAAATTACTATGTAGATAAAGGTAAAAATATCAATGCAAGTTTATTAAAATGATTCAAATAGTAGAAAATCATATAAATATTTATGAGATCTTAAAATGCTCACATTTCAACTGTCCCCCAGGGCCACATAATTTTATGTTAAATTTAAAAACTATCCTTCCTATATCATGTAATCCAGGTAATCATAGATAAAAGAGGAAATACTCATCATGGGAATTATTCATGTCAAGTCACTGAAAGGAAAGGATGTTGGGAAACCTGTCAGGATACATTGTGTGAACCTTTCCATTGAGAACCTAATCCCTTACTTCTCCCCTAATGTCTGCCAACTGTTAATACTGCTGACTTCTGAATCTGACTCCATAGTTCAATGATTCTTTGGTTTTGTCTCTAACATGGTTGGTTTAATTATTGACCAGACAATCATTGAGATAACTAAGTGTCTTAAAAAGTATGTTGAGCAGTTGCACTCAGTAAAATTGAGTGAATACCTTCAAGGAGCACTTTCCTGATGGTTTCCAAGGAAAAGTTGTGGGTCCATAGCAAACTCTACTGATGTTTCTTACTTTCTCTGACACCATTCAGGTACCTGGTCATCTGCCATGGATAGGGGAAACCCTAATCCAAAATCTGTGCCCTGACAAACAGAACCTGGCCTACAACACCTGACTCTAAAACAATTTTAGCACCTCTTTGTGAAAAAGACCATATACTGAGCAAGGTCCACAGCCTGTAATTCCAGAATTCAGAATTAGAGGCAGGAGGATTGCTACAAGCTCCAGACCTGTCTGGTCTACTTAGAAGGACATCCCCTCAAAAATATAGAGTTTTTTTCATTGTTGCAGTAGCAACAATGAAAACCCCAAACAGCAAAATATAACTAAGAAAAAAATTGCATGCTGGGAATGGTGATGCAGGCATGTGATCCCAGTTGCTGGGAGACTGTGGAGGCTGATGCAGGGGGATTGAAGTTCAAGGTTTTCCTGGGAAACTTAGAAAGAAAACAGAGGACTATAAGCTCAGAGGCAGAGTTTTTTGGTTTTTGTTTTTAACAAAGTAGTCCTTGAGTTCCATCCCCAGTGTAAAACATACAAACAAATGCACAAAACATTAAAATGCACACACTTACAAGCTTTGACACAAGGGTAAATATTTATTAATGATCATATAAGAAATCATCCTGAATTGTAAAAAGCAGACAAACTCTACAATGAACCAAACAGCTGTTGTCTGGGACTAAATCCTTTTCCAGAACAGACCAGGCTGACGTTTCATTTTCATGTTTAAATAGGGAAATGGAAGAGGACAAAGCCAAGAATTGGTAAATTCCAGAAAAATCACAGCTGATCTCAGAGGTGCACTAACCAAGAACCTAGGGAGCTTGGTTCTTACACCCAGGCCACCCAGGAGCTGGCTGAGTTCCCAGCCCAGGCATGTCCAGCCTTCTGCACCATGGAGTCAATGCAGTTGTGGTAACTAACATGGGATCTAGAGGGACCAAGGAGCTGTGGTCTCATTCCTACAGGTGATGGGGTCCTAGGAAAAGATGGTCTTCACAGCTCTTCACACAGCTCTGACTTTAGCCACATGTGAGAGCAAGATCTGAGGTGGCCTGTGTGCCTACCTCACTTTAAACACCCTCGGGAGTGCCAAAACCAAGTAAACAAACGTAGTCCACACATAGCAACTCTCCAGTTCTTAAAGGATACTGGAGGAATCCAGTATTTATGGTGGTAGGTTTGAAAGAAAGTCCTCCCCCTCCCATCCCCCCCGCCCCCCGCAAAAAAAGGAGTGTCACTAATAGGTGGTGTAGCTTTATTGGAGTATGTACAGCCTTGAAGAAAGTGTGTCACTGTAGAGTTGGGCTTTAAGGTCTTCTATCTCAAGCTACACTCAGTGTGGCACACAGTTACTTCTGCTTCCTACAGATCAAGATGTAGAATTCTCAGCTTCTTCTCTAGCACCAGGTCTGACTGCACGCTGCCATGCCATCTGCCATGAAAATAATGGACTAAACCTCTCAAACTGTAAGCTAGCCCCAGTTAAATGTTTTCCTTTATAAGAATTGCCATGGTTGTGGTGTCTCCTCACAGCAATAGAAACCCCAAGGCATAGGTATTTCAGAGACTGAACAATGGGGGAAGTTCCATGGCGTTTCTCTGATGTCTCCATGCATGGGTTTAGAAAAAGTTCCTGGTTGATGAAGAATTCTAGGGTGATTAAAGTCAGTTATTAAAGATCCTCCAAGCTCTTAAAAGAATGGTCATCGTTAGAGCCTGACTAGGTGCTGCATTGCTCCTAGTCTCCTATTTGGAGATTTGATCCCATTCAGCCCATGATTAAGCATATATCAGAGGTCAAATGAGGGTGATCTATCCAGTCTCAGCCTGTGAACCTTCAGAACCATAATAAATTAGGCAAACTTCTCTCCTCCTCCTCTTCTTCTTCTTCTTTTTTTTTTTTCTTTTTTTTTTTTTTTAATAGATTTACTTATTTTTATTTTAGGTACATGGGTATTTTACCTACATGTATGTTGGTAAACCAAGTACATGTATGGTGCCCACAGAGTCCAGAAGAGGGCATTCTATCCCCAGATCTGAGTTTCAGATGGTTGTTAGCTTCCATGTGGTTGCTAGGAATTGAACCCATGTGAATGAGCATCCAGTGTTCCTAACCACTGAGCCATCTCTCTAGCCCATAAATGTCTTTTCTTTATAAACACAGCTTGCCACACACATTTCCTTAAAATAGTAATGAGTCTGACATATCACGAGATTCAAACTTCAGGAAGGTGTTGCTCTTTCTGCTAAATGTTGCTTGATGCTTTTCTTCCATCATTTACCCTGTTATTCATTTGCTATGGATTTCAGTGTCATGCCCAGATGAACGGAACCATCTAGCCTCAACTTCAGACGTGCTGTGTTTTCACAAGCAGTTCTCCTTTCTCTTATTACTAGAAGTCTTTTCTCATTAAACCAGGCAGTTATAGTCCTTGACATGGCCTTGAAAGGTTCCTAACCAGCTAACTATTATTCCTGCTTCAGCACTCATCAAACATTTGCATTTTCCCCTAGAAAACCACGTCTCATAGCTGAGATAGATATCATGTGCACTTACACACACTCCGACTTTGATTATCTGACCATGTCCACAGAAGCCAAGTTCCTTGGTACTTAAATGGCCATCCATTCTATCCCCAGTGCCCAGCACAGTGTGGGATACAAATGAGATGATAAGTTCTTAAGAAGATTGAAGAGCTCACACACTGGTCCTCAGCTGGGGTGACTTTACCCTACTTGGGACAGCTGCCAACCCATGAAAATTTGATTGACATAAAGGAAAGATATCACTGTCATGTAATATTTAGAAACAGGGGAGGAATGTTGATCATAAAACGTGTAGGATAGCTCACCCTCCCCAAAAATGTTAGTAACAACAGAAGCTTACAGAATAAACACAAATTTTGTACTTTCTATAATAACAAAATATATGTCACTTTAGTTCACAGAATCTGAGGACATGGGGCTCTCCTTGGCTTTGCTTTAATATGGCACTGGATATGCAAGCCTGAAAAGTCCTCATTTCAGCTCACCTCAAATTCTTTGTTTTAGATTTTTAAAATATGTGTTAACAGGCTTTTTGTTTTAGCAACTTGTTCAGCTTGTAGAGAGACAGGCAGAAGCTCTTACTTTAGAACTAATTGAAATTTAACACCTTCTGACTAAGTTTTCTGGTTAAAGTTGTGAATACAAGAAGTTCCCCACCAAGTGCACCTAATGGGATTAAGATCAGCTAACATTTGCAAATCGCATTGCAGAATAAATCAATTAGAGTCCAGTGCTTGCCTGTGTACATGTTGTTATTAATTGCCCAGCCATACTCCCCAAACTGTGTTTTAGAATTAATTGAATTCTTAAAGCATTCTTGAAACACAAAGAAATTTCTTCTCAAAGGACTGAAAACAAAAAAAAAAAAAAACAACAAAAAAAAAAACAAGCTCAAACTCAATGACTTTATTTACAATCACAAATTAAAACACAACAGTCTTGTGAGTAGGAATACAACAACTGTGAATATAGACTCCAGGATGATAAACATAGTGTGTGTGTGTGTGTGTGTGTGTGTGTGTGTGTGTGTATTCATCTTCTGCAGCTGATAGCTCAATATAGGGGGAGATGACAGATGGATAGAGAAATTAACAGTGGAAGGTGACCAGAAATGGAGCCTATTGATGCTTACACTAACAATATTCTGAAGAATAAACATAGAATATATCATTTTTATAAAAGCCCTGAGCACACATGCATAGCACATGCAATGTGCTTGCTTGGTAATTAAGTTCAGCATGTGCTCATTGTCTAACTTTTTGTTTGTTTGTTTGTTTGTTTGTTTGTTTTAAAGAGAAAGCCGAGAGGTCAGAGCTCAGAGCTAAAATCTCACCCTTCCTCCTACAGTGGTCCTAGCTTCCCCAAAAGAGAGCTACTTCCTGTGTGTCCATCTCTTCATAGTATTTTGTTCTGCCTTCTCATTGGTTGTAAACCAAAACATGTGACTGCCTCGTCACTGTCTGTATGTACAGCCCTCTAGGTCTTAAAGGCGTATGTCTCCAATGCTGGCTATATCCCTGAACACACAGAGATCTATGGGATTAAAGGCATGCGCCACCGCCGCCGCCGCCGCTGCCGCCACGCTCTGTCTATGGCTGTAATAACTCTGACCTCCGGGCAACCTTATTTATTAACATACAATTAAAATCACATTTCAGTACAATTAGAATACCACCACATTTCCCCTTTTCTATTTTTTTGTGTGAGTATTTTTTTTTATTTTACAATACTATTCAGTTCTACATAACAGCCACAGATTCCCTTGTTCTCCCCCTTGCTGCCCCCCCTCATTGTCTAACTCTTAAAAGGCAGATCTGTTCTCCTGCATACCAGTCCTGTGTCCTCATTCTCTGCTTTGTTGACTCATGTTGTCTGTTATTGTCTCTTCCTTGTTTTGTGGAAACTCACCAAATGGAGTCTATGTATTCTCTCCAACTGTATAGAAAGTTAACTTGAAAAATTACATGCAGCACCCCCTGAAATTAATAAAAATCAGGGGAAAATCTCCAAAGGATTAGTAAAAACACAAAATGAGAGCACTGTGGGAAATTGCAATCCATTAGATCTGTAGATGTAAAAAGGGAAACCACAGCTTTTAACTAGCATGACAGAAAGGCAAATGTAAGCATTCACAAATGGAAGGGTGGAGAGGGCGATTCAGGAAAACTCAGCTATCAATCTGTCGAAAGTTTCCCATGGAACAGGTATGCTGCCACCATATGAATCAATTGCACCCCAGAAAGTTATCTCCAAATGCAGTGTGAAAAGTGGGATAACATGTTCACCTGCACCTAGAATCAGCCCAAGAGTTCTTCAGGGAACAGGGAATTCGTGTCATAGAATAAGACTGTGGTAAAAGAAGTGAGTCGCATGCATAACTGTAGGTCTGCTTATTTGAAATGATTTTGCATAACTGTGTGATTCTGCTTATTTGAAATGATAAAAAAAATAGTCTCTCTGTGAAGAATTTAAAAACTTAAACTCCCTACCCTCATGTCATCCAGTTGATCAGTAAGAATGGCTTTGAGATCCTATCTCCTTATAGTCAGAATGACTTTCATGAAGACCACAAATACCACCAGTTCTGGTAGGGGTGTAGAAGGAGGAACCCTTATATGCTGCTGGTGGGAATGTAATTTGGTGAAGCTGCAATGGACATCAGTGTGGAGGTTCCTCAAAAACAAAAATGAAAACAATAAGCAAACAAACAAACAAACAAGAACTAGATCTCGCACCTTGTGGTACCCCTGGGTATACATCCTAAGGACTTTGAGTCAGCATGCCACAGAGAAACCTGCATATCTGTAATTATTACTGCCCTATCTACATTAACCAAGACATGGAACCAGATAACTGTTTGTCAACAGATGAAAATATAAAGAAAACGGAGTACATGCACAACGGAATTTTATTCAGCTGTGAATGCTAATGAAACATTTGCAGGACCATGAATTATGGTGTTAAATGAAATAAACCAAGCAGAGAAAGGCAAAAGGCATGCTTTCCTGTGCAGAGCTTACACTTATTTATGTAATGGACGTGTAAGTAAAAAGGGGACAATGAGGGGGAAGGAAGTGTTCTGAAGAAAGAAGAGGGACACGAGAGAGAGGGGTGGAATAGTGAGTCAGGAAGGCAAATGCAGGAACTCTTTGTGGGAGAAAGGGACCAGAAAAAGGAGGAGAGGGCATTTGGGGAAGGACAGTAAAGGAGTGAGCAGCATGGACATACAATTATATATATGTACATACATATATGTGGAAATATCACATTAAAACCCATTTCTTAACATCCTCACAAAAAATAAAAACAAAGGAAAAACAGAAATAGAAGATATTAGTGGCTGCCAAGGCCACAGCAATTGAGTGTGAGGAGGTGTGTGTGTGTGTGTGTGTGTGTGTGTGTGTGTGTGTGAGCTTAACACGAAACTTCTCACTGTCAAGGGAATGGCCTGTCTTCATCGTGGTGCTGAACTCTTGTCCCTTTGTGATGATTCACAGAATGAGCCCCATAATTAGCTAAGAGGAATGCAAGTCAGATCGAAGGTGTCTAAATAGATCAACAGATTTTTATCTAGCAAGTGTCCTAGTTCAAACTCTCTCCTTCAATGTATTTCTTAACAAAAGCAGAGTCTGGGCTTGAAACAATGTCCATAGTATCACCCAGTGCATGCACATTGATAATTACCTCAAATGTTAAAATTCAATTTTAAGATGATCCCATGAGAAGTTCTTGCTGTAAATGCCAGGAATAACATGAAAACTAAAATCAGTACATAATTTTATCTGAAAATTAAATGCTAGACTTCACTATGCTACTTTTCTATTATAATTATTTGTGGACATTTTTGTCATACCTCATAAGATAAAGTCCTTGTCAAATTGGTTTACTATAGCACATCATGAACGTTCAGTTTCTGTGATATATGGAGACATTTTAAAAGATGCTTCTTTGTGATGGTCACTACCATAGGCTAGTGGAGACCTCCTTACAATTAAACAATAGCACGCACTCGGCTTTGCTCTGGAGCTTGAATCTCTCATAGTTCTCTGAGAGACAGGAGACAGTGTCAGCAGATAGAGCCAGTGCAGAGTGATGCCTGGGGTCCTGGGGTCCTGCTTGTTGTCAGTTGAAGGTTTCTGAGTAGTTGACAGGTACACATGGATGCCAAGCGGAAGCCTGGCTCCATTCAGGCTACCAAGTCTGTTCTTTTGTGAAGAACAAGCTTGTTTCGGGTGGTCAGCTGCCACCCATGCGGCTGTGTAAGTTAAATAAACCAGCAGAAAGCCCTTCACAATTCTAGTAATGTATTCACTGTCAGTCTCGGGTTAGGGCATTCTGTTTTCTTGGGCTTCTAAAGTCTTCAAAGGAGAAATTGGGAGGAATAGTGATGACATACGGTAGCAACCATCGGAAGCCAGAATGTTGCATGTGACCTCCCAATTTTACATGGTGTTTTTTTTTATTAGAAAATATTAGATTTGGAATGTAAGAAATTGTATAGACTTTCCCTAGTGGATTATTTTTGCATTTATGAAAATCATAATAACGTATCTTTATTTCTTCTAAAATATTGGCTACATTTATTTTGATGTTTACAGTATCCATTTAAATCATATCTATTTTATCATTTTTGCATAGAAATTAGCATGAAACTGTTTGAACCTTTCTTTTTTTTAGACTTTATTTTTAATGATGAATATGTGTGTGAAAGAGAGGGGGAGAGGGAGGGAGGAGGGAAAGACAGAGAGACAAAGACAGAGACAGAGACAGAGTGAAGGTGCTTGAGCATATGAGTACAGTCCCTGAGAAGGCCAGAGAGGATGTTGGATGCTCTCTAAATGGCATTACAGGCAGTTGTAAGCTCCCTGGCATAGATGGTGGATGTGGGTGCCAGGAACTGAACTCAGGTCCTCTGCAAGAGCAGCAAGCCCTTAACTACTGAGCCGTTTCCCCAGTCTTATTTGAACCTTTCTTACAAAATGAATTTAACTTATTTGAAATACCTGAAATAAGCATTTATTATTATTATTATATCTATGATGCCACACTTGTTATTTCTTAGATGCTGTGTCCACTCCAACTTCAGCTCAATTGTCTGCCCATGGCTTCTTCCACCAGACTATTGACCTTACTCCTTTCTTGTTTTGTCATTATGAAAGAATTCTCTGATGGTAGTATCAATATCGGTATAATTTTCCTTGACTACTCTAGCACATTTGTGCTGATAAACTCATAAATTACTTTGCTAAGGTATAAGAATATTTTACTACATTTTAACTGTATCACATAAGACCATACACTGATTTAGAAAGAATATTCATTTTTCCTAACATATCCAGGGCGATGATATATTTCTTCATTTATTTAAGTTTTCTTTTATGTCCATCAGTAAAGTTTTATGATTTCTTCAGAGCAATCAGGTAATTACTGGTTACAGCTATTCCTAGAGAAAATTTATATCTTTGTGCTATTTCAAATTGAATCTTCAACTCTATTCTCCAAGAAGTTGTATTGATTTACATATATGGCATGTACAAAAATGCATCTGCTTTTCTGTTTAGACCCGTGGAGAAGGAGAGGCCTACATTGCAGTTTGGACCCTTTGAAAAAGTTCTAACTATAATGTTGATTATGTAGCACCCAAACAATAGAAGCCCTTTCATCAATTCGTGGAGTGAAAATAGTTACTCCTGGAGTTTATCATGAGGAAAATTTCTCATTAGTATATATTGTTATGTAAAGTGTATTTCCTACCAAACATTTCTGACTTAGTTTGTGTTTTTGTGCACACTGTCCAAAAGAAAGTATATTTAAACCCTTCCTGCTGAATCTATCCATTATACAGAACAAGGATCAAAATTTCCTAGAGTCAGGGAAATTGAGGACACAATTGTCTGAGGATGCTCACTTGCAGTTCTGAATTTATCTCAAGTTTCTCTTTATTTATTTGTGTTGACTAAGGTAGTCTCTGACTGGGGTTTATAGAGTGGGAAAGAAACCTCTGTTGAATGAGCCTTTCACCCCTGAGTCTTGTAAATCTCAAGGCGACTATGCTGTGAGCAGGGAGTTCCCTGTGAAAAGTTAATTATGGACATTAGTTATCAATTGTTCTGGAGGCCTGCAGTGCTTCCCATGTGATGATGATCCCGAGCTCAGGTTTCAGATCTGCCTGATTGGAGTCTGGAAATTGCCCAGATTAGTCAGGGGGTAAGGTGCCCTCACATTACTGATCCTAACCAAAGCTTTGCCAGGACCCAAGAGAAGTAAATTTGCCTTATGTTTACATTGCCAAAAGTCACATTCCCTTTTGCCACCACATACTTAGTTGAAAACGAGGGAAATTTTATTAAAAAGTTAATGGTCTGCTCCTTGGTTGAAATAAAAATTCTATTAATATTGTCCTGAGTACTTTTTGGGTAACTGTTGAAAGACATGAGGCTAATGTCAAGCCAAGTGCAAAATCAAATTTAAAATTAATGCTGAGATGAGTTATTGCATTAATAAAGAAGATTCTTCATGGTCAAAGCAGATTCATAATCGAAGAAGTGGTTTTTCTAGTACAAAACTGAGGTCTTTACTATAGAAACACCAAGCAGAAAATGTTCATGTTTTTAATCATTATAAAAAGCATGTTCATGGCCAAGGGAAAGCCAGAGGTGTCTAGAAGAGTAGAGGAGCACAGTCTCCTCTTCCCTTGCTTTACTCCCTAGTAAGCATTTATGTGTAGTGACTTCCTCTGAACTGAGACATCTCTCCTGGAAGGAAGAGAAAGGATCATAAGACACAGGGAGTAAACCAAGCAGACAAGCCTCAGGCAGCAGAAATACAGGCTTTACAAGGCCGCTCCCCACAATTCAACAGGCAGTGACTGGTGCTGGGAGAAGGGACCCCACCAACTGAGCAGCCTGCAATTCAAGCAGGAAACTCAAGAGATGCAGCTTTTGTGAGCTGTCACCCAACTTGGGGTGAGCGTTTTGGTGTCACAGCTGACTTTGAGTCACCCATGTTCCTGTAAGAAGCCCTAATATACTCACAGGTTTACCACTTTGGACTTGGGTGGCTTCCTTACTCTATTCTGGCACTTTGAGTCAGGGAAGTAATGTTTGTTTGCATCTCCACACAAAATGTCACCAAGTGTGATAGCTTCTCTGTGTGACATCCTGGAGAAAAGAAAGAGAAAATGGCTACCTATTCTAACTTAGTCCACAGGTTTTCTCCATTTGTTGTTGGATGAATGATATCCTTCCAAACGGATACACTGAAGTCTGAACTTTCAAAGAACTTGAGGATGTGATATTGGGACGGGGCAGGGGTGGGGTTGGGGGGGTTGTAACAAACTTTGCGGGAGGTTACCAGAATGAACCTTAGTCAAAAGACTAAGACTCTTTATAAACAGGGATATTTGGACAGAAAGAGAAGATTCGAGAAGACATGGGGAGGATGTCCTGTGAAAATGAAGGCAGCCTTATAGATGTATCGTTGGGATTGTTCAAGTCAAGGTCAGTTATTCTGGGCATCTGACCAGTTGTAGGTTTCTGTAATAACCTCTATTATGCTATCTGCCAAGTTCTTGTCATTTTTTTTTAAACAGAATATCTAAAATGAGAAAATGCAAAGGGAAGGAGACACCGAGTCTGAAATAATTTAAAATTTGCATATCCACACTATGACTCTCTGTTGTATTATCGTTTTGTAGTGTTAGCTGTGTTCCTGGGTGCCAGGAAGTCTCTATCCTCTTGTGAGTTTCTGTCTGCTCAGTAGGTAGCGCTGCAGAGAACCATCATTGTGTGCTGCCTTGGCCTTGACTGGTTTTGTCATCTGTCTCTGTTCCAATCTAATGTCCATTTTCTAATTATATCATTTTCTTGTTTGTGAGTAGGATTTATACTCATTTTCTTGGTCTTTTCTCTCAGTTCTCTGAAGGAGGGCTAGCTTGACTTAGTAAATGCATACTGTGTAGAGGTCAAAGAATGTATTCATGCGTTCAGGAGGGATATTTTATTGTGATGGCCTAAGCTGGTAGCTGTTGTCCTTAATCACTTTGGAGTCAATAAGTGAATTAGGGTTATGCTTTTGACTATGGTTATATCGACAGCAGTAATCCAGCATTCCTCCTCAAGTCTGGTGTCTTTATACAATGCTTTGACTAGCTACTGATGCTTGTGTGATCTTTTCTTTTAATCTACTATCTGAGTTCAAACCCAGGAGACCAACACCTTCCTGAATTGCTGCTTTTCTTCAGGATCCTTGACTAGCTCCTTTGGTTCTAGGACTTAAATTCCTTAGAGATATATAAGCAACTTACTAAATATTCTAGTTATGACTCTAAAGGGTTTAAAACCAAGGGAAGACATTCTAAAATCAATCTATAGTGTACCTTCACTTCCGCATCTGACCCATTCAGCTTCATTTCTACATTGGACATCTTTTACTCTTAACACTCCTGAGACTGGAGAGATGACTCAGCTTAAGAGGACTAGAGTTGAGGTTCCAGAACCTACTGACTGACAGTGGCTCACTACCACATGTAGTTTCAGGGATAAATGTCTTCTTCTGGCCTCCATGGACCACCATACCCATATCTATGCACACACATACTATGCATAAAATAAAAGTCATAAAAAATTTAAAAAGAACATACTTGCCAATTTGACTTTCCATTTTCTCTATTATCCTGTTCTTCTTCTTTCATGGATTGCATTTTCTTAAGAATAAAACCAAACTCTTAGTGTTGCTTTGTCCTGCATTTTGACTGTTGCCAGACTAAAATAATTGGCAAGTGAGATGGGCAGCTGAGCTTGGGTGAAGAGCAGCAGTGTATGGCAGCAGTGTGCGGTGGCGGCAGCAGCAGCAGACACTGCCATAATCTCAAGTTAGCTGCTCCTCAGCCTCGGGCTGTCCCTCCTGTGCTGGGGCATGTGCCTTTCCCCTCATGGTGTGCCTTGCTTACCAGCATTACTTTACTTTGGTGCCTGGAATCATCTGGTGAGTTCTAAGATGTTCTTTGAAATATCAGGTGAGAGAGTTAGGCCTCACACTGTCTGAAGGTCTTTGTGGCACTTTGTCCTTGGGCCCTCACAGGGCAGCTGCCCTCCATACATATGTAGGAGGTGAGAGCTCTCCTACCACGCCTTGTTGCTGTTCATTATTCAACACCAAGGCAAATACTGTGTTTACCATTTACGGAGCACGTCAGGTCATTGCTTTTGATTCCTGTTTGATCTCTAAGGGCATTAAACCAAGAACAATATTCAGGCTGAATGCTGTGCACCACAAAAGGGGAGAACAGTGTACTCAAAGACATCTTGTCCTTATTAAATGAAGCTGCCCTGCAAGGGATGAAGCAATCTTATTTTATGTCCCTTTATTCTGTTTTTATTAGTGACAGAATATCAGATATTAGTGTATAATATTATTGGAGGCCTACTATATATTTAAAATCATTTTCAGGGCTCTAATTCATTTCTACAGGTATTGATCAATCACTATTCATATACCTCACACTGCTCTGTATACACCAGGGGTCTATGAATGTAATCTGTGTTCTACAAATTATTCTCAAATGATTTGATGGGAGGACTAGAGAAAGGTCTGTTGTTCACATGAAGCAATCAAGGAACAGGAGACCTAGGCCTGAAAATATGTACGGAGGGCTATGCACACTGTCTTTGAGGTAAATGTGGTATTCCATGAGTAGAACTGAATCACAAACACCATAAATGTACCCAACAATTGTTGCCTTCAATCAAAAAGACATAGGATTAATCTTAGATATTGAGTTATATTGATTATAAATAGATTAATAATTTTACATGGATACCACACATATCTTCTTGATAAATACCAGTAACATGATAGTGCCAGCTTTATACACACAGTGGTTAAATCAGATTGTAAGCTCTGAGTATGACATAATAATAAACCAAGAAAAACATTCCTGGTTTGGTGAAAGGATTTGGTGGTATTTGTACCTTTTGTCTTTTTCATTTGCTCACACAACTTTAAAATAATAGTTTTGCCCTTTTCTGTTTGCCTCATCATTCAAGATGGCTACTGTGTCCCCAGTCTCCTATTTCAATTGTTGCGGATGTCGTGAGTGTCAACTTACCTCTCCTTTCAGGAATGGAGGACTAGAAGACATAGGAAGGGCCTTACCTCCAAGTCACACCTGTTTCCTGAAGTGATCATCGTCCCATGACTGGCTGATGTTTATGAAACATGGACATTTGAGGGCCATGCCACATGCAGCCATGCGGAGGGCCACGCTATCTGTGGCCCTCCATGCAACTTTTACTAGTTCTGCTGTTGTTGCTCAACAACTTCTCTTTCCTCAGCCTTCAGTGTAGCTCCCTTCTCTTGAGTCTGTAAGCTTTGTTGACATGAGATCACAAATGATCTCGCTGCTGCCAGTTTTAGTCCCCAGCACCCACTGTTAGACTAAACCAGACTCTGACACATTGTGAATAAAATTAAATTGAATATTATGAGGAAGAAGGGTGCCAGAGCAGGAAAGCCAATTTTTTCTTAAATACCCAGGAGAAAAAAGTTTTGTTCTAATTGACAGAACTGTATTTCCTGCCTACCCTCAGCTACAAGTGAGACTGATGATATACTGTGTAGCCTGGATATATTGCCCTCTTAATCAAAATAGGCGATTATCTTACTTTTCCCCAAATCCTCAGAGTTGTGTGCACTGGGGAGAATTGACTATCATTGCCATACAGAGTAAACATGACTGCCAAATGCTCTTTTTATCTGTAACATTGTCTGCACATACAAATATTGGGGTTCTGTTATTATGAAATGGGAAAAGAATGAAGATAGATGAGTCAGGTGAGCAAATATCAGTATTTGCCACATACAAAGCACAGTGATGTCAGTAATTAACATTAATGAAAACTTGACTATGCATCAGGCATTATGCTCTGCCTGTTTATACACATTGGGTGATTTCATTTTCTCAATAATTCTGTCATTAAACTCCACAGTTCTTTAGAACTCACAAGCCATTGATTTCCTGTGAATACTGATACACTGGTTACAACATTTTCTTATTAGGATAGGGATCAAATTATTTAGACATATTTTAAGGCCTCTTCATATCGTCAAAATGAGTTTATCAATGATGGGTATCATTGCTGTCCCCCCTTAACAAATGGGTGAGCTGAGCCTCAGACACTGCTAATAAGGGTCCCCTTTTCTCTAGTTCCCAATAACATTCTCTTCATTTTGTTATTTTAATGTTCCACCTTCTCCTAAGCCCTCACAGGAAGCTCACTGGGGAATTGCCTAGTGTCTACCAATGATTTGTTCCTAACATTTCCAGTTTCTCCTGCTGCTCGTACTGTCCATGTTTTCATAGGTTGCAGAACACCCCTGATAGCCATCTAGAGTCCATGAGCCAGTAACAATACCTCAGCCTTCTATGTACTAAAGCAATGGCATCCTATTGATGGAGATTCTGTAACTTGTTAGAGTGTAGCTCATTTCTGTTCTATTGGGCACCAGAAAAGGTGCCCCAAAGGCCAAGGAGAGACATCACCTCAAGGCTCACTCATTCAGCCCCCAGCATACAGAAAGACATCCCACAGCAAATGGGTAACTTATAAACAACAGAAGTCAGTAATCACATTGGGAATCCAAGACTGAGACATAGATTTAGTGTTTGCTAGGGGCATGCTTTCTTCTTCAAAGATAGTCACCTTCTCACTGCATCCTTACATGGTGAAAGGAAGAAAAAACACCCTTCAAAATCCTTTGTTAGGGCATCAATCCCATACATCATGAGGATGTAGTCTCCATGACTTACCTACCCCCCAAAGGCTCTATTCATTCCAGGGAGATTATTCAGAGATATTTTAGTACAGATGTTCAGAGTGAGGATTAAAAGAGATACCAGTGTTCGGGAAGATAATAAAGTTACATCCAAGAGCATGGGTAGAGGCTTCTCAGAGAATAACAGACAAAGTTTCATCACCTAATGTCAAGTACTGCATTGGCAATTACTGGGTTTCAACATGCAGGGTTGGAGGAGACACATTTTCAGACCACACAAAAGGTTTATTGACCATTCTCCTTATTTGGGACTCATACTTTGCATAATTTTTTCTTTACTTTTTTCAGATACTTACCCCTCACTATTATTAAAGGTCTTGACTAGGATATAAATTAGTTGTTTTTAGCCCCCAGATGAGCAACAAACCCAGGCCAAACCTCTAATACTCATCACCCTTGAAACCCACAGCAACACAGAGAAGAAACAGAGGTTGACCTCAGTCATAGTAATGACAATGTAACCCAGAAGAGATGCTTTGGAATCACTGAATGATGAACCAACCTTCCAAAAACCAAATCAACCAACTAGTTTTTCTGTTCTAAGTGTTCATGAGAAAATACTTCAGTAACTGTCTCTGTGGGCAATATGGATATCTATATGTACATGGAGTCCAAACCACCTTTTTTCTTATTCCCTTGAAACAGGGTCTCTCACTGAATCTAGCTAGGTTAGTAGCCAGCAAATCCCAGACGCTCTTGTCTCTAATGCCCACCGCAGTTGGGGTACAGGCCCATGTGTACCCATGACTACCTGGTTCTTTTGGGGGGGGTGCTTAGATCTGAACTTAAGGTCTTCATGATTACTCAACAAGTGCCTTTATCCAGTGAGCCATTTCCCCCATCCCAATACATATCTTCATAGGCTTACATTAAAATTAATTTTAATTGTTAATATATGTGATGATATTAAGCTCCATGTCCTGGTACAGTTGTGTGTATTCATGGGATTTATTTCCAGAATACAGCCAATGCAGTGAAGATTTTCTAGAAGTTTACTATCAGTAATAACATCATGGACATAACAGTACTTGCTTGCCTCCTTCTTACCTCTTTGGAACAGCTAATTCAGCCCTGAGCAATGGAAGGCACCATCATTTTTTCTATATTACTTTGCAATTATCATGGGCTGGAGTCCATATACCTGTACAGGTGTCATTTAGGATCCTATCTTTGTCAAGGAGATGGGAATGTACACTAGTCTAGCCACTACCAGAGTCAGTACATACACCAACTATCTACCCAGAAGACTCACAGTGACATACCAGGGCAATTCTTGCATACCGGTGTTTTCTGCAACATGTTAAACAATAGCTGAAACCTCAGAACCTGCCTCTATATCTACCAACAGAGGAATAGGTGAACACAATGTGGTTTATACTATAGTGGCAGTTTTTCAGCCATAAAGAAGAATAAAGTGTGGTGACATTTTGTTGTACTCTAATAAAACTTGCCTGAAGATCAGAGGACAGAGCCAGTCACAGAGTTAGTCACAGAGATTAGGCAGTGGTGGCACACACCTTTAATCCTAACACTTGGGAGGCAGAGATCCATCTGAATCTCTGTGAGTTCAAAGCCACCCTGGACTACATGTGATTAAACCAGATTAAAAGAGAAACAACCAGTCAGTGATGGCACACACCTTTAATTCTAGCACTTGGGATCACACACCTTTAATCTCAGTACTTGGGAGTCACACACCTTTAGTCCCAGCACTAGGAAGTTTGAGACAAGAAGTGATATGGCCTGGCAGAAAAAGGAATATAAGGTGGGAGGAGACAGGAATTAGGCCCTTTTGGCTGAGGTCTCCGAGGTATTCAGTCTGAGGATTCATAGAGACAGGTGAGAAGTGGCTGTGGCTTGTTTCCTCTGATCTTTCAGCATTTACTCCAATATCTGGCTCCAGGTTTTTATTAAAAGGCCATTTAGGATTTGTGCAACAATAAAGTTTTGTTATTTGAAGGGAAATGAATGTAACTGGGGATTGTCACATTAAACAAATTAAGTCATTTCTGGCTCTTAGACTTCATACAGATGTGTACACTCTAGGTGTACAGACGAGATGAATTCAGAAATGAGGCTGTGACAGCAGTAAAGACTAAGTGGGGTGGAGTCAAGATGGGGTGGGGGGGTGAAGACAGAGGAGGGCAGCAGTGGAGCGCAGACTTCAAAGCACATCCATAACACTTGCTTGCGAATAGCCTCCCATAACACAGTAAACTACAGAGGAATAACATAGGGCTCCAAGTCCTGTAGCCCTGTGGACTTTCCTCCTGACCTCTGTGGTTTCATCTCCAGACTTTGTGTGACCTGGGTAAGTGCCTTCTCTGTCACCACTTTACTTATCTGCAGAATGAGAACATTGAACCACATGATACTTTGAAATCATATTTAGATGCAATATTGAAATCCTACATAGATCGTTAAATACAATTTATTGGAGATTGTCCACAAACACTGTGTTTGGTTTGGGGAATTATCATTTTAAATACTCGTGTCCTTGAACATCACAGTCTACATTACAGAAAGAGAGCAAGAGTGAGAACAGAAAATAACCCAGAAAGGAGATGAGAGCAATAAACTATAGTATTTTAGAAACAAAGAAAGAAACACAGCTTTTACAACAGGATATGAGTTTAAAGGATGATCATACTTCAGGAGAGAGGTGATAAAAGTATGCATACAATTTAACATAAGCTTCCATGGTGACTGAGAGAGGAGCTGGTGTTGTACACGTAGCATTACAAAAATTAAGAGGGAAAGAAACAATGTAGCATGGGAAGCCAACATCTCAATTCAGGGCAAGACCAATTGATAGCCTCCTGCAAGAACCAACAGCATCAGACCCTTGAGAGCTCAGCTCATCCTCCTTTTGAGCAGAATCCTGGGTCTGGTCATTACGATGGCAGGTAAGTTAGAGTTGTGGCATCTGTCACTTACGGTTTTCCCATTATTTTCAAACCTTTTACATGTTAAGACTCCCTCATTGTGTGATCTTTGCCATTCCAATGTGAAATAGACACTTGCCAGTTGCTAAGGTGACTTAGGCTCTGACAGGCAGACTCAACCCTAAGGAAATCATTTTGAAACATTAATTCTCTGAGGAAAGAGCCAGGACACACAGCTGTCCTCTTGGTATCCCTGCAGGACTGTGGAGGCAATGGGGGTCTGGGCTGGGTGTAAGAAAGACAGCTTTCTAGTCACAGTGGAGTGCTATGCTGTGCGATGTTAAAAGATTTTCTTACATTTGAACCTATTTTTCATAGTCATTTTTAACAATTCTGTAAAGTTACCCAATACTGTGCATTATGTTTGTCTCTGATAACTGCCCTGAGCAAATTCTATAGTTTGCAACCAAGAACACTTGCAGAAGCAGTGAGTAAACCTGCATTCAGTTTCCACATACTTAAATGAATATATATTTATATAAATTCACATACATGTATGCTTATATGTATATTCATATATGCATATATTAATATAAATATAAACACACATGTATATATATATAATCACTGAGTGGTTTAAGAAATGAGCAAAATAACCTACTAGTTGTGAGGTTAATACATTCTCCTTTATTACAAGTAAGATTTTTCAAAGGGAAATGTAATTGATTTTATTTGCAACATCTTTGATATGTTCTCCCAAATTCCAAACCTAAGTGCATGGCCTCACATGAATGTGTAGCAGCCAGTGTCAGTAAGCCTTGCTAATGGTCTCTGGCTGTTCCATACTAAAATGTGATAGTGAAGTCATGTGCCAATAGCTCTGTGACCTTGACCTCTGTGACCAGAGTCTCTGACCCTCCACAGACTCTCCACCTGTCCTCTGCTGGCTGGAACCTCCTTAGACTCTTTCTTTAGGTTCTCACTTCCTCTTTTCCTCTTTCTTTCCCTCTTTCCTTCTCTTTCTTTGCTTTAGAGTGCCAACTGTTTACTCAGTGTGTTAGTTAACTTTGCCACTGCTAACAGCACATAGTGAAGGGGATAAGGGTTTATTAGGGTTTATAGTTTAAGGCTATGCACATCCTGCTGGAGGGGTCATGGCAACAGGAACTGGCCAGGGAGCAGGACATAGGGCCAGACTATCTCAAACCTCAAGTGGCCCTAGTGATCCACTTTTTTTTTACATAGGGCTCCACCTCCTACTTCCACAGCCTTCCACAATAGCACCTTCAGATGGGGCCAAAGTCTCCAAACCTATGCACCATCAGAGGCTCTTGCTCTCCCAAACCACATTATTTATAACTCTGAGTAATCATCATCATATCACCATCTTAATAAAAAACAATGTAACTACCATAGTGTATGAAATACCACCTTGAAGATAAATAGAGGATGTCATTGTCACCAAGCCAACAGAATCATGAATATTTTATTTCACTGAATGTGGCTTTCCACTCACCTGCTATATTTCATAGAAACCACATTATTTAATTGTTGTGCAAAGCACTCGCCATCGGTTTTGGAAGAAGAACAAAGTCGAGAATATGCGGATCATATTAAGAGTGAAAATGTTTTTATCCTGGTCTTCTTCCCCTGTGTTGACCTCATTATAGCCAGAGTTGGAAGAGTGGAGTGGAAAACGCACTGTGCTGTGAAGAAAGGAGGGCTGGGTCATTGTCTTTAACCCTGTACACATTAGCAAACTTCTGGGCATCAGTTGCTTGATTTATAACTGTAGAGAAGCTTGAGGTCCAGTGTGCATGATGGCTTTTTATAGGTTTCTTTCTAGTTCTTTGATGATAGTCACGCTTAGAAGGATCAGCAATGGGTGATCTCTCTTTGGCAAATGCAATTTCAAGCATTTAACACAGATGGATTCCTGCAACACCACAGTGAACCTGGCTAGGCAGACATGATCACTGTTAGATCCGAGCTGGAGACTGTGAAGTCCCAAGTGACTTCATTCTAACCCAGGTCCTCACTGGGCACTTTGTTTTCCTTGTTTCAGATTAGTTATTAGTACTGGGTAGCTAGACTTAGCTATTCCAGGCTTCATAATTGACTAGTTGTTCCCCGTTCTCCCTTTTGGGAAAGGAAAGGATTTCAGTGTTTTCTTAAGACTGCTTGAAAAAAAAACTATTATATGATATTATTGCACAAAACAAGACAATCTGTATTATGACTGCTTACTAACTTAGTTCCCTAACCCTGGTAACTTCAGATGGCAAGGACTCGTTGGTTGCTATGCAGAATGCTCAGTCTATTTCACAGGGCTTCAGCTCCACAGAGTAACTCATGGGACCAGGCTGACAGCAGGAAGGCACCTGCCCTTACTGGAGCAGACAATAGTAGAGTCTCATAGTTACATTACTAATCTGAATGTGACTCATACCCAACTAAGAGGTCATAATGATCATATGACTTTGCCTAGATGTGGTTGAGATGGATAATTCAAAGTTAAAATGTCTAGTGATCAGAGCAATCTTTGCCAAAGATATGAAGGTCTTTCATAAGCCTACTATTATGTGGGGACTACACAATAAATAGTTACAATGTCCAGTCTCAGCCTGGGTATAATTGGTGTTAGCACTATAACCAAGCTGTCATATATTCCTAAACTGAAAGACAGAAAATAGAGTTTGAAGTACTTGATAGTGTGTGTGTGTGTGTGTGTGTGTGTGTGTGTGTGTGTGAGAGAGAGAGAGAGAGAGAGAGAGAGAGAGAGAGAGAGAGAGAGAGAGAGAGAGAGAGAGAGTCGGGGGCAGGAGGCTAGAAATCAACCTTGATTGCCATTTCTTGGGTTCTGTCTACCATTGTTTGAAAGACACACACACATATACAAACATATACTCACACACACACACACACACACACACACACACACACACACTCACTCACTCACACACACATTATACCTTGTTTGAGATATGTTCTCTCATTGGCCTAGAACTCATTAATTCATCCACATCGGTTGGCTGGTCAGCACTGGGGATCCATCTACCTCTACCTCTCCAGTGCTGAGATTATAAGTGTATATGACTGTACCCAGCTTTTTATTCACATGGGTTCTGAAGATCTTGAATGCAGGTCCACATGTTTGTGTGATACCTGCCATACTCTCCTCCAAGTCCCTGAATGTGCTTAATATTTTGATTTTTGAGGAACTTCTTAAGTTTATAGATTTTTAACAAACATATAAGCTGGTGGTTATTAAGGCCCACCAGATAAAGCATGGATGCTTTCCAGGCCACAGGACAACTGGAGAAACTTTATACAGTTACTGTTCTTTTGTTTGGTTTTTCTTCCACATGGCACCTCTGATACTTTCCATAAACATCACTTGGGCATCCTTAAAACAAGAACTTGCCTATCTCATTGGATGTCAGCTGTGAATCACCTTCATCCTTTTATGCCTCATCAGCTCATCTATAAGGCATTGCCCTTTATTATGACAGATGTTATGTCATTCTGTGATGGCTGGCCATGGGGAGAAAAAGGTTTAATGCACTGATGTCTAACTTTATTATCTGTGATACCTATTCATTTTTTAGAAGCATTTCTTGACTTCATGCCAGTTTAAGCATGAAGCTTTATAAAGTAGATGATGACAGGGTTGGGAATTAAACCTCTAAATCAGAACAAGATTGAAAAGACAAATTGCAAGGAGGCTCTAGTCATTTGGCATTACCCCTAGTATGTGAATATGTGGCCCTCACAACATAACAGGGCGTGCCATAAACCTGTGCTTTGTGGAAGGTGGGGATATCAGGTGTGGTTTTGGATATGGACGAGTTATTAACATTGGTCCATGCTGAGGGAAGGATGCAGTTGTGGCTTGAACTGAAATAACCTTCCCTATTCGGGCGCTTGTGTTTGAATACTATATCCCAGATGATAGTGCTGTTGGGGAGCGGTGTGGGGCTTGACTATGGAAGTAAAAGCAGGGCTTGAAGTGCTGTAACCCAGTGTTACTTCTGTTCTACACCCCAGTCCTGAATCTGGCCTCATTCTCACTTTCTTCCTCACCCAACAGGGTGTGAACAAGCCATGCTGCAAGCTCAGTCATGGATTAAACCACTCCAGCTGCCGTGATCGCATCGCACAATTGCATTCTGGTCACTTCGGTTATGTAGTGATACTTCCTTGTGATATAGACATCTTTAATCATTTAAAAGGTAATCCTGACTTGGCCATATTCTTATTTAACTATCTTAAGCAAATTAATTAGCTTTGTGGGGCCCCTGATGCCATTAATTCATGGTCTATAAAACCTCAGACCTAATTGAACTTTTTAATGCTGTGTCTTTACTACCTGATATAAGTGTCTTTTAAATTACAAGAATTTCTTAAGTTAGTGCCTTGTTAAATAACCACACACATACACACACACACACACACACACACACACACACACACACACACATGCGTGCATACACATGCACACACACTCATACAGACACATCTCTGAAAAATTTCCAAGATTGCAAAGTAATAAAAACTGAGTTTAAATTATGGATAATTCTAGGTCTCCTTCACTACAAATAAAAGGTTGACAAAGGTATCAAGTGGTATAATTGTCATAATTCTAGCTTACAAAGAATATGAGACCTTAGAGCAGGATTAGGTATCTGAAGGCTTATTAGTAAATACCATTAGCAAAGATATTACAACAAAGAAGTCATGGCCAGTCTGCAAAACCATGAAAACATACCACTGCATGCTCTGTAGAATGGCCATGTTCTAGTCTCATTGCTGTTGCTGTGATAAAACACTCTAACCAAAAGCAACTTCGAGGCTGACTATTTAGAATTTGCTTTCAAAATAGACAGGGGTGGGAGGAGTTCAGTGGAAGTGAGAATAACAGAACTCTCCTAGTTTGATCATGGCTGCTGGCTAGTACTGTGCTTATGGGAACACATTGAACTGTGTTCTCTAGTTTTAAATATTCTTTCCAGATGCAGAGATCCACAGCCAAGCACTGGGCTGAGCTCCAGGAGTCCTGCTTAAGAAAAAGAGGAGGGATTGTACGAGCCAGGGGGGTCAATGCCACAATGGGGGAACCCACAGAGACAGCTGACCTGAGCTTATGGGAGCTCATGAACTCTGGACCAACAGTTAGAGAGCCCGCATGGGACTGACCTAGGCCCTCTGCGTGTGTGTGACAGTTGTGTAGCTTGGTCTGTTTGTAAGATACCTAGCAGTGAGATCAGGACCTGTCCCTGGTGCTTAGCTGGTTTTTAGGAACCTGTTCTCCAAGATGGATTACCGAGTCCAGCCTCGATATAAGGGGAGGAGCTCAGCCCTGCCTCAACTACATGTGCCATGCTTTGTTCGATCCCATGGGAGACCTGCCCCTTTCTGAATGGAGATGGAGAGGGGGGTAGATGGGAGGCTGACAGGGCAAGGGGAAAGGAGGGAGGAGAAACTAGTCAGTATGTAAAATAAATGAAAAACTATTAAATAAATAAATTGCTTCAATGTCTCTTGATAAAAATCGAAACATCTTTACTTGATAACCATCACTTGGCAAAAGTGCACACAACTCAAGATTGAGAAAGACGTCAGACACAAAAAGTGACTGGTGAGCATGAGTGAGTAGGAGTGTGTGAAATAAGATCCATTGGTAAATTTTTATCAACTTGACACAAACCAAGTCACCTGGGAAGAGAAAACTTCACCTGGGGATTTGCCTCCATTGCATTGGCCTGTGGGTCACCTGCAGGAGCATGTTCTTGATTAATGACTAATGTAGAAGGGCCAAGTCCACCCCACCATGGGCATTTTTCACCATGGGTATATGGTCCTGGGCTGTATAAGAAATATAGATGAGTAAGCCATAGAGTGCAAGCCAATAGGTGACATTCCTCTGTGGTCTCTGTCCCAGTTCCTGTTTCTGAGTTCCTGCCTGGACTTCCCTCAGCGACTGATGAACTGTTATTAGAGACTATAAAATAAAACAAACACTTCCTTCCCTTAAATTGTTTCTGGGCAGTGTTTTATAGCAACAGAAAACAAAGTAAGAAAGAAGTAGAATTTAAAAAGAAACTCAAGGGGACTGATGATCTATACCAGATCCCTCAAGCACTGTGAGCAATCCACCTTACTTCATTTGCTTCATCCAATGGGGGTCCTGGAGCAAGAAAATGCATGTGCTCACATGCATGCATGTGCAGGCACACATACACACACACACACACACACACACACACACACACACACACACACCACTTGGAAAGAAAGTTACAAAGGCATATCTGAGAACTCTGCATCCATCCATGGGTCCCCTTCAAATCATCTATGTCCTGATAAACAAATCAGAAGAAGAATGAAACTAAACATAGACTATGTGTTCTAACCAGCTGACCTAAGCAGTTCCATAGTATATGGGCCCCATTTAGCTCAGTATGGTAACCTCTATCAGTATAGTGAAGGCTAGTTAGTAGCTGTACAAGTGATCAGTGAGATTCAATTATGCTGTAAGGGTTGTTCTGATGATAATGAAAAATACTAATTATGAGCTTCAGAGTCTCCTAAATTAACTCATTATGGTAAACCAGATTGAAAATGAAGACAGACAACCTTGCCAATTATCTGGAGCAATTTCAATTCCCTTCCATGTGGAGGAGACACTGTGTGTTACCTTCTGAGGCTCCTTCTGTAATTAGGGATGTATTTCTAGGTAGGTACAATCATCTCAGCTGAGATGGTGATGAGGGTTTATTTTAAGCCCTCTGCTCAGTCACAACCAGTGGAATTAATTATCACTCACTGATGTTCTATACAGTTTTTTTCTCAAGTAGCTAACCTTGATTTACTTCATTGTTTTATCACATGTAGGTAAAATCCAAAATTGCCTGCTTATTTCCAGGATACAAGACTACTATATGTACTAATTTGTACTGTGATAAATTATAAGACATTCTCTTTAGTTTTTCATGGGATAGTGAGGTGCAGTGAAAATTTCCTATCTCTTTTTTTTGTATGTATGCATGAGTTCATGTGTTCATGTCCATGTGTGTATGTGCATGCTCATGTACAGGCTGGAGGTCAGCATCAAGTGTCTTCTTAATCCATCTTATTCTTTTGAGATATATCTCTCACTGAAACTGCAGTTCAATGGGACTGCTGCGCCAGCAAGCCCTAGGAATCCTCCTATTCTGTTATAGGTGTACAGTTCCACGCTACACCTTTCATTATGGGCCCCGGGGGTGTCATCGTGCTTACATGGCAAACACTTTACCCACTGAGCCATCTACCCAGCCTCTCTTCTTTATATTTAACAGCATTATAAGGGAAGACAATTAATCTGAGTGGTCATTGTTTGCTTATTGAAAGCACCAAGTGAATAGAAAAAAATCCCATTGAATGATCATCATACAACTGTAGCTTTTATCTGAAAAAGTCATATCAGCAGATGTCTGGAGTTTTGAGTTTAAATCCCAATCCCTGTATGTTTTCTATTTCACTGGCTTTTTTGCAGGTAAAAAAAAAAAAAAAAAAAAAAACCCAAGTTAGCTATGTAGTGCCAAGAGAGACTGGAAAAATACAGCCCACAAATCAAGTTCCCCTGCTTCTGACTTTTGAAGAGCTGGGAACACTTCAAACATATGGGGCTGTGGAAAAACAAGGACAATTTTTTGATGGATGAAAACTATATGCAGTTTATATTTTTCGATAGATAATGTTTGGCTGGAACATGGGTACACACTGGTACACACTTGGCTGCTGACAAGCTACAGGAAGAGCTGAGTCTTCCCTAAAGAGACACTGTAACCTCGGCAGCTAAGGGGTCTACTGTCTGGCTCTTAACCTTGTTTCCCTCAGAGATAGAGTCAGACCAGAACTATGGCTGCTAGGGAGAAAAGGTATAAACTAGAAGGATATCTGCATTCCTGGAGACAGCAGGAAAAATCAATTAGAGAAGGTGATGTAAAGTAGAAAATCTTTCTCCTTCTTCCTATCTGTGTGTGTGTGTGTGTGTGTGTGTGTGAGAGAGAGAGAGAGAGAGAGAGAGAGAGAGAGAGAGAGAGAGAGAGAGGTGTGGGGAGAGGGAGAGACAGAGACAGACAGAACAGACAGAGAGAGATGGTGGTGGTAATGGTGGTGGTGGTGATGGTGGTGGTGGTAGTGATGGTGGTGGTGGTGGTGGTGGTGGTGATGGTGGTGGTGGTGGTGGTAGCAAAGACTGAGGCTGCCTGGGCCAGGTGAATGTGAATCAGAATCATTCCATCCTGCTGTAAATCAAGTTCCTGGCTGTCATCCCTTGCCTCCTCATGAGGTCTGTAATCCTTGCTGCTTGAGAAAAACTGAGGCAAGAGGATTCTAAGTTCATGGCCAACCTGGGCAACTTAGTGAGATCTTGCTCAAAAATTAAAGGGGGGAAACAAAGGACTGAGGATGCCACTCAGTGACAGAGGATTTATCTAGCATGGTCAAGGTCCCAGATTCAATCCTGGAACTGAAAGAAAGAGTGTCATTTAAAATCTGACTGTCGCCGGGCGTGGTGGCTCACGCCTTTAATCCCAGCACTTGGGAGGCAGAGGCAGGCGGATCTTTGTGAGTTCGAGGCCAGCCTGGGCTACCAAGTGAGCTCCAGGAAAGGCGCAAAGCTACACAGAGAAACCCTGTCTCGAAAAAACCAAAAAAAAAAAAAAAAAAAAAAAATCTGACTGTCTGCTAGAGTGTGGCACTTAGTATTTGGAAGAATAAGAAATGTGCATAGCACAAACAAGTATAGAAATATCCAAATGTTAAAACAAGCAGTTAACATTGGATCGGTAACCATCTACCCTGGTTAGCAACATGTGTTAGGAAGCCACGTGTGCAGTGAAAAGGCTTGTTAAGTGTTTGCTTTGTCATAGGTAATTGATCTTTTTCCTATAGACTAAAATCTATCCTCTATCCAAGGTAGTTTTAGAAATGAAGCAGTCCCTGGTGATAGAGATTATAGGTTTGTTCAGTCTGGTGACTCTACTTCTCCTAAAATGAGGCACCACTGTGGGGTAGTGATAGCATGATATGAATGAGGATGCATTTGAAAATTTACCAAGAACAACATCCATCTATGGGGTTCGTACCTCCATCATCATAATTGTAATCATTGCACTGTGACCCTCAGCACGGAGGAGAGTTGATGTGCAGTGTGTCCTCTTTCCTGAGCTTCAGTGTTCTTGAGTTATGGTTAACATAGATTGGCCACATGGAACTTCCTGCTGAGAATGTATTAACCTTACTAATGTAATTGACCTAAAACAGTGAGCACAGTTAAAATGATGAGGCTACTTGGAATGAGCAGGGAGTATTCTGACATGAGGGATAGGCACTGTTAAATTAACCCAGAGATTTGGGAAAAGAGAGAATAACCTTGTAGTTTCCTTTAGAAGCCAGGAGCTTTTAGATGAAGGGAAGAGTTGAATACAGCCTCAATATACCCAACCTACAGCATCAGCACTGAGGGCTCCATAGCTAACCAAACAGAGATTGTTTTCTACAAATCCTTAAACTCGGTACCATTCTAAAACGCCAACAGCAAGAATGGTAGCCTAGATAGTTCTTAAGAGTGAGGGCAAAGTGGCCAATCCAGAGGTCTCCACTGGAGGTGAGAAATTCACAAAAGTCAGATATGACCCATTAATTATATGAAACAAAGAAAAGATAAAGAAAGGAAAACAATTTGGGTGAAGTCAAAGTGATGTAGACAAAAATCAGATGTAATGGGAAACCATATGAGATGTATTTCTCTCCTAGCCTTGCTGCAATTACAGAGGTGAAGTCCAATAATATTTTTGCCTTATGCTCAGAAGTGAAAAACAATTTCCTTCTGTATCACCATCTTCACTTGGCAGTACACCAGATCTCAGTTTTCTTTGGTTCTTTGCTTTTGGTTTAAAAACACAGTCAAGTCTCTCATAAAAGAAATTGGGAATAATTGGGGCTGCTGAGATAGCTCAGAATATAAAAGTGCCTGCCATCAAGGCTGAAGACCCGGGTTTGATCCTTGGTCTACATGGCTGAAAGAGAGAGCCAAGTCCCATGAATTGGTCTCTGACTTTCACATACAAGCTGTGGCCTGCACACACACACACACACACACACACACACACACACACACACACACACAAGCAAACAAATAAATAAAATACAATTTAAAATGAGAAAATGAAAGAGGGACGATTCCAAACCACTTCCTCCCTACCTTCCCTTAGACCAACTCTCCTCCTTTCTAACATAATCCTGTAACACACTCAAAGAAACATCTATAACTCTTCTATTCACTTCCTCAACTTTGAGCCTCTCTGTTTTAACAGAGTGGGTTTTGTTTATTGCATGATGAACACTTAAAATGCAAGGTGTTAGATTTTACCAGATGCTTTTTGGCATTCAAGGAAAGATTCATGTAACATTCATTCTTTTAATGATATCATGTATTATAAGAATTAGTATTCAGCTGTTAAACCTACCTTGCATTCTAGAAAAAAATCCTACTCACTGTTTGTAATCTATTTTGATCTCTTACTGAATTCAGTTTGCTAGTATTTTGTTGAATGTTTGCCCCCAAAACATTGTCAAGTTCGGTGATTTGCTAAAAGGCATTGGACAACCCAGAAATGCTGTCATCCTTGTGAGTATGTTTGGTTATTGCAAAAGATATAGATTAAAATCTGCAAAGGAAAATGGTATATTGACTCATGTCAAGGAGAAAATGGAAACTTCTAGACTTTAATCTCCCAGGGGAAGCACACACTAGCCCTTAGTGTGCTTTATAATGATGTGTGATAGTATTTATGGGGTGTTGCCAGCCAGGGAGTTTTGGGTAACCGTGTTTTGTTTTATTTTTTGAGGGTCAGACATTTAGGCATGGAGTACCCAAGGGACTGGCTGTACAAATATAGCCTCCAGTCACTCCCCACCTCCAACATAAGTCAAACTGGCAAAAAAAAAAAAAAAAAAAAGATGGTCCAAAGGCTCTGGTACATAGATTAGACATTCCTCATACAGCACACCATTGACATGGACTATGTGATTTATCAATATCAGTCCATCTTTGAATGTGCACGGTTAAAGAATCTGTTTTGGTGAGTTAACTGCTCACAGTCCAGCACCACTTTCTTGTTGGTAACACCATCTCTGTTTAGCTGTGGGGATACCTCATGTTCTTGGATTTCCTTTAGCATTTCTGAACATTACTATAACATCCTTGATAAATCCCTTCCTTTTGTCTAAGTGTCATCTCTATGCTGCTAGCTCCTAACTCACTTACATTTCTAAACTCTTATGTATCAACTGCTCATGAATGTATGGATCCACATGTCAATTCTCACCTTCTTAAATACCTAAAAACCAATGTGTTCTGAATGAAACTCATCATTCATATTTTCTGCCCATTATGTCAATGTCTTAGGTACTATTTTATTGATGGGCTAAAACACCATAACCAAGGCAGTTTACAGAAGGCAGGATTTATTTGGGCTTAGTTATTAGTTATGTAAAAATAATAGTCCGTGGTGGAGCAGAGGCAACAGGTGGAGGTCATTGGCAGCTGAGAACTGACACCTTGAACTGCCAGCAGGAAACTGGGGATGGTGCTAGTCTTTAGGCTCACAAAGCCTACTTCCAGTGACATATTTCCTCCTACAAAGCCACACCTCCCAAGCCTCCCAAATAGTGCTAGTATTCAAATGCTAGAGCCTATAGGGAAGATTCTCATTCAAAAAGTCAAGTCAGTGAATGTGAATGCCATTTGCACCAGAAATCTTTTTTAAAAAATTCCGTATTTTTTTGCCAGTTTGTGTGTGTGTGTGTGTGTGTGTGTGTGTGTGTGTGTGTGTGTGTGTGTTATACATGTGTAAATATCATGACATACACATGGTCGTTAGAGGACAAGTTCCAGAAGTCAGTAGGTTCCAGGGATCAAACTCAGGTCTTCAGGCTTGTACAACAATCATCCTGCCCTCCTTCCAACCCACTCTTGTCATCACCCTGAAGTCAAATGTGACCTTTACTTAGAACATCGGTTTTGTCCTCTGATCCTGATGGAGGTGTATTATGCATTTGATCTCATCCCCACCTTCTAGTCACAGACCTCACAGTCCTGTGAGGAGACTGACAGCAGCTAGCAATCTTTGCTTTCACTTTGGTCTCAGAAAACTTAGCCACCAATAAATGTGAAGACAGTAATTTTTGTAAGAAGCAGGTCTAAGATCTCCTCAGTATCTCCTCTGCCTTGCCCAACAGCTCTCCAGTGCTCTCTTGATTCATCAGGGTGGAGTCCATCGACAAAGCACAATGTGTCACAGCTGGGGTGTAGTTTATAACTCTGTCTGATTTATCTCCATGTTCTGGACTCAATGCTCTTGATAATAGAGAGGATACATGTGATCACTTTATTGGAGTTTTTCACACAGAACCTCTCCCTCTACAGAACCAGACTTGAACAATAGGCACCCCAATGATGCCAGTGGTTCCCTCTGCTGTTCCAGATCTTTCTAAACAGCTTCTGTGAAGCTTCTCTTGACACCTCACACAGGTCTGGATGAGACACCAACCTAGATGGTGAATTGGTACCCAGCTCCTCTCTTACCAAAGCACTGCTCAGCTCCTGTGTGTATTTTATTGAGCTTTACCAGCATCCTTCATTTGAATGGTAGCTGCATGGTCTTCATCTGCATTGCCTCAAACATTGAAGAATACTCTGAGAAAGAAAGTATTGGGTGATCCACAAATATTTACTGTATAACTCTTTTTTGTTTTGCTTAGCTTTATTTTTAATTCAAGCAAGTTGTGTATGATCTTTTAAATAAATAGATTTTCACACAGGTGCCAGGCTTGGAGAAAGTCACAGAGTAACTGACTATAAAAATACAGTGTTTTTACTAGGCATTTCCCTCACTACACTAAATGTGTTGAATGGGCCCATGGCAATGCCTGTTATGAACCAATATAACCTTGCATGCTCCTTTTCTCCCTCAAATACATCATTCCCGTGTCCTATGCATAAGTGACATTCTATAAATGCCACTTTAATTGAATTTAATTGTTTGAATTTTATATCTATCCAATCATATGCTTTGATATGCCCTTTGAAAATTTAGCCTGATTTACTGACAATAAAGGTGACTTTAGCCCTGGACTCAGATTTCAATATTCATAGATGGAATACCATATATGGGAACATAGTTCAGACAGGATGTGTTTTAGGTCAGAACAAGGTACAATACATTAAATTTTTCAGTTGCTGCTGGAGACCCTCTGGAATGGAAGGAAATTCAGAGCCTTGGATAGTACCCAGAAGGTAGGTACTACAAGGGAGGTAGATGAGACACTGACACCAGGACACACAATTGAAAGGGCACCAAGGACTTGGCATTACAGATGAATAGTTTGTAATGCAGCCATTTTCAAAATCCATTTTCTGATTAGTCATCCATACAAATTTTAAAGAAGCATGTTGCTGCTTAAATACCCAGAATTGTGCAATTTTAATGCACCTTTAGAGTCACCTGTGATGATTTCTTGGACCTCTGTGGCCAGTGCATCCTCCTCTGTGTGGGCTTCTGTGAATTAACAGGTACAGGAACAAATTAGACAGAGGAGGGTACTCTGGTCCTGTGCCCCCCCTTTTCATGTGGTTGTGCTGAATTAGTTGGGGTTCCCTAGCCTAGAGGAACAGAACTGACTGAAGGTATATCTATATCTATATCATATATATATAATGAAAGGGCACTTAAAGAATGGCTTACTGTCATAGGGACTGGGTAGCCCAACAATGGCTGTGTGTACTCTGGACAGGCTGAGAATCCTGTAGCAACCCAGTTCCTACACTTGGGTTTTTCAAAGGGCCTAATCTGATACTAAAGACTGTGAAGATTCCTGGAGAACTACTGCTACTGGTCTCCAGTTCACGTTGGAACTAAAGAAACAAGCCTGATATTGGTGAGGGATGTGTATTTCCCTAAGATCCAATGTTTATTCCTAAAGTAACTGCCCTTGAAAATATCCATCAGATATCCTGCTATAAGAAGCCAAAGTCAGCCAGTCTGCCTGAGAGTCATGGGTCAGAATCCAACTGAAGAACAGGATCTAGATGGAGTGACAAATTAGGAGTCTATCTGACAGTTAGCTTCATCCAAAGCTTTGTTGGTTAGATTTTTTTATCAACTTGACACAAGGTAGAGTCACCTTGCAAGAGGGAACCTCAACTAAGAAGATGCTGCTATTAGACAGGCCTGTAGGAAAGCCTATGAGGTGTTTACTTGATTGATGATTGCTGTGGGAGGGCCCAGCTGACTGTAGGTGTAACTACTCCTGGGCAGGTGGATCTGGATTCTATAAGAAAGCAGACTGATCAAGCCATGAGGAGCAAGTCAGTAAACAGCATCCTCCATGGCCTCTGCTTCAGTTCCTGCCTCCAGGTTCCTACCTTGAGTTCCTGCCCTAGCTTCCCTTCATGATCGACTATAAGCTGTAATAAAAAAATAAGCCTTTCTTCTCCTAAGATGTTTTTGTTCAATGTTTTATCACAGCAACAGAGAAGCAAACAAATACAAGCTATACATCCCAAATCAGTTGCCAGTAACTACCAAGTTTTGTGAAAGCCAAGAAAAGGGATGATGAGTTTTTGTTTGTTTGTTGTTGTTGATGATGATTTCATGCTGCTCAGGGAAAAATCACTCTATGACAGACATCAGTGACCATATACTCAGTGTTTGGCTCTTAGAGAGACTAGTTGTTTAGATTTTACAATTTCAAATCGCTTACATTTTATGTTGTTCTTAAAGTGTATGTGCCACCCATGTATCAACACAAATTACAACATATGTTGTTTCCTGTTCTTTCAGTTCTCTGTGCTAGCAAGTCCACTTTTCTCTGACATACCAAGACATGCCCATTGTCTTAGATGCTTACTTACTACTGCACTTGTGCTGGGAATGAATGACCTTCCTCAGTAATATATACAATATCTTTACATATTTTAAAGTCTATTTGTGGCAGCATCTGTACATATTCTTCTCCAGCTTGCCTCTGTACCTCTCTTGACCTTGTGAGCAGTGTACCTTTCTACTGGTTCAATGATTGTTAACACTCACATACTATTCCATTGCCTGGCAAACCCAACTTACTTTTCCATCTTCCATTCATGGGATTTCAATTTCTATATTTCCTAGTAGGCCAATATCGCTACATTTTTTGGATATATTTTCTTATCCAGGTTAAAAGACTTATAAGTCAATTTCATGGTGATGTAAATTTGTAGCATTGGATTTATCAGTGTTGTTAAACTAACCTCCAAACTAGTTGTATCTTCATGCTCAGTGACAGAGTCCAGGAATCCTGTATAGCAATCATGTTTATACACAGAATTCAGAACATTCTAAAGAATTTTGCCTTACATAGGATATAATATAGCATTTCATTTTCTAATTAAGAACCCCCTCTTCCAATTACAATGAGTTTAAGATACTTTTTGTTCAGTACTAAGGTTTGAAGATAGGGTGATGTGCATGCTAAGCAAGTGTTTGAATCTGAGAGACAACCTCCCAGCCCTCTTATACAATTTTCATTTTGAAACAAGTTTTCCAGGCTGCTCTTGGTTTCACTCTGTAGCCCCAAGAGGCCTTGAACTGGTGACTCTCCAGGCTTGGCCCCCAAGAGCTGGAATTGCAGGCTGGTGCCACCAGGCTTCATTTAAATCATTGTTTAAAGTCTAATATTCATTTACATTTTCACATCTAAATTTCCTGCATGAAGCTCTTAGCCATTGCTTTTATATTGTTTTATTTTTCTAATCTTTCTGGATGGCATGCTAATATATTTTTACAGTCTCTAGCCTATATTTAAAATTTTTAATGAATTTATTTGGATATTTTTCATCTACTCTAAGTTTATGTTTACTTATTCATAATTCTTTTCTATTTTTTATTCTTTGGGAATTTCATATTTGCATATATTGAAATATGATCATATACACAAGTCATTTCCAGTTCCAACTCCCCATATGCCCCTAAAGACCTGTCCTTCTTTTCTTTTTTTTTTTTTTTTAACTCTGGCATGATCAGACACTGGATGGCCTGGAAGTTGAACCCAAGTCCTCTGGAACATCAGTCAGTGCTCTCTCTATATATATAGATATAGATGTAGATATAGATATAGATATAGATATAGATATAGATATAGATATAGATATAGATATATAGATATATAATTTTACATATCAGCCACAGATTCCCTTGTTCTCCCCCCCCCCACATTTCCCCCAGCCCACCCCCCATTCCCATCTTCTCCATGGCAAAGACTCCCCTGAGGACTGGGTTCAACTTGGTAGATTCAGTCCAGGCAGGTCCAGTCCCCTCCTCCCAGGCTGAGCCAAGTGTCCCTGTATAAGCCCCAGGTTTCAAACAGCTAGCACATGCACTGAGGACAGGTCCCAGTCCCACTGCCTGGATGCCTCCCAAACAGATCAAGCCAGTCAACTGTCTCACTTATCCAGAGGGCCTGATCCAGTCAGTGCTCTTAACCACTGAGCATCTCTTCCCTCTGATCTCTCCTTCTTAACTGCATATCATCTCTCTCCTTTGTCTCTCTCTGTCTCTGTCTGTGTCTGTCTCTCTGCCTCTGACCCCCTGACTCTATTTCTCTCTATCTCTCTATGTCTCTTTCTCTCTGACTCTCTGTCTCTCTTTCTCTCTCTTCTGTGATAATTCACTATGTCCAGTTAGCATTACCCATATGTACATGGGTATAGTACCTTATATGAGACCCCTACCAGTGGTTACCACTCAAAGAAGAAAAGAGTCTCACATCCTCAGAAGCTATCACTTGCCAATAGCTCCGGAGTATGATGTGGGCCTGGACATCCCCTACCCATCTGTATGGGACTCTGGGCTAGTTTGATATTGTGCAGGTAAACTGTTATAAGAAGCCAAAGTCAGCCAGTCTGCCTAAAATTCAATTTAAGGACAGGATCTAGATGGGGCTGTAAAGGTATTAGGAGTCTATCTGACTGAGGAACATGTTATTCTTTCTAGACCTTTTTGCTAAGATGAAGTATATTACCTGTTCTCAGTTGAAGTGTCTTTTGATTAACAGTATACTTTTACTTTTGTGTAAAGTTCACAAAATATAATTTTATTGCATTTAACTTCAAATTTTTTCCTCTATCTGCATATCATATTTCCCTCTAATATGTTTTTGTTTCATTTCTATGTGTCTGTTAAATTTTGTTACTTTTCTAAATGCTAATTGTCAGCATTAATCTTTCTTATTAATCTTGATTATATACAGGGAAACCTAAAAAGTTAGTCAATCCCATCTCAAGACATGTCTGTGAGGTCTTTTTCAAAGATTCAGGTGATAAACTCTCTGATGTAATACATAGCTTCATCCACTGATAAATTCTCAATTTGCACAGACTAAAGGGAGATGGTGGATCTATGGAATGGGAAGAACCGGAGGAAGAAGCCCACAAGTCATTGCGCTGGTGGTGACTTGGGGCTCTCTGTTCCCCTTCTTGCTTCTGCTCAGCTTTGCTTCCTGAGAACCATGATATGAACTGTGAGGTCCTCTCAAAGACCCTCTGAAATCATGGATCAACTGAGTCTTTTCTGTTTGATGTTGTGTCATTACAGATTAGCTGACTATCACAGTAACCGGTGCCTAAGACTGTTCACACCAAGCGTCTTTCAGTGGGTGGTCCCCATCTCATACACCCTTCCCTCCCCCCGGGGCTGCACTTTCTTAGTTCTCATGGCAGAACTGGTGGTGGGAATGGGGTGGCATTTCGTCTTCTTATAGCCCTGGATTATTTGGTTATTTGGGTCATTGTCCTTCTATACTAGTATCACCATCAGTTTTTGAAATGGAAACAGGCAAGCAACCCAAACTCTCTTGAGATTCCTGTGGTGGTATTGTGTTCCCCAAAATATTGTGTACCCTAATAAACTTGTCCGGGGTCAGAGAACATTAAAGCCACTAGAAAATGTTGGCACTCATGCCTTTATCCTAGCATTCCAGAAGCAGAAATCCACTTGGGATCTCTGTAGGATGCCACCACTGGGGACAGTGCCTTGTCTATTTTATCTAGGTGAAACTGTGGAAACCTCAGGCTGGCGGGGGGAGCCGGCGTTCAAGGAGGAGGAGGAAAGCCTCACTCATAGTGGTTTGGCTGGTCTGGGGGCTAAACTTGCGGAACTGAGACCGGATTAGCTCCTTTTCGTGAATGGAACTGTGTAGGTTTTTCCTGGTTTTACGGAGCTCTGCAGGTGCTACACTGCAGCTTCAAGTGCCCGCCAGCCGGGGAGGAAGCTGAGGATGGGAGCCACCCAGGCCTTTGGAATTTGCCCCACGTGAGAGCCAGATATTGGTGAAATTATTATGGCCACTCCACGTAGTTAAAAGGAAGATTTATTTAGTGGGTAACTTACGAAAAAGGGAAAGGTAGGTTGTGGGTTCTGGAGGTGTATCGAAGTCCAGAGGTGTCCTCTGGAGCTCTGCTCGGTCAACCTCTACCGTCCAGGGTCCCGGAACAGAGAGAGCGCTGGCCCATCCAGATCTCGAGTCTCCAGGTGCCTCTCCTGGCCCCGCCTAATAGGCGTGACAGTTGCCAGAGTCTCAATGGGGGTTGGAACTTCCAGATCCAAGCTGGAATGGCTACCCACTACAACAGACACTATTAAGTTGGCTCTTATCTCCATCATACATCCCAACAGATTTGCGATGCAAACCTTGTGAAGGATTGTAAAAGGCAGGCAGAGTCAGGGGAAGTTAGTGTCTTCTGAATTTGGGCTAGAACATTTCAGTTCTGACACCATTGAGATTTGAGAATGTTTGATTCTTCATAGGATGTAAGTGGAAGATTCTGTGCATTGGAAATGGTAAGTGGCACTCAGACAATCTACTGACCAAGTGATTGGAGTAGTGTGCACAAAATATCATCAGAGTGTTAGTGCCTCCAGGGAACAGAATCCCTTTTAGTTAAGGACCCCCGGCCTGGGTGAATCTTGTCTCTCTGCTACGGTTGTCTCATAAGCTCTGTACACTCCTCAAGCTGCACACATTTAATTTCCTTCTGATTCTCTCATATTCTTCATCCAGTATTGCTCCTGCATCTCCAAAGCCTGAATGTCAGTAGGTTAGTGGTATTTTGGTATGAGCCCTGGAAAAAAAATCTGGCCCCTGGAGAATGTCTGACCTAATGCTTAAATTCACATTAGCCTTCATTCCCTGTGGGAAGGAATGTCTGGCTTCCTTCTGAGCTGGCTGTCTGGCAGGTGGTCTTCCTGCTTTTCCTTAACCTGGTGCAGTTCCCTCCTGTGCTCCAGTGGACAGCCTGCTGGGCTTCCTAAACATAGCAACCTCTTTGGTAGAGGGATGGAGTCTTTCAAATTACAGAGCCAGGATCCTTTTAATAAAACCTTCAATACAGCACATCTGATTGTGCTTCAGGATGAATAATGAGAAGTCCAAGAAAATGGCTTCTGAATGTTTAAAGGATCAATTAAAAATAATGAGTATTGAGAAGAAAGCATTATTCTCAAAGAAGGGATGTGAGGACCAGTCAGAACACTGCTGCATGTGCGTAGGGTATGTTGGGCACTTTTAACAGGCATAAAGTATGAAAGGACTTTAACTTCATGAGAAGTATGTGTTGTATATGGGAGCCTCTCTTTCCTGGCTAGGGTTATTGTTGTTTGTTTACTGATGAAGTCCAGTTGGTGAGTAGTAATTGATGAATGTTTATCTCTTATATCAGAAGAGCCCCCTCTTGCCTCTTCTCTATAGTGGTTGGTCTCTCCCAGGTACGTCCAAGCTTGTCTGCCTCTGGTACTGAATGGGATTGCCACAGCACTTCTAAACTGATAACACCTTTAGGAAGGCCAGCGCTGATTGGAAAGGCTCCTATAACAAAGATCCCTCTGCTCTAAGCTGCTTTTTTGTTCTGTGACACATTTTCAGGCTTATTGGGGTCTGTCTCTTGTTCACACTTTTGGATCCCCTACTTATATTCAGATATTTGTCTGTGCGAGACTCATCCAATGAAGTTCTACTTTCTACAGGGAACACTTTGAGGGTAAGTCCTTCTAGCCTTGTTCATTTGGTGAAGGCCCAGAGTGAGCTCTCCAAAATAAGGTGAGGATGCAGGGAAGGAGAAAGCTAACTGATTTGTTGCTAGTGGGAGTGTAGCCTGGTACAGCATTATACACAGGAAATCACTAAGAAGATTCCTCAAGAAGCTAGGAGTAGGTCTACCTCAAGACCCAGCTATATATCCTTTGGGCATATACCCAAAGGACTCTACTTCCTACAATAGAGACATTTGTTCAACCACGTTCATTGCTGCTTTATTCATAATAGCCATAAGTTTGAAACAACCTACATGTTTGCCAATGACTGAAAGGACAAAGAAAATGTGGCACAATTACACAGTAGAATATTACTCAGCTGTTAATAGAAAATTATGAATTTCTCAGGTAAATGGATGGAGCTGGAAACAACCATCCCTCCTGAATGAGGCAACCCTGACCCAGAAAGAGAAACTTAGCATGTTTTTTCTTACATGTGAGTGTTAGCTTTTAAGCCTTAGATATTTGTGTGTCAACCTGAATGGCCACAGAGATGAGAGGCTAGGTACTAATAAGGGCCATGGATGGAGGAGGGGACCTGCCAAGGAAGGGGAAAGATTTTCTTGTGACTTTTTACATATAATTTTTACATCTGTGGTTCTTGGGTGGGAACTTTGTAGATGATGTCATCATCTGCAATGTCAAAAGGTTAGACAGGCCTGACTTAAAGAGATAATGATGTCAAAGAAGTTTTACCAATGTGCACGTGGCCATGTCAGAGGAGCAGCAGGTGGCAATTGAAGTTCAGGTGTCAGCCCACCAGGAGGAAAATCCCTGATGGGTGAATCTCAGATAGACAAGGCCCTGAGACCACAGACTCCAGAATCTCTTTTGTTTCTACTGTGCCTTTACATGTTTGCTGCTGCCATCTTTCTCTGGGATCTAACATGGTGTGAATGGATGTAGGGAGATCGCCACTTGCAGTAATATATTATATACTCCAATAAAGTTTACCTGGAGATCAGAGGACAGAGCCAGCCACTAAATTAGACATAGAGGTCAGGCAGTGGTGGCACACACCTTTAATTTTGTCACTCAGGAGGCAGAGATCTATCTGCATCTCTGTGAATTCAAGGCCACACTGCACTACCTGAAAGAAACAGAACCACAGAGTGGTGACACACACCTTTAATCCCAGGAAGTAATATGGCAGGACACAGAAAGGTATATAAAGCATGAGGAAACAGGAATTCATTCTGTTGAGACTGAAGATTTTGTAGAGATAAGCTACTGGCTGGCTGTTCTGCTTCTCTGAACTTTCAGATTTCACCCTGATATCTGGCACTGGGTTTTCTATTAATAAGACCATTTAGCAATTGGTGTTACACCCACTGTCTATAATGTAGTGTGTTTATCTCATGGAAATATTCTGTCCTACTAGGCATTTTTACCTGTGGATTATTATGAAAATGATTTCTTCTTTACCTGTGCTGTCTAATTGATAATAATAATGTTAGTTTAAATAGAGTTTGATGATTGAAAATAAATACAAGGAAGTGTCATACGGCTAGGGCCTATAAGTTTCACCTAAGGAGCTGCATAGATCACAGTTCAGGTTAATGATTAAGAAAACAATTGAGTTCCAGTAGCCCAGCTAATTTAAATTCTTTTAATCTTAATGATGGGAGATGTGTTCACAGGTTTCAGAATGCACCATAGCTGAAACAAAGCTTTAAAAATAACTTAAAGTTAGACTAAGATGTTTTCGTTAAATAGCTTTGAGGTGAAAAACCCAAGAAGATAATCTAAAGTTTTAGAGAAGCACATAACTGAATGAGGAACTCTTTAAAGTCAGGGAACAAGAGCAAAGCACCCCAATTATCTGTGGTGATATTTTATTTGTGCTGAAATGTGATATTTTATTTGTATGTTAATAAATAAAATTTGCCTGGAGATCAGAGGTCATAGCAAGCCATAAACAGAAGTCAGGCAGTGGTAGCACATGCCCTTAATCTGATCACATGGCAGGCAGAGTCTCTGTGTGGTCAAGGACACAGCCAAGCATGGTGACAAATGCCTTTAATTCCAGTACCAACCATAGAGACCTGGAGGTCTGTATAAACAGGCAGTGATAAGGAAGTGATGTGGCTGGGCTTAGAGCCAATGAGAGGGCAGAATAGGAAGGTAATAAAAGCGCAGGTTAGACAGGAAGAAGCCCTCTCTTGGGAAGCTATGGCAAGGTGGTAAACTAAGGTTTGTCAGTGGCTATTCGCTATTTCTCTGATCTCGTTAGCTGTTAGCTATTACTTCTGTATTTGGCTCTGTGTTTCTTATTTAATAAGAATGTTTAGAAATTCATCTACAATTATCATTAGCTGACATACTTTTCTTGGTAAGATTGGTTGATGACCAAAAGTAATGGTTAATTCCTTGTACCCATTTTTGCCCTCAATCTCCTGATATATATATAAAACTATTGATGAATAGGTATGCACCCTAAAGGTTTAAGTAGAGCTGACTGATTATTTTTCAGATATAAATGTTTAGAATTGTGATTCTTTTAAGATTCCTTATAAGATTACCTTTCAAGAAAGGTAATAAAGTGATTGGCCCTGCCAGTAAAAGACCTGGCTGAGATAATTAACTTGCTTGCTTATACTAGTTGCTAGGGTATGAATGTACATGGGCTATTAGGATGATTTGTTTTTCACCCATAAAATGTTTAATCATGTAAAAGATATGGAAAACATGCTGGTTTTTTTACTTGTATTTACTGTAATGATTCACTTGAAAAACAGAATGTAACCACATTGTAATTTTTATATTGCCTGAAAGATTTTGCTGGGGTATATAAGCTGTAAGGGAAAGAAGAAAGAAAGAGGTAAAATGAGTTAGAAGGACAACATCAAGAATGAAAGAGTTAGAAGGAACTAGAAGAGAAACATCAACAATAAGATACAGTTAGAAGGGAAGCATCAAGAATGAGAAGGAAGAATAAAGACAGAAGGAGAAGGAAGACATCAAGAGAGACAGAAGGACATTTCTAGATAGAGTTAAGAACAGAGAATGGAGAATACAAAAGAAGAATGAAGAAAAGGTCTGAATGAAACCATCAAGAGAGTGTGTGAGTGTCTTTTCCCTTTACCCCCTCAGATAAAAACCTCATAATACATCAACTCCATGAATTCCCTTTGAGCCCTGTGCTGCTGGAGGCTGGTACACCAGGCAGCAAAACTAATGTATCCTGGCTGACTGACACTCCCACATTCTTGCTAAGATTTTATATATTCTGCATCTTGAATGTTAGAGATGCTGTCAAGTGTTCTGATGGTGATGGTGTGTCTTTGCATGCATGGTGCACTCTGAGATTCCTCTCTTAGAAAGCCCCATTAACTATCTTGTTGATGTCCTTTTGCTTTTCTTATTGATATGTTGTAGATCATAAATGTTTGGGGAAAAGTTTATTTTCAGATAAATAATAAATTCTTCTCCTACTTTAAGGTTTAGATAATTTTCTAGAAATACTATTATTCATGAACATTTTTTGATATGATCAATATTTTCAAGTTCTGGCTTAAAATATACTTGCCAATGTTAAGATCATAGGGTGTCCGTCTTAATTACTTATCTTGTCGCAGTGACAAATACCTGACAAGAAACAAATTTAAAATTCGAAGGGTTTCTCATGGCTCACAATTCACGGAGGATAGTCCATCACGGAACAAAAGCTATGACATGAGGAGCTTAGGGAACCCTCAGAACACAGAGCAGTGGGTGCTGATGTTTAGTTAGCTCTGTTCTTTCTGTGCAGTCCAGGACCCAAAGCACAGGAAGATGAATAGCTAACTTTCAGGGTGGGTAATTTAATCTAATATAGACATTTAACCTAATATAGACAATCCCTTACAGGTACATCTGAGAGGCTAACCTAATTTAGACAATTCCCTGTGGGGAATTTCCCAGAGGTTTGTCTTCAGGTGACTCTAGAGGCTATCGTGTTGGCAATCAATATTAACCAAGACATAAGGATATTAGCTTATATATATTGGCAGCATTTATTTGTATTAGAAATGTATGAATATATGCTAAATAAGTAACCATAACAAATAGACTTTTTACACATTGGGAATATTTAGGGCATGCTTAATGTGTAACCATTAAAAATCTATACAATGATATGTTATGAAACAAGAATTGTTTTACTATATTTTAGATTGAAAAATAGGTCATAAAATTTGAAGTATAATACAATATTTGAAAATTGCACACAGAATGAAGAATACATACCAATTTGTTACAGTAATTATCTTTGGATAGTGGTAATTTAAATCATTATTATTTTCTGTTACTGATTCCTATTTTGTGAAATTTATACAATCATATGTACTTGCTATAATAAAAAGAGAAAAATCTGTTAAAGATAAGAGACAATAACATTAAATTTTGCAATAAATATTTTATACCAATTCATAAACTATTGAAAACATGATGTGAATATTAGCTTATTATTTAACTGGTGAGCTGTCCTGTGTTTGGAGGCGATCATAGGCACAGGGGAGAGTGCAGGTTGTTGAGAATAATTTCATGTTTTATCTATCAAAGCAAAAGTTTGAAAATTTCCATGGCTTCTCATCAAGGATAATTATCTATTGCCTACTGATGGCTGTGTTTTCACCAACTGGCTCCAGTCCAATTGGCAATTGCATATTTAATTAGCATATCAATTTATTCTCATTAGTGAGTCTGCGAGAAAGTAAATAATTTAGACATTTTCTACCAACAAACACAGTACCCTAAGAACTGCATTGCAAGTTAGAATCAGGAGACCCAGCCAGCTTACAGCTCTCCTGAAAATTTCCCTTCTGTGGGAAATCTGACTGAGGAAGTAAAAGAGAATGAGGTAATGACTTAGAAAATTCTCACTCTTGATGAGCTCAGGGGCTGTCCTTCATGCCATTTGCAAATCACAGAAATTCAAACTGGCCTTTGTAACTCAGTTGACCAAGGATCATATTACTTTTCAAATTCTCTACTTCAGTTTTAAATTGAAGTGTCTCGAGAGAATTGTTTTCAATGCTGTACTTTTTATTTCAATTCTCCAGATCCTTAATTTCTTTTGTAAATGGACTCAAACGGAGCAAGCATTCCTCCTCAAAGCTGTCGTAGAACAAAGTGGGTGCAGTTCGAATGCCAGTTGCTAATATATATTTATTCAAATGATTGAGACAACTCTCTGCTACGTGTTCCTCTCTCAGCAAGGGTTAGAGTCCTGAAGAAGACAGAGAAACATGCCTTATCTTAAGAAATAAACATTCTACATACACTTTACAGAGGCAGGGGACAAGCAAGCAAAAGGTACTCAAAGCAACTTAAACTAGAAATAAGGGCTATGGAAAACAGCAGGCTCCAGCACAGCAGGCAGCCCTGAAGTGCCAAGGAGCTGACCTCTCCCTCCTCACTGTCATTAGCAGTGGATTTACATAGCATCCTTACACAGGGCACCATAAACCATCTCAGTCTGCTGGCCTCAGCTGCATGAAAGGAAGGAGTAGCTCCTTTCTTGACTGAGCCAAGGCAGGGTCTTGTACTCCAGGCCATTGATGGGTATTATCTATTTCACAGCATGTATTAAAAAGGCACCACACCTGATTTAATATCTTTCAGTGGCCACCTCAGACTTTTTAATAATCTTGTCTTTGAACTTTTATCTTGTGAATTATTTTCAAAGGAAGTGTGGAACGGTTGTTTGAGAAGAGACAAAAATGCCTGTGTCCACAGTACTTTCTATCCCATTCATGTAAGATGGCTGTAATGGTGATGGCACAGAAATCTCTCTCTCTCTTTCTTTCTGTGTTGTGTGTGTGTGTGTGTGTGTGTGTGTGCTCACTTTGTATGACTATCTATGGGAAGATAAGAACAAATGTTTCTCATCCCAGATAGGTAAACAGCACAAACTAAAGTAATGGCATCACCAAAATCCAACTTGATGGAGCTGTGAGTTTATTGGGGTCACTCACAGGAGTGTGGGTGAAGTGTTATAAGAGCAGTGTGACTAGAAGCCACATTCATCACAGAAACCCCATGCCAGCACAGGCGATGGCTCATAAAACAGGAGCCTGGAGCTTTCTACATGACCTGCAGGCAGCAGGACATGCAGGGGAGTCTTTTCTTCTCAGTACTCTTCACTTTTATGTAACCTTGGGGAAGGATGGGATTTCTGAATCTGGTCAGTTTCAGGGACTTCCTGAGATTTGAGAGTTGATTACAAGCTGAGCCTCAAAGAGCTCCCCTTAAGAAATTCCTGAGTTGGCCGGGCGGTGGTGGCGCACGCCTTTAATCCCAGCACTCAGGAGGCAGAGCCAGGCGGATCTCTGTGAGTTCGAGGCCAGCCTGGGCTACCAAGTGAGTTCCAGGAAAAGGCGCAAAGCTACACAGAGAAACCCTGTCTCGAAAAACAAAAAACAAAAAACAAAAAAAAAAGAAAGAAATTCCTGAGTCTTAACAAGCTTACCTCTATGAGAAAATATTTCAATTCAGAGGAAATTGCTACATAGTATTCCCCTCAAACACACACCCTCCACCTCTTCCTGTCAGGGACTTAAGTATGTCTTTCCTTGATCATCTCCACCTTGGTTTTTCAGTCACAGAACCTGATGCTTGCTGATTTGTCTAGACCGACTGGCTCTAAGGCCCCTGAACCTACCTGTTTGCACTCATCCAGTATGAGAGTTATAGATACATACAACCACATCCAGCTTCTATGTGGATGCTGAGGATCTAAACTCAGATCCTCATTCATACACACAAGGACTTTATCTACTAAACTGTAGGTGGATTTTTCTGTTCCAACTGCCAGCCCTCAAATCACAACAGACACAGAAACTTATTAATTACAAATGCTCAGCCAATAGCTTATACTTTTTTCTAAGCAGGTCTTCTAATTTAAATTAACTCATTTCTATTAATTTAAGTGAAGCCATGTGGCCCATGGCTGTTACCTCATCTCCTACATGTCATGCTTCCTCTGAGTCTCCTCGAAATTCTGCCTTTCTTCTTCCCAGAATCCTCTGTGCCCGAAAATCCTGTCTGTTCAGTTTTTTTTTATTAAACCAATCTGAGTGACATCTTTACACAGTGTAATCAAATATCTCGCAACAATCACACAGAATTCTCCTGAGCAGGTAAAAGATACAAAACAGAATCAGAGCCAGAAGGTTGACTCTTATGAAGAAAAGCATAGCAACAAAGAGAGCTTGGGGGCCACATTTTCTGTGTGAGCTGGAAGTCACTGTGAACTCAGAAAGAAAACAGTGGTGCTGTGGGAAAGATGGAGGATGATGGAATCCAGTCACAACTTGCATTACCTACATCATATCCATGACCTAGACAGCCACATATGCCTAGAAAGATGCCACAGAAAGAGAGGAAAATGAGAAAATCAGCAATCTTTTGTCTTTCTCCCCAGCAAGCTGAAGGTCAAGGGTATTGGCAGAGCATGTCCACAAAATCAGGACAGGTGAGTAAGACATTTTCCTGTGGCATGTCTTCTCTGAGAACAAGAAGAAAATATATCAGCAAGTGTGAAATACAGATTGGAAACTGAGTGATTTTGATAATTCTGCATGTGATGTAAAGTCATTCTACAGCATCTAACTTGGCATGGCACAAAATAAAAGATGAAAGAAATTCATGAATAAGGTAAAAAAATTGTATTTATCTTTATTTAGAATAAGGAAAGGAGACATTATAAGAAATGAATAAAGAGTTAATGGGTTGAGGGACCAAAGTTTTGATTTTGGAAACTTTAACAATACTAGCTTTTCTGGGTTTAGGAAAAAGAAAAAGAAAAAAGAAAGAAAGAAAAAAAAAACCAGTTTTTTTTAAAAAAAACAGAATCTGCAAATGGCACAGCTGGCCCTACTTGTGAGAAAGTGAGTTCTACTTGGAGAGTTCAAAGGACTTTATTGAAGACTGTTTAAAGCTGGACGAAATGGAGAAAACTCATGGGGATATAAAAACAGGGAGAGGCCTGACAGAGTGGTGAGTCAGCAGGAGCCCGGGGCCTAAAGGGGCGAGGACCGAGACATCATCTCAGCCTGGGAGGCCACGACAGAGAGAGACATTGGAAATAAATATCCTGTTCTCCCCCATCCTCTGTTCTACTCCCTTTGCCGTCCTCTGGCTGACTCAACTGGAATCCAGCCATTAAGGGATCTGACAGGTAAGACCTGAGGTCAGATTCTGGGAGCAATAAAATGAATCATAGGAGGTCAGAGAAAGTTTCTGAGGTGAGGGCCAGCTGCTGGTAAACATGGTATGATAGAAAGAAAACTGGCCCCTGTGCACAGTTATTGACATAGCACCACTAACATCCTTGAGACTTCCCTGGTGAGGAGTGTACTTTCTTATGTCCCCATAAGGCTCTTTGATAGCTCCAGGATGAAGATTGGTTGCTAGAAAGATGGAGACTTGAGCATTCAGCTCACCCCATACTATTCAGGGATAGAAGATGCAATCAGCAATAGTTAATGATTTAACTACTCAGGTGCATCTAAAGAAACTTCCATACAACCTGCAAAGATGGAGTTGAGAGGCTTCTGGGTTGGTGAGCATATCAAAGTTCTGGATGGTAATGTGTCCCAAGAAGGACTGGGAACTGTGCTTTGCTACCTCACCCACAAGCTTGCCTAGGTCTCTGGGCCATTCAGCCTCTGGGTCCTGGCACTCCAGGCAGGGTCAGGGTTAGGCTCACTCTCACAGCATGGGTCTCAGGCTGGACCTGACCCGGGCTCATAAGTGCTCACAGAGTCTGAACCAACAACCAGGGAGACTGTATGGGACCAACCTAGGCCCTCTGCATATATGTGACAGTTGTGTAGTTTGGTCTACTTGTGGGACCAGGGGCTGTCCTTAATGCTTTGGCTGACTTTTAGTAATCTATCCCTAATACTGGGTTACCTTGCCCAGCTATAATACTAGGGGAAGTGCTTAGTCTTACTGAAACTTGATATGCCATTTTTGGCATATCCATGGGAGGCCTGCCCCTTTCTGAACAGAAATGGAGGAGGAGTGATTGGGGCAGGGAGCAGAGGGGAGGTTGGTAGAGGGAATGGGAGGAGAGGAAGAGAGGGAAACTGAGGTCTGGATATAAAATAAATAAATAAATTTAATTAATAGAAAAACAAAAATACTATATGTCAAAAAAAATGAGAAAAGAAAGAAAAGGAGAAAATGCCCACAATAACCACTAATAATGATGGTAACTAAACTAGACTCTTTATTGAGTATCATGTGTAGCCATACACTTTTCTCTGTCTCACCCGGTCCCATGGTCCTGCAGCCACTTATAAAATAAATCAGTCAGAGGCTTAATACTAATTACAAACTATTTGTTCTATGGCTCAGACTTATTGCTAGCTAGCTCTATCATCTTAAATTAACCCATTTCTACCAATCTATATTTTGCCACATACCTGTGGCCTTACCGGCTGCTGGCATCTTGCTCCCTGGGCGGCTGGATAGTGTCTCCTCTGACTCCACCTTTCTTCTCCCTGTATCTTTGCTTGGATTTCCTGCCTGGAAATTTGCTTGGATTTCCTTGCCATAGGCCAAAGCAGCTTCTTTATAAACCAATGGTAGCAACACATCTGCACAGAGTGCAGAAAGACCATCCCACAGCAATCATGTATTCAATTCCCTTCCAATTCTCAGTCATATAGAATGGAAAAATGTCAACAATCACATTTGAGAACCCAGCTGGAGAATCCCCGACTTAAATCCTGTTTTCCACCAAGAAATAAATAGAAAATGTATCAGCCTCTTACTGTGGCCATGACAATGACCACCAGTGCCATGCCACCAAAACATCATAAATATGTTCCTTACAGTTTTGGAAATCCAAAGGGCTTTGGGTCTTACAGGGTTAAAAATTGGAATGCTTTCAAGGAGAGGATTCCATTACTGTTTCCAGCTTCTAAAAGGCATTTGTATTCCTCCAGATACAGTCCTGTCCTTCAACATTACAGTTAGCAGCACAATGTCCTTCTCTCAATTCTGTCTCCTCTCACCACTAGCACTGGGATCACATTGGCCTCACTCACACTGCTCAAGATCATGGTTCCTCAACTGATGTCCTGCATGGGTTTGCAAAGTCCACATTCCACGTGGGTTTGAGTGAAGATGCAGATAACTTGAGAATCCATTATTCTATTTCCACACACCTAACTCTCCCATTTCATCCTCCATGGCTATAAAACAAAAACTGAAAATGACTGATATCTTGAGTTTCAGAGCTCTGTGTCCTTTGTTTGTTTGTTTGATTTTGTTTTGCAGATATCAACTTTGTTTGTATCATTAAAATATGTTTAGCTTTCTTTTTGTTTTTTTTTTTTCTTTCTTTCTTTCTTTTTTTTTTTTTTTTTTTTTTTTTTTTTTTTCTAAGACGGGGTTTCTCTTGTGTAGCTTTGGAGTCTGTCCTGGAACTCACTCTGTAGACCAGGATGGCCTTGAACTCACAGAGATCCACCTGCCTCTACCTCCCCAGTACTGGTATTAGAGGCATACACTACCAACAAATGCCCAACTTATGTTTAGCTTTCAATAACAAGTAGCATTTTAAGTACAGAAAATTCTAGTCTGTCAGATTGACCTGCATGAGCATTCTGTATTATCACAGATCTATTCTGTCAGAAATTTACACAAGTCATCTGCCTTACCTACCAGAGGCTACACACACAATTTAGTTTTTCAAAACCCACACCATTAAAAATTTTTAAATTTCTGATTTCCTTCTGAAATCAGAGATACATCAACATTTACAATAACCACAAAGGATATAAAATACCTTGGGGTGACTCTAACTAAGCAAGCGAAGGACCTGTATGATAAGAACTTTAAGTCCCTGAAAAAAGAAACTGAAGAAGATGTCAGTAAATGGAAAGATCTCCCATGCTCATAGATAGGCAGGGTTAACATAGTGAAAATGGCAATCTTACCAAAAGCAATCTACAGATTCAATGCAATCCCCTTCAAAATCCCAACACAATTCTTCACAGACCTGGAAAGAATAATACTCAACTTCATGTGGAAAAACAAAAAACCCAGGATAGCCAAAAGAATCCTGTACAATAAAACAGCCTCTGGAGGCATCACGATCCCTGACTTCAAGCTCTACTATAGAGCTATAGTAATAAAAACAGCTTGGTACTGGCATAAAAACCAACATGTGGACCACCCTGACATTAATCCGCACACCTATGAACACATGATTTTTGACAAAGAAGCCAAAACTGTACAATGGAAAAAAGAAAGCATCTTCAACAAATGGTGCTGGCATAACTGGATGTCAACATGTAGAAGACTGCAAATAGATCCATATCTGTCACCATGCACAAAACTTAAGTCCAAGTGGATCAAAGACTTCAACATAAACCCAGTTACTCTGAACCTGATAGAAGAGAAAGTCGGAAGTAGTCTTGAATTCATTGGCACCAGAGATCACTTCTTATATATAACACCAATAGCACAGACACTGAGAGAAGCAATTAATAAATGGGACCTCTTGAAACTGAGAAGCTTTTGTAGGGCAAAGGACATGGTCAACATGGCAAAGCGACAGCCTACAGAATGGGAAAAGATCTTCACCAGTCCCACATCTGACAGAGGGCTGACATCCAGAATATATAAAGAACTCAAGAAATTAGACATCAAAACGACCAACAGTCCAATTGAGAAATGGGCTTTAGAACTAAACAGAGAATTCTCAATAGAAGAAGCTCAAATGGCTGAAAGACATTTAAGGAATTTCTAAACATCCTTAGTCATCAGGGAAATGCAAATCAAAATGACTCTGAGATACCATCTTACACCTGTCCGAATGGCTAAGATCAAAAACACTGAAGACAGCTTATGCTGGAGAGAATGTGGAGCAAGGGGAACACTCCTACACTGTTAGTGGGAATGCAAACTTGTACAACCACTTTGGAAATCAATATGGCGATTTCTTAGAAAATTGGGAATCAACATCCCTCAAGACCCAGCTATACCACTTTTGTGCATATACCCAAGGAATGCTCAATCATACCACAAGGATACATGTTCAACTATGTTCACAGCAGCATTATTTGTAATAGCTAGAACCTGGAAACAATCTAGATGTCCTTCAACTGAAGAATGGATAAATAAAATGTGGTACATATACACAATGAAGTACTACTTGGCAGAGAAAAAACAATGACATCCTGAAGTTTGCAGGTAAATGGATGGAACTAGAAAATATCATCCTGAGTGAGGCAACCCAGACTCAGAAAGACAAGCATGGTATGTACTCACTCATAAGTGGATAGTAGATGTAAAGCAAAAGATGACTAGACTGCTACTCACAACTCCAGGGAGGCTACCTAGTAAAGAGGACCCTAAGAAAGGCACAGGGATTGCCCAATGACAGAGAAATGGATGAGATCTACATGAGCAAACTGGACATGAGGGGGGGGGAATAGAGGGCAAAGGTTGGGGAAAGAGATATTAGGGGAGCGGGAGTTCCCAGCTGAATCAGGAACAGGGTGGGAGAACAAGGAAAGAGATACCATGATAAATGAAGACCCCATGGGAATAGGAAGAAGCAGAGTGCTAGAGAGGTCCTCAGAAATCCACAAAGATAACTCCATAATCGACTATTGGCAATGGTTGAGATCAAGTCTGAGCTGACCTACTCTGGTGATTTGATGGCCAAACACCCTAACTGTCATGCTAGAACTCTCATCCAGTGACTGATGGAAGCAGATGCAGAGATCCATGGCCAAGCCCCAGGTGGAGCTCCAGGAGTCCAGTCAGAGAGAAAGAGAGAGGAGGGATTATATGAGCAAGAGATAGTGAGACCATGATTGGAAAAAGCACAATGACAAATAGCCAAACTAGTAGAAACACATGAACTATGAACCAAAAGCCGAGGAGCCCACATGGAACTGGATCAGGCCCTCTGAATATGTGAGACAGTTGATTAGCTTGAACTATCTAGGAGGCCCGCAGGCAGTGGGACCAGGACCTGTCCTTAGTACATGAGCTGGCTGTTTGGAACCTAGGGCCTTTGCTGAGACACTTTGCTCAGGCTAGGTGAAGGGAGGAGAAGACTAGACCTACCTCAACTGAATCTACCAGTCTCGGCTGACTCTCCAGGGGAGAACTTGCCCTGGAGGAGGTAGGAATGGGGGGGTGGATTGAGGGAAAGGCTGGGGGTGGGAAGAAGGAGGACAGGAAAATCCATGGCTGATATGTAAAATTAAATTAATTATAAAATAAATTAATAATTAAAAAATTATGTGACAAGTACTATATATTAAAAAAACTTTTAAATTAGTAGTTAAAATGTAAGATTCAGTAGTTTTCAGTGAAGAAAAAAATCTATTGTCTCTGAAAGATGGTAACTATTTGTGGTGTGAGAGTTGGGTTATGGAGAGAGGCATCAAGCTGACTCTGTAAAAGTGTCATGTTGGCAGGAAAAGGATGACAGCCCTCTCCCATCCCAGCTACACACAACAAGTAGAGCATGTGCAAAAGCACCCACGATATGCAAATGTGGAGGGGGTCAGTTCTAAAGGAGCAGAACTTATGCAGTGCATGGGTTTTGAACTTCTGGAGCCCATGTCCATGCTCAGGTGTGTCTTTGTTTCATTCATCCTTGGTACACATCCTCTGTTTTCAATAATATCCATGTGTTCCTGGTTCAGTTCACTGTTCCAGGACACAAGAACCTGGAAGTCTCAGTGGATGATGCCTGGACTCTGGACTGTACCTCTAATTGCATGTCAACCCCTTTTCCCAGGACTGGAGCCAACAGGTGCTATTTTGTTATTATGTTCTTGGTGTGGGGACAGTGTGAGGGTTGCCATTCAGTGTGACCTCTTGGCCAGCAGGGGCACTGGACCTTGCAATCCCAGTCTTCAATATGAATTTTTTTAAGTTTAACATACTAACTAATGGATATCATGATGGCATTTCTAATCATATGTGCCTTCATGTATTTTCATGTATCTCATACATTCATTTCTTCTTTTCTTGGCCCTCCTAGCTGAATGAAATTCGTTAAAACCAGAAACTTGGCATGGATGTCTAAAGATGGGTCTTCAACTTGTTAAATTCAGGTGTTTCCTAAATATTTCAGCCTTCTTCTTTCCATCTGGGCATGGCTAGGTAAGCATGAAGGCATACAGAAACCTGCTCAGAGTGACTGTCAGCATGTGACTGTGGTTTCCTCTGAAAGGCTTTTGAAGAATCAACCTTCTTCATGTCCAGAGCAATGAAATGGAGCTCATTAGAGCAGGCATTTTTCAAAATACTGAGTGTCTGCCAAGAAGATATTGTGTTATGAAAGGAATCTCCATATGGTTTTAGAAGAGAAATGATACAGGACCCTGCTAAGATTCCAGAGACGCTGTTTACAGGAAGTACATGAAAAAATAGAGGTGGATTTGTGCTTGGCAGTTGCTATGCAACAATGCATTTGGCCGTTGCTATTCTAGATTTAATAACCATTAACTCATGCACTTTCTTGAGCATGCAGGTAATTTACAGCAAGTAACCTCACATTGATTCTTTCTCATCATCAGAATTGTTGGTGCTGTGGTAAATTATGTGGTCTGTGGCATACCAGAGCCCTGGCTGTTCAGGTGACAATATAACTGAATTCTTGCAGTGTGGACCCGTTGGGGATTGCTAAAGAAAATCTGTACTTGATGTCAAATTAATGTGTCATGGAGTTACATTTTGACCCCAAAGCAAGACCAGAAAACTACTCCTACCTATCGTTGATTAGTGAAATGCTGAGCTTCCATTTGCCCTTTGTAAACTGACAGTATTCTCTAAAATGTCAGATACTTGCCCTCTGATTAGGGCCTGACAGTACCCTCCTGCATTGCCCTTCTTATTCCACCTATGCTCAACTCTGAAGGGAGTGTGTGTGTGTGTGTGTGTGTGTGTGTGTGTGTGTGTACAGAACAGTAATCAGATAAATCAAATCATATGCCGATATCATTTATTATACTCTCTGCAGCCCATGTAAAGTGCCTGCTTTCTGTCTGCTCCTGTTTCACCTCTTCATTCTCTTAGGTCATTTTCCTAATGGCCACGGTATTCAGAGGGCTCTTTCCTGCAATCTCAGCTCTGAGTGCTTTCTCGCTTCGCTGTGCTGTTCATGAAACATCCAGCATTTAGCCCGATGTTAGTCCCTAGTAGGCTTTCAAGTTTGGGTCTGTAAGCCCCATGTCTTCTCTGTTCTGACTCCACCCAGCTACGTGGTGCGGAGCATGGAATCGACACCAGGCCAATAAATTCCCCCACTGCCGCAGACAGATCAGTAACCAGGAGTAAGCCAGGACCCAGGCAAGTCAATCAAAGCCTTTCCTATAAGTCTTTGAAATAGTTTGAAAGCGATTTTTAAAAATGGCCTTTTCCTCTTACCTGCAGGATGAGGACAAGGGTGAGACAAGATATCAGAAAGCATTGGCTTTCAGCATCTTACATGAAAGGAAGAGCCCCGCTGCCTGGCTCCTTGACTTCAGCCCAGTGAGCTCAGAGTGACAGCAGCATTTCTTCATCCCTGGAGGAAATCTATTTCCTTTGATGAGAATAAAATCAGCACACAAAGAAGGTCCAGCTCCATCATTAAGGTTTATAGGACCCACAACAGGAACACAAACACATATCTACTTAAAAACTCAAACATTGTAACAAGGATAAGATAGTCCCTGGTACCACCTCAGAACCCAGATATAAAAGGGACAGTAGACCTCTTCCCTTTTAGTCTATCCTTGCTCAGTCACCCAAGGAGCTATAGAGATCACATGTGAAGACAGAACAGAGCTGAGTCTGGGTGGGTCCAAGACCCCAGGAAGATGGTTCACATCTGTATCCCCAATACCCTAGGGAAACCACCCTCCCCAGTCTTTGAAACTAGGATGAAGAGCCAGTCTCTGGGCCTTCCTCCCATCTCACCTGAGTTTCCTGGTGTAGAATTTCCAAACCATTTTAGAATAGCCATCTAGGATGAGAGAAGGCAGTACAGATGTCTGTAGAATGTAGCATTCCCTAAAGGCAAGTTTGAAGATACCATGGCTTACATCATTCTCAGTGCACCAGGATAGCAACTCCAATTTTCTCTTCTATAATCCAGTTCATACAAGCTACCCAGCTAACAGAAAGACAGTATATATAAGGTTGAAAAGATAAAGACAAAATTATGATGCCTCACGATGACACAGGGCACTAAAGCTCCACTTTCCATTCTACAGAATCTGGCCACACCGGGCAGTATGACACATGGCCTCCCTAGTGCAAGAACCTCTCCTAAAACACAGGACTGCTGCTCCTTCATCCTGCATCCTTAGAGACAGGGCAAGCTCAGGCAGCTTATCCTTCGACTCCAAAGACAGGGAATGGATTCCAACCTTCAAGTTGAAAGTTGGAGGTGATACATGAGTGTGAATTAGGAGTTGTCCAAGTGTGAAGCAGGATGGGTTAATGGAGGGAGGAGAGAGGCCTGTTTAGACTGAGAGAATATTAGAAGAGAATGTGATACAGGGAAAAGAAAGATTGTCGAATTCAAGACACAGTGTGTGTGTGTGTGTGTGTGTGTGTGTGTGTGTGTGTGTGTCCAGAAAAGTGAGAGACACAGAGAGAATACAAAGATTGCATAACTCAACAGAATTCTTCTCAAGTGAGACCCTGTAGCCTTGTCAAATTATTTTTTACATTAATATAAATGTTGTACTAAAGATCATTGGAGTTGCATTTATCACAGACATTGCATTGTTACACAACTTAAAAAAATATTCTCTCATATAATACATCTCAGTTAGAGTTTTCCCTCCTTCCATTCTGTCCAGCCTCCCCCCTACACCTGCACTCTCCCCCAGATCTTCCTTTTCCCTTCTGAAAAGAGCAGGCTTCCAGGGTTATCAACTAAACATGGCATAACAAGACACAATAAGACTAGGCACAAACCCTCATATCTAGGCTGGGCGAGGCAACCCAGTAGGAGGAAAATAGTCCCAAGAGCAGGTGAAAGAGTCAGAAACACCACCCACTCCCACTTTTATGAGTTCTACAAAAACGCTAAGCTATACAACCATAACGGATATGCAGAGGATCTAATGCAGACCCATGCAGGTTCTGTGCTACTTCAGTCTCTGTGAGCCCCCATAAGCCCTGCTTAATTGAATCTGTGGGCCATGTTCTCTTGGTATTCTCTATACCTTCCGGTCTTCCTCAGGGTTTCCTGAGCTCCAAGGGAGGGACCTGATAGAGAACCTCTAATTTGGGCTCTCTCTCCATGAAATGTTTGGCTATGGATCTCTACATCAGCTCCCACCCACTACAGGAGGAAGCATCTCTGATCTTTGTCAACTTATTAAAGGCTATTAAGGAAAATATTAATATCATGTCATTTTGGAGTTCCAAGGCATGTCTTGAAGATTGCTAGCAAGGCAAAGTGAATTCCACCAAGAGCCAATCAGCTGCAACTTTTCCTCATGATGGCTATTTATCTGGTTGTTCTGAGTTCTAGGTGCATCTCCAACAGGAATTGACCCCCCCACACCTGTTCAGCTTAACTTTACCAGTGATGTGGAGCAGACCCGTGACAGCAGGAAGGCTTTTGATCTCCATGTGAGACTGGAAGAAGACACATTATTCGGGTCACAAACATGGCTACATAGATGCCACAGTTTGAAATGTGAACCTTCTTCAACCTGTTTACCATCAGGCACAGTTTGGAAATGTCACACTAGAAGCAGCTTGAGAACAGAGTCTGTACCAGCCAAAGGAGTATACCACAGCCTAATTACATGTGCGAAGCTGTTTGTTGGTTTACACAGACCTATGCAGATCTGTGTCTTTGAGACCTGGGATCTGAGGACATGAAAGAATAAAGCAAACTGCAGTCTAATGCTGTAGGCAATTTTACTCTAATTCCAGTGACTTTTATGTAGGGATATAACAAAGAAAACAATGATGCAAGGCTGTTTGAGTTCATAAAAACATGATCAGAAAACATGCAAATAAACCTCAGTAAGTACACAATAAATATTAACAGAAGAGCTCTTTCCCAGAACTTTCTCAGGACAGACCATTTTAAACACAAGGCCTGGCATATACTATAGATTATAGCTGGGAAAGCATGAAAGCAAAGCAGAAGGCCATATCCAGGTCCAGGGAAGACTGACCAGATTGGGTTCTATAGCTGTGTTCTGACATCCAACAAGAATAAACATGTCTTATAAATTGAATATAAATGTTTGTTATAGGAGGCCCGAAATCATGTCCAAGAACAATCCAGGAAGCAAAATGCGCCTGAGGTAAAAGACCCTCTGCCTTTTTTTTCTTGGAGCCTCTCTCACAGTTCCCCAAGGCATTGTTCACCACGTACCATTCTTCTGACCATGTTCCAATGGCTATTCACAAGTCTCTTTAATTCTATAGGAAATTACACACAAAATTACATTGTTAGAGTATCATGCTGTATAGTACATCATTATATTATAATTAACATGTTATGAAACCATTGCTAATCATGTAGACACTGGTACAGATAATTCTGTTATCTAGATTTGTGTGTATATGTGTGAGTGTTAGTGTGTGTGTATTGATACAGTATGTGCACATGTACATGTGGGTGTTCATGCATATGTGTTTGTATGTGCGTGGAGATCAGAGTTAGAGATGAGCATCTTCTTGGATAATTTACCATCTTAGTTTTTGAAACAGGGTCTCTCACTGAATCTGGAGCTCATCCCTTTGGCAAGATTGGCTGAATGATGAGTTTCAGGGAGCCTCCTGTCTTCACCTTCCCAGCACCAAGAATCAAGATGTGCACCATATTTCTATTGACTGCTGGGGGTGGAGACAGCTGCTTTCTTTGCTTAAGTAATAAGCATTTTGCTGAGTGCACCAACTGCATCCCCCAGGTTCTAACCTGATTATAAAATATATTCTACATTATTCATATTCTATAATATTTTTACAATATCTTTATATTTATAAATGTTACTTAAACCAGACACATACAATATTCAGATAAAATATGATGGAAATTGTGGCTCTTGTTTGCACATAAAATAACCATTCTGAGGGCTTTACCATCCAGTTCGTGGATTTAAATTGTTTTCCTTCCTTCCAAGTGTCAAGAGAAAGGAGAGTAGTTTGGAATGATCTAATTCCAATATTTATTGGATCAAATGTGTTGCTATGAATAAAGAGTTAACTGCAACTCTGCTCTGGCAGGATATATTATGATATTTGGGAGTCTCACCCTGAAACAAGCTTCATCTCAGAAGGTGGGCTCACTCCAGGCTTGCAATCCTCCTCCAGACAGAAGGATCAAAGGGAAATGCTGGCATGAGGGAATATGAAGAGTTGTTTAAGTCGAGGGATGCCAGATGATACTTCAGGGCTCTATCAGAAGCAAGACACAGCCTGGTGTTCATGAGGAAGGCTGCTTTCACTAAAGCAGCCTAAGCTGATTCTTTTCTACTCTAACCCAGGGATTGGCATGCCATACTTCGATTTCTAGTGTCTCCAAAGATCAGGATTCTGCTCTTTAGCACTGATGACATCAGGGCTATATGATTCATTCCATGTGACCAGAGGTCTGCTGTGGATGATTGATTGATAAATAAAACAATGATTAGCCAGTAGCCAGGCAAGAAGTATGGGCAGGACTAGCAGAGAGGAAAATGGAGAGAACAGAAAGGCAGAGAGGGGAGACGCTAGCCTGCCATCCAGGGAGCATCATGTAAAGACAGCAGGTAAAGCCACAGAACATGTGGCAACATATAGATTAACAGAAATGGGCTGAGGTTAAGAGTAAGAACTAGACAATGGTAGGCCTGACCTAATGGCCGAGCAGTTTAAATAATATAAGCGTCTGTATGTTTATTTTATAAGTGGGCTACAGGACTGCCGGGGCTTGGAGGGACCTGGAGAGAAAAACTCTAGCTACAGAGTTCTGTCCCAAGTATGGGGCAATATTTTGCAGCATTCATGGTTCTATCTACGGGTGATGCTGCAGCAACCTCCTCCAACCCCTTCATCATGACAGACAACTAAATAAGCCTTTAGCCACAGCCAAAAACTCAGTCTTGGCCATGCTGGTAAGAGGAAACAGGAAAGCACCTGGCCAGCCAAGTCTCATTTTCTTTAAGAAGTTACATTTGGGGCTGGAATTCTCTTAGTGGTCAAAAGTAAATACTGTCCTTACAAGCAGAATCCAGTCCCAGCACTGTTTTCAGGAAGCTCTTAAACTTCTGTAACTCCAGTTCCATGTAATCTGACGACCTCTTCTAGCTTCCATAGGCACTAAACTCAAGTGTTCAACAACAAACACCCACACTTCTGTGTGACACACACACACACACACACACACACACACACACACACACAATTAAAAGTAACAATGAAATCTTTATACATGAAGTTGCCTTTAGTCATCAAGATAAATCCACATGCCTCATCTCCCATTAAAAGAGCTGAATGGGTTCCTGAAAATAAATTTAGGAGACCCAGTCATCTTCTCAGTGTTAGTATAGCCCAGAGAGGGACAGGTGGGCTAATCTTAGCCAACTAGGTAATTGCTGGACTCTAACTCTGGGACAGGAGTATACAATGAATAGATAAATGGTTTGAGATTAGTCACCCCACAGGTAACTGACTCCTCTAAGTCTGCTTTGATGGTTTTCCATTCCCACTCATGAGCCTCATTTCATTTGTTAAAAGTAAATGGCAGCTAGGCTGGGAGATGTTTCAGTCAGTAAAATGTTTGCTGTTGTTTGAGCATCAGGACTTGGGTTCAATCTGCAGCACTCACACAAACAAACAAACAAACAAACAAACAAAAAAAGTGGCATGGTGGTATGAATTGCCAGCTCTTGCAGGGTTTTGATGGGGTTTAGGCTTCTTAACCAGCCTAGCCTTCTTGGAAAGTTCCAGGCCAGTGGCAAATGCTGTCAAGAAAGGAAGGCAGGCAGGAAGGAAGGAAGAAAAAAAAGAAAAACTCTGAAGAATGATACTCTAAGATGACCCTTGGCCTCTAGACACATATGTACCACAACCATACAAACACACAAATCCACACAATATTTTTTAAACCTTTATTAGTATTTTGCCCACATGTGTGAAAGTATATCACATACCTGCCTAGTGGCCATGGTGGGATCAGATACCCTAGAACTGGAGCTATGGCTGTTTCCATCATGTGTGTGCTGGGAACAAACCCAGACCTTCGCAAGAACAACTGGTGCTCTTGCCCACTTAGCCATCTCTCCAGCCCTCAACACAAAGTCAGGGAGTGGAATTTACTGAACCATCACTCTTCAGTTTCCCATTCAGTAATATGAAATAACTAACCCAACAGTTCAAACAATGATCCAATATCAAATAAAGAGTAGAAAAAGAGCAGTCAAAACTGCCTTAAGCAATTTAAACAACTAAATAGGAAGTTGTTTTAAGTAAACAACTTAAAATTAGGCAACATTTATTAAGCATTACCTAGTGCCAGAATCCCTGTGAGCTTAGGACACATTCTTTCCTTCATGAATATTTTCTTTGCTTGAAGTTACCAATTTTTTTTTTTACTTATTTAAAACAAACAAGTCACAGACTTGCACAGATTCCAGTAAATATTTATTATAGAAACATTCATGTTTTAGTAGAGACAATAAACAAGAAACAATTCAAATCAAGCAAAATAATCCAACAAATTCTTTGCTTAAAACGTAAATATTATTTTAAAAAAAGCTTTCATTTTTTGAGTTCATATATGTACCATTAAGTCAGTCAATGAGAATGTTCATGGAGCATAGCACTTCTAATAATGAAATATTTTAAATAAAAAATGTTAAACAATATTTAGGCACTTGCGTTTCACCACCATCAAATTATCTCTTGCTGGGAATTCTTCTTCATCCAAAAAAATTAATTTATCCCTATAGGTCAGTTGTCACATGTGTTAATCATCAAATTAATATTTCTTACATTCACCCTTCAGTAGTGTGTTGGCTTATTTATGTCAACTTGACAGACATTAGAGTCATTTTGGAAGAGGGAACCTCGGTTGAGAAAATTGCCCTTACTAGATTGGCCTGTGGGAAACCCCGTGGTGTTTGCTCAGATGTCTGTTTGCTCAGACATCTAGGAATGTCTAGCCCAGTGGGGGTTGTCCTACCCCCAAACATGTCTTCCTGGATGGTATAAGAAAGCAGGCTGAGCAAGCCATGAGGAACAAGGCAGTAAGCAGAATTCCTCCGTGGCCTACTTATCAGCTCCTGCCTCCAGGTTCCTGCCTTCTTTGAGTTCCTGCCCTGACTTTCCTGAGCAATGAAGTGTGATCTGAGAGTTGTAAACTGAAATAAACCCTTTCTTCCACAAGCCGTTTGCGGTCATGTTGTTTTATCACAGCAATAGCAGCCCTAACTAAGACAAGTACCAATTCTGCACAAATGCTGGGGGATTCTGCTGGCTTCTCCAGCTGCCACAATGTCCAGCTTACTTGTCAGATGCCACTGGAAAGAGAGAGAGAGGGAGGGGGAGGGAGAGGGGGAGAGGGAGAGAGAGAGAGTTTCTTATCCCAGGAAGGGTGTTTTCCCTTGCTCTGTGCACACAGAATCCATGGTGTTAGGCTCCTATATCTTCTGGAGTACATGTGGCTTCTTCAAGGCTGTTTTTCTGTAGCTTTTGCATCTACCATGAATAGCTTTTGTCAAGTGGCTTGGCAGAGCATCCTAAACAGGACAGCATCCTATAAAAGGCTTGCCCAATGTATCAGGGATCTACCTAGAGTGTCTTGATGGTGATGCTCCTCAATAAATTTTTTCACTCTCCAGTGAGCCATGTCCTCAGCTTTGCTGCCAAAGTCCAACACAGTTGTGATTTCTAGACAACCTCTTTTACTGTCTTAGCCCAAGTTTTGATGGACACTTTCAACATTTTCTCTTTCTGTATTCTTTAGAACAACAAAAACAACTGTCCTTTCTTTTATTTTTGAAAGCATCTCACACTAGACCATTTTGTTCTCATACCCATAACAGTCCTCCTGGCACAGTCACTTGAGTTCTGAGATTACAAGTATAAGCAACCATTCCAATTTTTCCTGTTTATTTTAGAACACCCTTACTAGCATGTGCTAGCATTTAATAACAAATTTATATTTAATATTCTTTTATATTCAAATTACCAGATGATCATTCTTTGCTGTTTGATAAACCAAAGTCTTTTAACCTGCTAATTCAAATGAATGAGCCAACCATGGGTATTTTCCCCTTGATTTCATTTTATTTTGACTCTAATAACAGTTTTCCATTTCTTTATATGTCTATTTTTTATTATGTGGTATCCATTGTGGTTAGTGCACTGTGGTAGATCTAGGCATCATTTTGAAGACTGGTTAGCTTTAAATGTCAACTTTCTACAAGCTAGAATTGCCTGGGAAGAGACTTCCAATTGAGGAACTGTCTAGATCAGATTGCCCTGTGGGCATGTCTGTGGAAGATTGTCTTGATTGTTCATTGATGTGAGAGGGCCCATCCCACTGTGGGTGGCACCATTCCTTAGGTAGGTGGTGTCCTGAACTGCATGAGAAAGATGAGCATAGGCCTGCTTAGAGTCTGCAAGCAGCATTCGCCAGAGTTTCTGTTGTATTTCCTTGGCTGTGAAGTGAGCTCCCTAACTAGAAGTGATGTTTGTATGGATTAGCAAAGAAGTCTATCTTCTTGCTTCTGCTGTGATTTTTCTCAATGATGGACTGATCTGAAATTATAAACCAAATACCTTTCCTCCCTATGTTGCTTTTGGCTGGGGTGTTTTAATCACAGCATCAGAACTGAAATTAGAACATTATGATGACAAGTTTAATATAGCTGAAATTACTAGAAGATATTCTTATTGTGGGCACCTTGGCTTAAAGCTTGGTCAGCATGAGACTATGCTATTTTTATTCCAAGTCATAGGGTGCATCCTTTCATTCAAAAATATGCTCATATATGATCATTACATAGAGATCTATGTCATTTATTAAGTCCCTCTTAATTTGGCAGAGATTGAATAAAAATTCCATGGCCTCATCCTTCATCAGGCACTAAAATTCTGTAAAACTATATTAACTTTAGTCTCCTTGAGGCCCCAGGGCTCATAAGAGTTTCACTGCACAGATCAGCAAGTGATGCCATGCTGAGTTTTGTTTTGTTTTGTTTTTCCAGAATTGAGATTTTCCTCATGCCTTAACCTTTTTTTAGCATCTCCTCCCCCCCTCCCTTTTCAGATACACCCATTGATATCATTAAGCTCAAATCTCTGACTCCTCACTCCTTTTCTAGTAGAATCCTATTGGGAGAAACACTATAGCCTTGTGTGTTCTTTCAAAGCTTTAGCCCTTCTTTCAATGTTTCATCTCCTGTTTGTACTTGCTTTAGTGTTTTGCTTTGCTGTGTGAGAAATGTCATATACTGTTATATAAAATATATAATATAATATAATATAATATAATATAATATAATATAATATAATAAATATAATATATATTGGTTATATATAGGTTATATAATATATTCCTATAATAAAATGCATAAAATGTCATATACTATTATATAAAACATACCTTAGAACCTCATGACTTCTTGCAACTCTCTTTTCTGTAATTTATGTGTGGAATTTTATCTCATTTTTCTTGCCTATTTCCCCCTAAATTACTCATGCTTCTGTGAGGCCTAGCTGGTGTAGACAGCCTCAGAAAGTCTACTCGCATACGTGGTTTGTTGTTTGTTGGAATGTCACCATGGACCAAGGGGATGTGTATCTCATCCAAAAATGTAGCAAAGGAATACGTCTCAATGGGCCCATTTTCCAGCCTCCAATTGTGCCATAGCTGTAGTACCATATTGGACAACGCTAATCCTCTAGCTTTCCAGATTCAAAGCCAGGACAAATGGATTTTACCTCTTAATGGGACAAGCTCCATTTCAGCTCAGGTGGGTAGATATAAGGAGTGGTGCCTCTTACGCAGTCTATTATCAACTCTTCCGTCTTTTTTCATTGCCAACATTTGTATTTATTTGTAGAAGTGAAGTTGCTCCAATCAATGTTGTTCCACTACGGCCAGACACATACTTGCTGGATGTTTAAGTGGATGTGCCTGATATTTACCACCTCCTAGCTTATGTCATCCACTTCTGAATGCTGATGAAATACCATGTTGTCTGAAGAAAGTCTGAACATTAAGTCATTAAAAAGACCAGAGTACTACAAAAGTCTTGATTTTGCCCACCATCAGCTGCTTTCAGTGTAGGAGATTTTACTTGACAAATAGGCCAATTTAAAAGTCCCACTAATCAAGACATGCATTGATGGTATGTGATTCTGTTTAAAAAGTGTTTTGGAGAGATTGAAATTATTTCTAATTTATATAAAGTCAGATATTTTGTGCATTATTTCAAAGTTCTACTTCCCCAAAACTTAAACCATGTTATATGTTCACAGAGAGAGCCAATGATTGCATAAAATTAATTAACATGATAATGTGAGTTAACAGATTTCAGAATTTCTGTGTTAAAACTTTTCAGATAATAGTAGTTGAGCAAAATATTTTATTGTATTTTAAATAATCCACAGACTTTAATGTCATTCAAAAACATAAAACGTGCAGTTTTGAATTATCCCTGCTAAAAGGAACAGATTTAAAATTCTCCCATGGTTATGTAGTCTCTGAAACAAGAGAATAAATTTCTAGTCATTGAGTATTATTATTACTAATCATATTTTTATTAATATTATATCCTAAATATTGTGGGATATTTCATTACACTGTGTGAAGATGTGTCACTGTTTACCTTGCCTGCCTAAGGCACCTGACCGGTTTAATAAAGAGCTGAACAGCCAATAGCCAGGTAGGACAGGATAGGTGAGACTTGCAGGCAGACAGAGGTGAGAGATACCAGGGAGATGCAGAAGGAATGGGACACACAGAATGGAGGAGAGGCAAAAAGCCATGTAGCAATATGTAGATTAATAGAAACTGGTTCATTCAAGTTATAAGAGTTAGTTGGAAACAAGCCCAAGTTAAGGACAAGCTTTCATAATTAATAAAAAGTCTTTGTGTTATTCTTTGGGGGTTGGTGGCCCAAACAAAGTCTGAAAAGATAGTCCAGCTACACTTAAGTCTTAGTACTGGTCCCACATTTTTTATTTACCTCAGATTTTATCAGACAATAAAGATTTAACAACTTGGTTACTGGTGAGATCAAAATTTTGTTCTGAATAGTGATAATAAATTTACTGAAGTTCTTGGATCTATATAATGTGCAAGCAATTGTGTTTCTCCAAGGAAGAATTCCTAAAAATAACTTTGGCCTGGTAGCTTTTATGGAAAACTGTCAATAGAAGGAATTTGGAAATAAGATTTATCTGCTTCAGCATTCCATGAGCAGACCATAGAGCAAATATGCCATGATCCATGTGCTTGTTTGCCCAGCATCCCCCTACACGTTCAGTCAGTTGTAAACTTTTATAAGGGTACTATGTCCTGTGGGCATACCCAGTCTGGTTATTCTTAGATTGGGTCATAGTGGGACCTGTCCCAGTTTCCTTTCTAGTTACTGTGATGAAAACAATCTAGGAGAAATGAATGTGTGCATACATACTTGCTCAGCAAATTTTTTCAATCTTATCCCATTAATGGTCCAATCCATGAAATGTTGCCACCCACACTCAGTGTGACTTTTCCAACTTCAGTTAACCCAAATAAGAAAAAAAAAATTCACAGGCTTGTCCATGACCTAATATGATATAGGCAACCCTTCATGGGGACTCTTTCAAGATCTGTCACCTTGATAATTTAACCAACCACTGTAGGATCACAGTATCATATAGTAACAACTAGCTAGGGCCACGCAGTGGTTCCTTCTTTTGACAAGGCTGGTTTTTACTGTGCTAGTTGCTTTCATCCCATCATTCAGCCTCTTACTCTCTATAACCTCCACAGAGCCTTGGGTTTGAGGTTCCAATCACAGATCAATACAACTAACTAACCACACAATAGATAGCAATCAATATCAAGAGGCTGCTGGAATGGGAGCCCCATGAGGGAATCTTGCCTCTTATCTCCAGCACTCAGAACAGCACTTGGCATAGAATAGGCAAAATGTAGCTGTGTTCTAGAAGAAGGAATGCTAGATCCTACAGATGTAGATAAGGTTCTTTCTGTTAATCAGGTTAAAGGGGGACACACCAACCACAAACCAGGATGAGTAAAACATTCCGAATAGCTTATGTTCAGTTAAGAGTGCTTGCTACTCTTTCTTGCACAAGCAGAAGACTTCCAGTACTTGTGCCAAGCAGCTCACAGCTGCCTGTAACTACAGCTCCAGGGATCTGCAGCATTCATTTGGCCTCTGTGGGTACCTGTACTCAGGTAGAGCTAACCCACTCTGACAGACACCAACACATGCAAATACTAAAAAACAAAAGTAAATCTAAAGTAGACAAATAAATAAAACATAAAAAAGAAACACTGGGTTTTGATGTCTTCAATAACGGTTAACATCAAAACCAATGGGGAAAATTCTAGCCCTCCAAGTCATTTTAAGATCATTAAATAAACTAAACTAAGTAGTGTGGAAATACAAAAATCTCGACTAATATTGATACATTTATTAAACTATATTCTTACAAAATAAAAATAAAATTCAGTGTGATCCAACTGAGATTTATTGCAAATTGTAATTCATCATTTTCAGTTGTCAATACAAATAAATAACGACCTCTTTTATGTGTGATTTTAAACTATTTTTTTGTTGTGTAGGATATCTTTGCATACTTTTGCCAAACCAGCTCCATACCAGAGAAAACTAATTAGTGTTGTCACTTGTGTGGATAATTATAGTATTTATAAGCTAATTGTAGACTCACTCTGGAATTATTCTCTGTTCAGCATTCAGAATTAGCACAATTTTCTATTCATTATACAGAGCCATCCTACAAAGTGTCTGAGCACCTTGGGATAAAATTTGTCCAAATTCAGCTACTCGATGTCTCCATTAAGAGAAATCAGACTTGAAGAACTCCCAGCATTCACATTGGCATCTGTGCAGTCCAGGAAGCAAGTCTGGGATAGTTGTTCGAACAGTCTGAGGACTCCACTGGGGGATTATGGGCATCTTCTCTCTTGAATTATTGCTTCAGTGATGCAGAACTTGGCTGAGATAAAGCACCTTTGGGATGAAGACTGAAAGCAGATGTTATGACATCTGTCCCCTTTAGTTATCAGAAGTCTATTATTTGCCTGGCTTGGTAAAGCTGGTGTTGGGCAAATCGAGACTATTTATCTAGAATTTAAGCCACAAATCTGTTCAGTGGTTTATAGAGAAGGAAAAAAATCCCAGAGATTTGGGGTGTATTCTAGGGTAGCTGGATGTGGAAATGTCAGCTGCTCTTCAAAATGCTTGAACTTCCTGCAGTATGGATGAAAACAGAGCTGGCAATCATCTGCTTGTGTGGAAACTGAGCAGTTGGCACAAATGGGTAAAATCTAGAGTCATGGGCATTCTTCTCTTAGACTGCCGGCTGGTCTTCATCCCATAGATGCATCTTCTCTGCCTATGCAGGCATCTTCTCTGCCTAAGAAACCGGCTTTCCTTTCTGTATATCACAGGAAACCCTGTCATGACTAGGAAAACACAATGAAAGCACAATGGGTGTTTGAATTAATGATCTGTCAGTGAAAGTGTGAACTGCAAGTCAGAAACTCACTATTCAGAAATATTCAAACAATAATGCAAGTTGCACAGAATTCACCATCCAAATAGTAGAAGGATAACAAGTCGAGGAGAGCATTTCTGTTCTCTCTTTGCACAAGGCAGACATTGCTAATCAATTGTAGCTGAGCCTATCTAAAGCATACTTTTCCATTTCATCTTTCAAATAGCCACATGCTTTAGCTCAGAGGATGAAACCTACTCTTGGTCCATAGTAGTAGACATGCCAGCTAAAGGGTTCCAGCTCACTTTTCCAAAGGGTCAGAGTACAACAAAGAGAGGCTGCATTTGAGTGAGAATCCCATTACTTTAGTACTTACCCAGTGTCCCTGGGTCCACTGAGGAAGAGGTATCCAAATCAAAGGGGAAGAAATGTCTTCCTTATCTTAATTTCCTGGGTATTGTCAATTGTCCCTCTTGAGTAAATGACTCATTTCCTCAAGCTGACTTTGGATAAAGTATCTGGTTAAATTCCATCACTGGTGCCTTAGTTACTTTTCTGATACTGTGATGAAACACCATGATCAAGGCAGTTTACAGAAGGAAGAGTTTAGTTTGGGCTTATGGTTCCAGAGAGTTAACATCCATGATGGCAGAATGGAGGTAAACGGTGGCTGGATGCTGCAGCAGCAGCTGAGAGTTCACATCTTGAACCACCAACAAGAGGCAGAGGAGCTAACTGGAAATGATGCAAGTCTTTTGAAATCTCAAAGCTCACCCCCTTGACCCCTCTCCTCCAACAAGGTCATACCTCCTAATCCTTCCCAAGCAGTTTGATCACCTAGGGACTAAGCATTCAAATGCTTGAGCCTGTGGAGACCATCCTCATCCATACCACAACACCTACATCTTATGCATTCCCTACTCATGGTGAATGTGTATTGCTGAATCTCACTATTATTTTAATGGAACATGCCTCTATATATTCTTGAGATCTAAGAACAGGTGCTTGTTCCTGAAATTCTATTACCTGTGGGGATAGTCTGCCCTGCTGTGGCACCCTGTCACACACCAGTTCCTCTGCTCTGACTCTCTGTCCCAGGCTGTTTCTAAGCCACGTTGACTGCATGCTGGTTACCCACAAAGTGACCTTCCGTTCTTCTCATTTACCACAAATTCATCACTGTGAGCTTTGTGCCTTTCTCACCATATTCATTTGTTCCTTTGTGAATTTTAATATCACCCATTGATATTCAGCCTTCTCTCTGAATGGGACAGGCTTGTCCAGGTCCTGTTAGATCTTCAGCATGTCTGCCACATTAGCGGCTCTGTCTTTCAAGACTATGTTATAACTTTTTAGCTATCTGGCAGCAACAAAGACCTTTCTTTTAATATGACCTGACTGTGTTCCAAGGCTTTCTCCACTTGTCTTCATTTTTGGGTAAGTGTAGGATAGAAAATGGCCGAGGGCATACATGAATAAGTTATGTTGCTAAAATCTTAGTGGAATCTATGAATGTAACCTCAGGCTCCCATTAGGTTTCAGACAAAGGTTGTGTGTATCTAAAACACACTTTAAAACATTTTCCCTAAATATGTGATGATTTATAAATAAGTAAACACTGTTTCATGCTAGGCTGATTCAATAGCATTTTTATTTAATCAAGTTTTATTCTATGTAAAATATTATGTAATTTAAAAGCATGTGAAAACACAAATGTATTATAGACAGAGAAGCTAAAGTGATACTGTGTAAAATGTCATAATGTTAATAATTAATGTTTTTATACCCTTCATTTCCTTTTATCTTTGTTGAAACTGATTCAAATATCTTCAGGTCTTGGCGGTAACATCTGAAAGTCTTTTATACTTTCTCTGACAGACACATCCCAAATTGGAGTATTGCAAATTCATTTCTATATGTATGCCTTTATCAGGCTATTAACATTTAGAGTACAATTTACTTTTTCTCACAAATACTGTGGTCTATCCCAGACAGATAACCACTGTAAACAGAATAGAAAAAAATAACTTATAAGGGATTATTCATTACATGGAGAAAAAGTGAAGTTTAATGGGTGGTGAGGCTAAGCTGAGATAATAGCCTGGATACTGGGCATGTGAGCTAAAGGGGTCATGTGATCACACACCAGATAATTCTTGAACTTTTTCACACTTAAATATCTGAAAAACTGTGAAAAATTCCAATGTCTAGTTGATAAAATAATTACAGTTTGGATCTTCCAACATCTAGTTGATGGAATAATTACAGTCAGAATCCTGGCATAGATCCCAGTGATTCCCAAGTACACTAGAGCTTTAGAACCCTGCCCTCATCTATATTTTTAAAAGTGCTGTGGAAGAATTATGAGAGTGAGCCTCAGCACAGCACCAACAGACACTGCTGGTTTTCCCATGAGACTTCTGATATCCACTGTGGGCATCCCTTTTAGTTCGTGGCTAATTTGCTCATCTTCTCAGTAGTGAGGAGGTGACTTCTGGATTTTGTGTGACCCAGTGTTGGATATGGACTGAATGAAAGAGGCTAAGGCCATTGTGGGGTTCCCATAGAACCTCATTTTTGTTGTAACCCAGGTCAAAACACTCACAATAAACACGAGGAGAAAGAAAATGCAAGATAAATATTTTAAAATTGGACTTGACAGGGATTGATGCCTGAAGATAGATCACACTGTGCTTATGGGGTGTTATGTCCCCTCAAGTATTATATTCTGAAATCCGAAATGTTGAAAATGACATTTTGGCTGGAAGATGAAGGCTTTACTTTGGATATGTGAATTAAGGGATGCCTGTGAAATGCATAATAGGATTACCAAGTCCATAGTTAAATGTCAGACCTGAAGAGGTTTGGTCAGAGGAATATTCAAACAACGGGGTCCACTGAGATGATCAATCACATAGCCAAGACAGGGCCCCAAACTTGGACCAAGAAAGAGAAGCCAGGTAGGTAAGAGGTCATTTGGAAAAAAGTGAGCAGGGCATTATTATGTAACAGAAAGAAGAAGCGGGAAGAGTGTTTTAATGAGGGCAGGATGTCATCAGAAGGGTCAGGCACCATGAGTACTGACGTTGATCAGTGAATTCAGTGGAGGAAGGTGATCAGCAGAGCTGCACCATGGCCATGGACTCATGTACAGCATGATCCTGTGTGAACATTGTCTGTTTCTCCCCATTAAATCATTAAGTATTGAGGCTAGAGACATACTGTTTTATATAAATCACATGTAACTATGATTGCTAATCTTGGTTGTTAACTTGATATACCTGGGAAGAAGGAGCCTCAGTTGAGAAATTGCTGCTGTAAGATTGGTCTGTGGGCATGTCTGTGGAGCATTTTCTTGATTGCTACAGGGGACTCGGCCCACACCATTTGGTAGTGTGGCTCCATGAATCCTATAGAGCTGAAATCTCCCCATTTCCTAGTGAAGTCACAGTCAGTGTAAACTCGCAATACATTGTTTTCTTCCTGTCTTTCTTTCTATACTGATGCTGATGTCTACAAGTCTACATTTTTCTAGCCATACAAAACTCGAGTCAATACAATGACATACACTACATGAATTCAATACGATAATAAGTTAATAGTTGTTGGTGTGTTGCTTTTTATTTTTTAATTTAAATTTTTATTAAAAATATTCATGAGTACTCTATTTGCATCATCTGTACCTTCTACCCCACCCCACAACCTCCCTCTCAAATTCATGACCTCTGGTTCTTTATTATTGTTCTCCACCCCCTACACACACACTCAGTTGTATACATGCAACCTGCTGAGTCCATTTAGAGTTGCTCATATGTACATCTGTTTAGGGCTGACCATTGGGTTCAGATAACCTACAAGGAGTTCATCTCTAGAGAAAACTGATTGTATCTCTCTTGGCAGTCATTGGCTGCCTGTAGTTCTTCAACTAGAAGCAGGGACCCTGTAAATGTATTTCTTACAGAGTAAAAGTTAACTCTAAAGCCATCACACTTTTGCCAGCAGCTTCACAGAGCTTTGGTTTGCCATGTCTCCTTTGCATTTGTGCTTCTCTTACAACGGCCATAGAAGAAATAGGTCTATTATGTGTGCACATCTAATTTACATTATATATACATACACACACATGTATGTATGTATGTATGTATGTATGTATGCTGTATCCTAACATAGATAGTAAAAGGCTCTGTCATCTAAATTCATGTCAGTATACTCTACAGTGTTTATACAACAGTAAAATTGCCCAAAGATGCTTTTCTCAGAGTATATCCTTCTGGTTGAGTGTGCATAATTTGTACATGCAATTCCAGTGAAGAAGCAATTCTAAATTCATTTTAAGAGCTTTCTTTGGTTAGACATTTAGATCATTTTCATTCCCACATTAGCATCAACAGTACTCAGCATGGCTTTGTAAGTCAGTGTGCGTTGATGGAATTTAAATCTCTGCATTGAGATGCCAATGTATATAAGTTATTGATAAGTTATGGGAATTTGCAACCTCTAGAAAATTTACACGACTAACCAATACTGAATTTAAAGAAGATATGGTAAAAGAAGAAAGCAAGAGTTATTTTAAGTCCGTGGTCCTGAGAGCATATTGTTGTGCTCTCTTATAAACATTTATTAAATTTGTCATATTTATTAAATATGGCTTCTCTTCCTAACCCCCAGTTTGTTGAGAGATGATAACATAAAACTCACATACATGGTATAATGTAATACAAAGCACATGATGCATATCATGCAATATTATTTTTAACATATGATACCCATATTAGAGATGGAATTGACTCACTAATTTGGCATTTTCTTTACATTTTTATTACCTCTATTTTGTTATTAACTTTATTTATCTATGTGTGCCTGCCTGTGCATGCCACAGCACACCTGTGGAGGTCAGAGAACAGCCAGGAGGATGTGGCTCTCTCCTAGACTTGAACTCTCTCCATCCCTGTCTTCCTCCCTCCCTCCCTCCTGGCCTCCCTCTGTCCTTTACTTACTTCACATCTCCCTCTCCCCTTCTCCCTTCCTCCCTCTATTTCTTCCTTCCTTCCTCCCTACTTCCTTTCTTCCTTCCTCCTTGTCTCCCTCTCTTATTCCCCCCTCCCTTCCTCCCTCCCTTCTTCCTTTAATTACTTCCTCTCTGTTTCAGCTGGATTCTGATGTTTGGAGTTAGATAACAGCACTATCTAACTGATTAGGACTGTGCTTTTTTTTATCCATTAGCTTGACAGATGACTTCTTTCTGCACTATTTTCATTTAGTGTGACACATGATTGGCTGTGATTTTAGATGACTGTCCTTGTTAAGACTTTCATTTTGGCACCGTTGGTACATCTGGCATTAATGTACTAATATTTAACTCAAAATTGTGTTCTAATTTAGTTCTAAGTCTATGAATTGGGTCTCAGAGTTTGCCTATATACACATATACTTATGTATGTATGCATATACCATCTTAGCTTATGGAATTACCAACCTTCCTAGATGGATAGAAAATTCTGCAATGGTTTCAAGACTTATAAATGTTTAACCTGAAAACGATGTATCTTGAAAAGTCTGAGTGCACATCTGTTGCCAGCACCCTTGACTCAGCAGCAATGCCCTTTCAGACCTGGGCCAGTGTGTGCCACAGTTCCCATCCCTGATGCAGTCTGAAATAGTCTTCATCCATCCTGCAGCCAATGTGAATTTGCAGCAGGCATCATATCCCAGCCTGCTGCAGAGCATCCTCCAAGGCCTCCTGACTCACCCATAACTCCTGCCTTTCCTCACCATTCACTTTCACCTCCCCTTCATGTTCTGCTTGCTGGCCTCACATTTATCAAGCTCTTTGTCACCATGGTGATCTGTGTTGATTTTCCATCTTGGAACTTACTCTTAACTTTTCTTTTTTGGTAGCTTCCACCACCATTGATTTTCACCAGATGGTGTGTGCTGCCATTTTCTTTTTAAAAATAATAATGAGGTCATTTGATAATGACTTTGCCTCACCTTGTAGTTTTGGATACTCTTTCTAATTCTAGTACTTATTTTCTGTTTCATTGTTATTGTTTTCTGATCGGCCTGTGGTCCTAGTTCTAATCCCTTCTTTTATCGGATAGTAAATTAACTATTTTCCCAAAGGCTGACTGACTTTGGAAATTTAATCTTTCCATATTAGCTCTAGACTTGCCGTGGATTAACTTGGCTGAGACAGTTTACATGCTAGGAGAACTACTGAGGTTCTTTCTCAGCTCAAGAATGGCCATTTCTCTTAAGGAAATGTGAAAGAATGTAATATTATCTCCTTAGAATTTCTGCATCAATGTATTTTAATGATTTACTGTATTTTTATTCTGCTATTAGTAATGTAGTGTGATGAAGTACATGGCCACTGTTAAGTATGCCAAAACCAGTATTACTAAAACCTCAGCAATGCCGGCTCTTAGGGAAAGACACTGCATTTTCATCTTATTAGTCATTTTTTTCATCCAACGTGGGGTTAATTATATCCCTGTTTTTACTGTGCTGGCATTATTTGTGGGGATCCCCCACACATATATTGAAACTCCCCAGTTACTATTGGTAAGATGGCATTGCTCTTTTATGTTTTTATTTTATTTTTTAGTCCTATAAAATCGCCGGTGTTCCCATTTTTGCAATGGATCCCCAGTACATTCTCTCCTGCATTTGTATTGTGATCCAGGCAAACAGTATCATCCAGAAATAATGAGAATTTTGGATCATTCTTGGCAATAATTCTACATATTAATTCTTTGGTAGTTACAGAGTATTCCCATGACTGGGACTTCAAAATTCTGTTAAAGAGGCAGAAACAGAAACTGGGGTTTGTACTTTAATTGGGCTGTCTCTGTGCTTAAGTTCTCTTTATGTGATGACATAATTTACTTTCAAATGGATGTTTCTTTATCATGAGGAAATTAATGTTCAAATCCTTGGTTTGGAATATAGCTTGTTATTGGAGATAGAGGGGAAATGTTTCCCTATATACACCATAGCCTGCCTAGCATCATGCCCTAATGTGATACAGCAGGTTTGCTGATTACATACTTGAAGATTATGCTTGTTGCCCATGAACAAAGTTTCAGCAGTGAGAGAGGCAGGATGTTAATGAGATTGTTCTGTTTGCTGATTTTGAGGGTGTATAATCACTTAGCAGTCTTTCTGTATTGATAAGAGGTAGTTATCACTAGGTTGTACTTGTGCATGCTTGTGGTGTGTGAACTAGCATTTGAAACATGAAACAAGGATCACTCCCTGTGTGTACGTATATTTCTTGATTTTATCATGTGTTTCTGCTTTTTTAACTGCTGTGACACAGTGTCTAACTGAACAACTGAAATGGGGAAAAGAATTGTGTTGGTCATGGTTTCTAACTGGAGTTGGCTCTGTCATTTCTGTGTGGTGGAGAGGCAGAACATTGTGGTGAGGGAAATCTGCTCACCCCATGGTGGACGGAATGCAGAGAGATGGATCAGAAGGGGCCAGTGAGGTGATGCCCTAGAGAGGCATCCTCCTGTGATCCACTTCCTCTAACTAGTTCCACATGCCACTAGTTCTCAATAATACCATTAAAATATGGATCTATCAGAGAATTCAGCTGCTGATGAACCTAAAGCCCTCATGGTCAATTGCCTCTCAATGGCTGTATCCATCAGCTGGGGACCAAGTCTTCCAGACATGGATGTTATGAAGGACACTTTATAACAAAACTACATACCAGGAATAAGTCAAAGGTAAAGAATATGCATTCCTTCATTTAGAAATAATTTAACCCATAAATATATCTCTATTTGGCATAATAAAAGAAATCAATAGGATGAAATAGGAAATCCCAAATAAGACCACATATATAAGACTTGATGCATTGCAGACTCTGCATTGCATGTCTTTACAAGCTCCAAGGACTGTTTAATAAATTATGCTGGGTCAATTCTGTGTGGAAACAGAAAATTGAATCTCAGGCTCACTCTGAATACTACAATCAGTTTCAGATGGAGATATGGTTTTAAATATCAAAGAAAACACTTTAGTTTTATGAGAAAGTGTGGAGGAATATCTTACAACATTAGAGTAGAGATTCTTAAATTATAAAACAGAGAAGCATAAATGTTATATATTAATATACCAAGTATATCAATGATGATTTTCTACCATAAAATTGTATTAAACTCAAAAGTCAGATCATACAATGAGAGAAAATATTTTCAAACACATAACTAAAATGATTAATATCCATAAAGTATAAATAACACCTTTAAATTAATAAGAAAATTAAAAGAACCCATGTGCTAGAGGAATTAGGATAAAACAGGAATAATAATGAATAAACATGAATTCTCAAAATTGTGTAAAATGAAACCATAACTAGTCGCTTTTACAAGTCCCTGAGTCCTCTGAGAAGCCCTGTTGGGTAAAAGACCTAAGGCTCAAGGGACTGTAGGACTTGAGGAGGCTGAATAGGAAGGAGCATCACTGATGGGGTTGGGTGGATATGCAAGGTTCAGTAGAAGCTGCAAAAGGTCATATCCATGTTTTCAGAAAGCTGGAGGGAAGGTCAGAGGTGCTGAGAGAGGACAGAGGCACAAACACAATGGGAAACACTCAGGACCTCCAGTCCAGTGGTGGCACTATGCACAGTTAGCTGGGCCCTCACATATCAATCATCAATCAGAAAAATATATTACAGGCTTGCCCACAGGCCAGTCTAGCAGTAACATTTTCTCAGTTGAGGTTCCCTTTTCCAAAATGACTCTAGCTTTGTCATATTGACATAAAACTCACCAGCACACAGGTATGGGTGTTTTGTCTGTGTGTGTGACTGTACACCAATTTGAGCTCGATTGCCATGGAGGTCAGAAGAGGGTGTCTGATCCTCTGGAACTGAAGTTATTGATGATTATGAGCAGTCATGTAAGTTATGGGAATTGAACCCAGATCCTCTGTAAGAACAAGTGCTCTTAGCCACCCAACCTTCTCTTCAACCCCATAGGGTTGAAGAGAATTCCTAAGAGTCCAATTTTAATGAATGGGAACCAACTGTATACTTACAGAGAGAGCAGGTTGTTCCTTTAACCTACCTGTCTTTGACAGAACCCAATCTCTTAAATGCAGGCACACTATGTTCACAAGCCAGTCTTTGGTCATCTAGTACTCTGATATAGCTCCCTGAGTCAATTCACTGTTGAAGAGCTAGTGAGTCCTTACTCTGCTTGGGAATGCTGACTTGTTACCAGTGGACAGTCAGTCAGTCAAGTGTGAGGAAAAACATTTCACAGGTGAACTCATGACAAGTCTTGGGTCCAGTGAAAAATCTGATTCTGTTCAAGTTTTGGTCCCATGCCTGCCAGAGAAAAGCCAGTGCGCAGTGGCAAAGTGCTATAAAGTGCAGTAGTCTTCAGGACTACTGCAACAGAAAGAAAGATACTTCAGACTAGAAGCCAGCTTCCTGTGGACATAGCGTGGATCAATGGGAACTTACAGCTTAGGTACAGATTGGAAAATCAGCTCCAGGTCTCCGTGGAACTCAGACATGACCCTGGCCATGTTGGAATATGGGAATGAATTTGATATTAATGGTGATTAAATATACAAAGTAGGCAGAGGCAGTCCCTTGCTCAAGTGGCTCAAATGGGTACTTGATGAAACCAGATTTGATCAATAAGTCCCAGCTAGAACCAAATGATGGGTCAGGAGTGTGAATACTCTTTTCAACAAGTACTTTTCATTACCTCTAGCAAAGACTTCCTACTTCTCTTTCTTTCAAGATATCTCTTGTAGGTTCTATTTTATTATTATTATTATTATTATTATTATTATTATTATTATTATTATTGAGTCAGGCTACTTCACTGTGTCTATGAGTGATCTGGAACTTACAATGTGTCTGAGCTAGGGTTTTTATTACTATGAAAAGACACCATGACCACGACAACTCTTAGAAAGGGAAACATGCAATTGTGGTAACTCCTCTCAGAGTCGTCACCATTTTGCCTTTGTGTGAAATGCTCAGCCCCATTGTACTGGAAACCTTCTCCAGATAATAAATGCTCATGTTGATTGCATGCATGGATGGTGGTCTTTTATAGGATTTCTCCAGGACCCTAACAGTAAGGACTATCACAGCAATACCACAGACTTCTGTCTTAGTTAGGGTTTCTATTGCTGTGAAGAAACACTATGGCCATTGCAACTCTTATAAAGGAAAATATTTAATTGTGGTGGCTCACTTACAGTTCAGAGGTTTAGTTCATTATTGTTATGGTGGGAAGCAAGGCAACATGCAGGCAGACATGGTGCTAGATCAGTTGCTGAGAATCCTTACATCTTGACTCACAGGCAACAGGAAGTGATCTGAAACACTGGGTGTTATTTGAGCATACATGAGACCTCAACTCCTACCTCCACAATGACACATTTCCTCCAACAAGGCCATACCTACTCCAACAAGGCTACATCTCCTAATAATGCCACTCCCTTAAGGGGGCATTTTCTTTCAAACCACCACACAATGTATATGTTGGCCTCAAATGTGACAAGATCCTTCTGCCTCTGCCTCCTGAGTGCTTGAACTACTCTGTGCATTTTAATTTATAGGTTGTTTTCTTTAATTCTTTCATCCTTTCCTTTAGAATTTATTTGTGAAAAAAGAAGATAATTTCTATTTTAGAATTTCTTTCAGTGTGTTTTGTTGATTGCACACAGATGATAGAGTTTTATGTTTCTTTTTCTGTTGTGTGTGCATGAGTATGTCTGTAGGTATGTGACTTTGTAGGTATCAATCATCAATCTGCCTTATAAAACATTTATCAGGAATGTAAAGGCTTTTTCAAGGTAGAAAATGTAAATGCTTTATCAAGGTAGAAAATGTTTCATGTCTACTGTGTTGCAACTATTGACATGACTGTCAACAGCAGATGTTGGATGTGGATATAGGACACTCTAAGGTCTAAATTAATGGTCGATGGTAAAATAAAATGATACTGCTCCTTAAGAAAAATTCTGGTCATTTACAATACAAGTGTGCATGTGTTTACTTTAGGAATGGTTTTTAGGAATCTACCCACAATTAAAAGGAAAGCACATGTTCCTCAAAGATTTGTAGATTATTCACATAAGCATCCCAACAGGAAAACGAGGAAGATCCCTGTGATGTTCATGCACACAGACAGTGCTCTGCTGAAGAAAGAATAATGATGCCTGTGCCACCAGCATGGCGGGACTAGGAGTCACCATTCTGAGTGAAAAAAGCCACAAGTAATGAGTTTCCCAGGATCTCCTTCATAGAAGTTTCTTTGACTTTCTCACCTTTCTCGTTTATTTTTTAATGAAAAATTTCTGTGATTTGTTTATTTTCATTTTCATTACCACACTTTCATAGAAAAATACATACATACATACATACATACATACACACACATACATATGTTATACATACATACATACATCATAATACAACATACATATATACATACACACATGCAACATACATACATATATACATATAAGCATACATATATACATACATACATAGATACATAAGTATCTCACTGTGTATCACTGGCTGGTCTAAAATTCACTAAGTAGACCAGGCTAGCCTTGAATTAAGAGAACCACCTGCTTCTGCCTCCCAAGTATTTCTTTAATTGCATATGCCACCACATCTGTCTAAACATGAATAATAATTTTTAAATTTCAGAAAAAATTTTAGCCATGTTAATAATAACTCAGGCAATTTCTTTTTTACAGTTTACTATATTAAGTGTCATATTTTATTTTTAAGATTTTTAAATTTACTTTAGATTGAAAGAACAAAAGTTTTGTTCCTATGTCTTATCTTTTTTCCTAGTGAGGAAAAATTAATAAAGTAATTGCTGCACATAGTAATTTCTCAGAATTAGATGTCAGACAAATACATGAGGTGAAAAATATGTTAATTAGTTTGATTTCAAGATGAAACAGAATCATAAAATGTATTCATGTATGAAAACATCACACTAGACCCCCAAAACACATACAATTATGTTGAAATTGAATTTAAGAAAAATTGGTGAAAGTGCATTTGTAAGCTGAAATTATAGATTTAAAAATATATGTATTGTTAATCCCACTGAACAAGAGTAAAGACCATCACCCAAATTCTTTTTGTTGAATTAAAGAAGCTTTATTTCTGTCAGACAGGGCAATCTTCCTAAAGCTGGGTTTGAGAAAATAGCTTTGGAAACAGTAGGACTTCCGTACTCAAAACTGCAAGGCTAGGGGGGTTTCAAAGGTTTTTGGTTACCTAGGAATTTGGCAGAACATCTTAAAATTGTAGGCAGAACCTTTTATCGTACCAGGGTAGAGGTCAGGGCATAGGGTGTGGAACCTGTCAAATTCTGGAAAATGGATCAAGACCTGTTTAAATCCAAGTTTTACAGAAAACAGGAATGAACTTATTTTGAGCTTGTAACAAGATAGCTTTTAATCTTAAGATGGAGTCAGGTTGGTTGGTCAGTATCACGATGCAGATATTGTTTTAACATGTAGGGTGAAGGAATTTTTCTCTCTTTCTCTTCTCGTTCTGCTTGCCCTCTGTTATCTATTCCCTTGACTGCTACCAGTCTTTTCTTTGATTAGATTATTGGCAATTTCTTTTCTTTTCTTTTTTTTTTTTTTTTTTCTCGAGACGGGTTTTTGTGTAGCTTTCGCTTTCTGGAACTCATTGGTAGCCAGTAGCCTCTGCTCGGTGCTGGGATTAAGGCGTGCGCAACGCGGTGGCAATTTCTTTTCTATACATTAGAGTGTTATAAGCATCTTCAGTAAGTGTCTGGTTATTGGTCATTCTGTGGTTAATTTTCATTCTCGGTTTAACTGTGTTTGGAATCACGGAGGAGGCTCACATGCTGGGCTTGGCTGTGAGGGAATATCCAAATAGGCTTAATAGGAGAGGGAAGACCCTCCATTAACAGGCTGAAGAGATCCCATGCTCTGAGGTCTGCGACTGAATCCAAAGTAGAAAAAGAGAGCTGAATACCAGCACTGATCTCTCTCTCTTTCTCCCTTCCTCCCTCCCCCACTCTATGCTTCCTAAGTGAGGCTGCAATTTGACTTAATACCATGCCTTCCTCAAACTATGAGCCCAATCAACCCTTTCTACTTTAAGTTGCTTTTTACAGCTACATGAAAAGTAACTAATACAGAGAAAAAAAAAAAAAAAAAAAAACCTTGCCCATTTCTTAGAGGTAGTTGAAATAAGCCAGAAACCAGAGATCAAGAGTAAAATTCATGATCCATTCAGTTATTAAATTATACATGATGTTCAATCCCTAATGCTTTACAAGAACACACAGAGAGGAAAGAAATGAAAAAGCCTTGGCAGGAAAACTAGGTGAATCTCCAGATCTACGGGAAGGAGGGGAGGAGAAGGAGGACAGGAGGGGAAGAGGAGAGGAGGAGGAAGGAGAGGAAGAAGAGGTGAAGGAGGGGAGGAGGAAGGGAATGAGGAGGAGAGGAGGAGGAAGGGGAGGAGAAGGAAGAGGGGGAGGAGTTGGAAAAGGAGGAAGAAGAGAGAGAGGAGCACAGGGGATTGTTGTTCCACTGCAGGAAAGAGAATTGTCCAAACACACAGATGGCCCTTGACTCACAGGCTAGCACTAACATGGAGCTACAGTTTGCAAAGAGTAGAGTTGCCAAGAGGCAAGGATTTTAAAGAAGGGACAAGATGAATCTGCATTTGGGAAGTAGGGACCATTTAAAATTCTGTTTTAAATATATACAGAGTAACAAAATGATGACATTTCCCATCTCCATACCTGGTGGCTGTATGTTCTTTTCTTTATCTAAATCATCTAATGATAGTCATTTTTCCAAATAAATATTCATGCTCCTCTTTGTTTTCTTTACAATTATAATACATTTTTAATTAACCTGAGATATTTAGTTTATTAATTTTCATTCTTTTTATAATGCAAGTAACTTAGACTGTATTTTCTTCCTAGTTCCTTCTTTACTGTGTTTCAAGATTTGACTACTTTTGTATTTCCTCAGTGACCTGAAATACTGCTTATTATTAATATTATAATACAGGTTTCAATGCACATTTATAAAATCTTCTTTATTCACAATGTATCAATTTATAATTCAATTTTGTTTTGCTTTACATATTTTTCAATATTTTGTAAATTTTGAGGCTGTGTTGTTAGAAACACAATTTTATAATCTCAGTTTCTAAGGGTTTATTTTTTCCTAGTTGTGTGTATGCATTTGTCTGTATGTACGATAAGTGATATGAGTGCAGATGCCTACAGACGTCACAGGGGAGTGTTGGATCTCCTGGAGCTGGAGTTGTAGGCAGTTGGGAACCACTTGATGTGGGTTCTGGAAACTTAACTCAGGGCCTCTGCAAGAGCAGCAAGTATTCTCTCAACTCAGAAGCCATCTCACAGTCCCTCTAGCAATTTCTTGAAAAACTGAAGGATTTTTAACATTAAATGAAGTTTGTTTTTTTGTTTGTGTGTGTCTGCTTTGACACAGGTCTATACTGTGCATTCCAGGCTAGCCTAGAGCTAGCTGTGTAGACCCAATTGACTTTGAACTTGAGGCAATCTTGCTGCCTCTACTTCCTGAGTGCTACCATTACAGGGGTGCAACACCACACTCTAATTTGTCTTAAAGTTAACTTCATTTGAGATTTTACCATTACCTTTTTTGTTAATGTTTCTTTTTCCATCTCCTCTTATGTTTTTTTATTGTATACGTAATGTTTCACCATATCTCATGTTAACTCTTATAGATAGATATATTAATGACTATTTTTATATATCTCAGCTTCATATTTATTGACTTAATCATGTTTCTATAACCTTCCTCATATTTTGACTCTAGGATATTTGAATTGATTTCTTATTCTAATATTCCAGCTTGTTGATTTCATTTTTTTTATGGTTGTTGCTCCTTTTTAACACACTGGAATTTTCCTTGCTTGTTCTGAGACTTTCTTCTACCCATTTAGAAGCTAACCTCTTGCATGCCACAGTATTGTCCCCAAATGTTTGATTCACAGATACCACTTGCTCTGTGTTCCCCATGGGGACTGGAACTCAATACTTCCAAGCAGCCCTCCTCAGGGTAGGTGCAGTTGCTCAGTGTCATGGCTGTGTGTTTCCTTAGCTCCTCGTATTTACACTTGCTATGTAATGACATTTGCAGGGCTGTCTGGATTGGCCTTCAGAATCTCAAGAGTCCTGTGTCTGTCCCTTGGCTCAGGACTCAGACTTTTCTTCTCAGCATTAAAGCCTCTTCAGCAACTATGGCTGTATCTGGTAAATTTTTCTGCTCTAACTCAAGAATGTTCTCAGTTTCCCTCATTTTGAAAGATTGTTCGAGTAAGTATAAATTCCAAACCAATAATGCTAATTTTGTCATTAAAATACATATGTGTTTTCTATCTTTCCTTTTAGTATTTTTTATTAATTGTTCATTATCATTATTAGTGTGTATGTGTGTGTGAGTGTGTGTCTGTGTGTAAAATTACAAGCACACACACTGTGGTTGGTATCCATGTGGAGGTCAGAGGACAACTTTGGAAATCCAGTCTTGCCTTTGAGCTCAATGCCAGGAATCGAACTCAGTCAGGCTTGGCAGCAAGTGCCTTTACCTGCTGAGCCATCTTTCCTCTCTTGAGGAATTCACTGTTTGTCTACAAAGTATTGTTATTTGTGCAACTTTCTAGTCATGACTGACAGTCTTAGAATCTTCAGGGTTTGGAGCTCTGAAGCCCCACCACCGAGGTTCTAATAATTTATGTTCATCCTACCTTTTGGAAAATATTCAGCCTTTTTTTTCATATGTCTTCCCTAATCCTCCCCAGTTTTTCATCCCTCATCTGGAGCTATGTGGAGTTAACCATGTAATCTGTCTTTTTTTTCTGTTGTTTTGACAGTCAGGCAATCACTATTAGCTTTAGACCTATCTTTAATTTCTCCTAATTCTGACTGGAAATACCTGAGATTATCTTGTACACTTGTCTTAATTTAAATCTACACACACACACACACACACACACACACACACACACACACACACACAATCTTAACTTTTAATATCTTCCGTATTGGAGATTGGTAATGCTGTCTGTACATGCCTCCTCTGGCTGTTTCTCTTCCTGTGTCTTGTTTCCCATGTTTTGTGGTGATCATTAACATTACAACCCCATATTTGCTAAAATGTCACTTGGTGGAGTCAATGATGTCTTTTAGAGCATGTTGTCCTCTAAAGATCTGAATTTGTTAATGTGGACAATGGGGGTTTCTGCTACACCAAAGCCACTTTAAGAGAATTCCTGGGGCAGGGTGTGGCAGAGAGGCAGGCAGATTTCTGTGAGGTCAAGGCCTCCCTGGTCTACAGAGCTAGTTCCCAGGCTAGCCAGAAGAACTACACAGTGAGACCCTGTATAAAAAGAAAAAAGACAAAACAAAACAAAAAGTCTTGGTATTAATGCTTCTTAGAACATACAAGAAAATGAATTCAAACTCAACTGTCTGGGGTCCAGTTGGTGGTTATGTATTTTAGGATCAGTAGGATCAGCTATTTCAAGTTTTCTCCCGAGATGGACCAAGGAATAACATGGTGAGCATCCTACATGTGTCCTTTCATGAAACAAGTAGAACTAAACTTCAATACAACTTAAGATTTAAGTATTTGTGATTCTGGAAAACACAGGGAAATGTGCTCTAATGCCCTGCTTTCTGTGAGATTAAGGCTGGTCCCCATCATCCTCAGGCTCCTGTGGTTGAAGAGGCAAGCCCTCTTAGGGCAGGTGCTGGCCTTGGTGACTTCCTGAATGTGAGCCCTGTTTTGTATTCCAGAACATGCTTTAAAGATGTGCTCATCTTCATATTGCTTAGGATACTAGGTATTTAGTAAGAGGCAGGGTTTGTTTGTTTTTTTGGGGGGTAAATTTTTTAGGCAACACATTTTGTATTATTATTATTATTAAGTGGTATTGACTTACATGTATGTTTGCACCTAGACTAATACATTTTGAAACTGTTGGTTAACAACTGTAGTTGGAGGTAGCCTGGCACTACAAATTAAAGGCTAAGAGACAGTGAAGAATCATCCCCCATCCTTGCAAGAGTTAGATTTTCCCCCTTTGATGTTCACTTGTTTGTCTGCGAGATCCTGAGATGACAGTGCACGCTTGCTGGAACTGGATTTGATACAGACCAGTTTTGATGTCATTTTGGGGGAGAACAAAGCTCAATTAATGAGACTCTTCTACTTGAGGGCTGAAATTGAGTATTGGAGAGGGAGTACCTGGGCTTTAGATAACTGTCAAAGTCAAAAAAGCACTTGCCTTTTTTTTTCTAGCGGAATAAAGAGACACAAAAAGAAAAGGGTGAATGATCCCAGCTGCAAATGTTGACATTTATCACATGGTTGACCGCAAATCTACACCAAGAATGTAATAGGAGGCTGGAGAGATGCTCCGGTGGTTGAAAGCACACAGCCCAATGCCTAGCCTGCTTACAACCTTCCGTAACTTAAGCTGCAGGGGATCTGCTGGCCCCTTCTAGTCCTCAGAAGCACTTGCACTCACATGTGCATACCCACACACAGACATACAACATGTATACACATAATTAGAAACAAAGTATAACTTTAAAATGTTATTTAAGACAATGACTTTTGCAATCTCTAAATTCATTTGTGTGGTTTGGATGATTATTTTCAGTTTGAACATGCTGTTTTCTTATTGTTTAAAAAAAATCTCAAAAAAGTATTTGATCATTATTTTTATTAGTCATGATCATTTTTCTTAAGGTAAAAACACACAAGATACTAGTTGGGTTTGTGTTGACTCTACTTTGATCTAAACACTGTATCTATTTAAAAGTGGAAAATTACAACTCTCACAATGATAACTTATCCGTGAGGGGAGGCGGCTATATATTTATTATAAAAGAATGTAATAAAAGCTATCAAAAATGTTCAAGGTAAACACACGGCTCTCCACATGCTCACAACTCCAGTTTTCTTAGTCCCTCATTCTGCAGGGCATGTGTGCGTTGGAGATGGAATGAGTTGTCTTTTCTCAAGTCTGTTACTCAGTCAGCCCTCAACTTTGCTTTCTGCTGCTTCCCACTCAACTCCAGCAGCTTTCCCCTCTTCCCTGGTGGGTTGCATAGCAACTGCCACTCAGCCTCGCCTCACCTGCAAAAGGTTAGCCCAACGGTTTTCATGTTTTTCCGAAATATTTTTTTTCGTCTCTTGAAATAAGCAAGCCAGCTGGTGGCATTCTAAATAGAACTCCTCTGATCTGCTTCTTAAATGCAATACAGTTGTCTTCCCAGTCATGGCAAATAAGCTGTCAGAGAAGCTCTCTGTACCAGAGCTGGGGTGTGAACAGGAGGCTCACCTCTGCCAGTCATTGGCCAGTGATTGCAATGATCATTCTCTACCTTTTTTGACCTCTGCATCGTCGTCGTTTGAGGATGCAGCAGTTAAGTGAACTGATCATTTAAGTACCTGACATCCTGGCAATCACATGAAGGAAAACCACTGTGAGCACTTGTGCTAAGGAGTCTTCTATGCTTCTCCAAGGCTACCCATTAGGTACCATATAGTGTCAATGCTCCTCATAATGCATTCTGTATAATGGTACTTTCTGAAGGACATTCCAAGGGGAGCCTCAACTGTACACAAATCTCAAATTTCAATTGAGAGTTTATAATGTGTATGCTTCCCATTCAGGAGATCTAAAGGTCAGAATGGTGAAGTCTCCTGTTCAGGGTCACAGGGGTAAGTGGCAGGTATGGTTTGAGTCTGAAATGTCTCCCATATACTCATATGATTAGATACCTGGGCCCTAGCTGGTGGCACTGTTTTGGGAGCTTATGTGGCCTTTGAGAAGTGAGAACTGACTGATTGACATGGGCCATTTGAAATGGGTCTTGAGAGTTATAGCCTGGGTCTTTTTTGGGTCCCGTTCTATCTGCTTCCTCAACAGCCAAACTGTGGCATTGTGACTTCTGGATCCTGCTGCTGCTGCCAGTGGGGCCCTCCCAGACTCCATGCCTTTCTTGCCATGCCAGACTGTATGCTCTGCATCAAAACAAGCCTCCTTTGCCTTACCTTGATTCTGTCAAGTATTTGGCCCCGCTAATATAAAAGCAGCTGACAAAGTGGGGTTGGGAGTTCAAGTCTAGATGACTACAGGTGCTCCTTCATTTCCCAGGAATTCCCACTGATGTTACACAGACACTTTCTCAGACTTCTGATGAGTGGTGGGAACTGAAAACTACCCACAGTCCTGGGATGCCTGCTGCATCCGGAAGGGTCAAGAGAATGTGAACCACAGTGAACCTCAGTTCACCACAAACAAAGATAGAAGAAGCTTGACTATTGTGGGCTGGGGGAAGAAAATCCTGGTGGCAGCAGCTGACAAGAGGTAGGCACAGATGAATGAAATCTAGTGTTCCTCTGGTACCAATGCTTTTCTATTCCTCAGCGCCTGTCTGTCAGGCTCAGAAATGAACACATTAAAAGGAGAGGTACCTGTTCTCTGTGCAGCTGAGTTTTTCAGTGAAGCTGGCTGGCATGACATTCAGGCACTTTTCCATTGCCAGGTTGTAGCTCTAGCTGACATGAGGAAAAGATTATTTTACTTAAATCTCTTCTACCCTTTGTGCTATCATCTTGGGTGCTGTCTTAGAAACAGAGCTGACTGGAAGGAGACAATATTACAGGCAGGTAGTCATTCGAAGGACCCCCCTGCTTCTTCCTTGAAAACAACCTTTCTATCATTTTGTGTCTCGTGATTATCCCGGGAAATTGGCTTTATTCCCCGCAGTGACAGTTCCTTGACCTCCGGCTGTAGGTGGAATGTCAACGTTCCGCATTCCTATATTATTTGCAGAGATTATTAATATATCACCTTCCTCTTGATATGAAATCTTTAGAAATATCCAGCCTTCTTCCAGGTAACTTCTCAGTATGATCCCTTTAAACCACTCCCAAGAAAAGGGAGTGATCAGCTGCCTAGCTGGTGATTTTAAAACAGCCCTGGTTAATCAATGAGGATGGTTGGAAAGCAGACAGACTCTACGGCTATTTTAAAAATTACAGTTTCGTATTTTAAACAGTAAAATCTGTGTGTTTTACCTTTTTTGCAGCCGAGTTAGGAAACAATAGGTACATGTTTTGTGTTCATGTGAAAGAATGAACTCTCAAGAAATTATGCTCAACATAAGCAAGTGGCAGTCTGTACAGACTTCAACTTGCTGTCTTATGATCCATCCTTGATTTTGAAAAGATGGAAGGTATAGCTGATTATTGGCCTAGAGTTACAACTGTCTCTCTTAGGCTTTCCATTCCCTGAAGTCTACTCACATACATACATGTGTGTGTGTGTGTGTGTGTGTGTGTGTGTGTGTGTGTGTGTGTGTTATAGTGCAAGAACTCCTGGTGCGATTACGCTAGGGTAGTGATGTGTTTGCAAATGTGCATGTTGAGTCCAGAATGTTGTCCCCAGGTATTGTCCATCTTTTCTGTGTTTATTTTTTATTCCTTTATTTATTTTGAGACAGGGTCTCTCAATGGCTTGGAACTTTACATGTCAGCAGGGCTGACTAGCCAGTGAGTTTCAGGGATCCTCCTCTCTCTGCCTCCTCGGGCTGAGATTGTGAGGATACACTACCACCCCCTGCTTTTAAAAAGTGAGTTCTGGGTCTGAAATTCAGATCCTTGTAATGTGAATGCTTCACCAATTGCACCATCTCCCCAACAAGGTTTTGGGTATTTAATTTATTGTCTGTGCTCATAACAAAGTGCTTCTCACAAATGTCTTGCTCAATGCATCTTCATTGGGTATATTAACATGAATACATGCAATTTTTTTTAATTCCATGATTTGGTTAGTCTGGGGGACTTAAAAGCCACCTGTGGAATAGAAAATGCCTCTGTATTTTCTGTTAGTGCCAATTATTTTGACAGAAGTCTGAATAGGATATGGATCTCTTGGAAAAAACATTTCTATTTTTACAAAAGGGACTGTGCATATTTATGTAGCACCACGTGGCTTTAACACATATGTGTATTGTGTAATGTTTAAATGGGGTCAATCATTTGTAGTGCATGCCTTGCTTTTCAAGTTAAAAAAAAAAAAAAAAGCTGAATAAAGACACCCGAATCTCTTAAGCATTAAAGCATATTTTCCATTCAGTAGTAATAGGTACCATTTAATTTATGAGTCATAGTGGATATCTCTGCCTCAGAAGCTAATTGACTTTGACCCCAGTTAAGAATTCATAATGTGAACTGAACAAAAGGTATTTAGTAGAAATAAACACATCTTAACATTGTGACCTTATAATATTATCATTTTGAGACTATGGTAGCTCCCGCTGAGAAATTATCTAGGCAAATAAATTATTGCTGTAAATACCATGCTTGCTGTTTAAGATTTAATTTCATGTCACCAAAAGGCCAGCAATGGATCCATAGCTCAATAGCATTGATGATGAAGACGTTGCCTAATTGTTTGTGTCTCTGTCCTTACAAAAAAGTGATTTTCAACATGGCCAAGGCCATTTTCACATGGTAGGTATTTTTCCTTGTCGTGTAGGAAGGAGGGAAGCTTGGTTCTTTAAATTGCTTTTCCTTGCCCTCTGGAATAGGTATTGCCAGTCAGAAAATAAGTACACATTTAAATCACTCCAACTATGTGTTGCTAGGTTAAGAACAGTAAGCGTGGGAGTTAGTAAATTAACCTCTCGTAGTATAGGAAAACACATAGGAATTTCAAATCCCTAGAAAGAAGCTTCCTATTAGAGGAGTTTATTTAAAAGTCATGATGCTTCCTCCATCATGAATGCTGTGCAATTATCCAGAAACTGCTCAAAAGGGAGAGAATTTTGCTTCCTTTGAAGGCTGAAGACTTAGCCCTGCTTCCTTATGGGACACATAGAGACCACCTCAGTCTTTATCCATTGAGTAAACAGAATCAAAATATCCCAATTGCAGGTCTCTAGATTAGGTTGACTAATGGGTGATCATGTGAGTTGGAAGCTAAATAGATCTTGTTGGTTGTATCTGTCTTTCAGAAAGTTCATCTGCCCAGAGAGACAATGCCAAGCTCTGATGCTCCTGACCTTCAAAATACAGCATTGCCTTGAGCTCTTCCTGCTCTGGCTACCCTGATGAAGCAATGCACTGTGCTCGTCTCTCTCTGCATTAGTCATCCCTCCTACCACATTAGTCACTCCTTAAACCAATAAATACATGTAGTTGCCAATGAACAAAACCTGTTTACATTATTCTAATTAAAAGGGAAAAATGCTGGCTCCCAGGACTTTAAATTTCAAAATAGTGCTTGCTACAGGTCCAGTATGGTCCAGCAGCTCCAGAATTAAGATTCTTGTCCATTTTTCCTGGCTCATGTTCACTCTGCTGTCTTCATCTTCATCAGGGTCCTAGTTGCTCTGAGTATATAATCTACCAGCTAAGGAACTCCTAACAAATGTCCCCAAATTCTAGGGGAACATTGCCACTGAATAGCCTAATTAATCGAATGCCGTTAAAATGTTAACCAATGCACACAGAGGGATACTATTCAAAATAATCATACAAAGGTAAAATAGATTCTGGTAAGCAACACAACTACGATGTAGTAGAAATCTGATGTGCAGGTGTCATTTTCAGCATTCTCCTCATGGGTGAACTACATTTCCTATCATCCTTTGCAGCTACATGTGGCCACATGACTTAGCTGCAGCCAATGGAATGTGTGCGGAAGTGAGGATCCTAATTGTTATGTCTGGTTCACACATCCCTCTTATGGCTATCCTCAGTCCTTTTTCCATGTTCCAGTCAGATATTAATTTGAGAGTTTCTGATTAAACATAATGCAGCCTCTGTCGGGCTTAATGCCCCAGGGTGGGCAAAATTCTCAGCCTCTTTCCCTTACACCATTTTAATGAGAAATAAAAAGAAAAACAGAATTTACTACAATAAGTTATTGAAATATCAGGATTGTGCCTTTCTACCAAGTACTGTTTCCTAATACAGTCTTTGTATATATAATATACCTGTTCACTTACCTAAATAGCTTCCTAAATCAATCACATAATTCTGAAAACATCACAAAGTACTGTATCTTCTGATGTCATGGTGATGTCTCAATTGTTTAAATAAACTAAGTTCTATATATGTTATGTTCTAAAACATCTTTGCCTCCCATGGAGCTACAAAGATTTTCCTGCTATATTCTCTTGTAGAAGCTTTTATAATTTCAGATTTTACAGTTTGATTGAACATTTGTGTATGATGTGGCAAAAAGGTCAATGCTCATTATTTTCTTTAGGGAATATTGGAGAGACCAACACCATGGATTCCAAAAGAATTTTCTTCCTTAGTTAAATTGATTTGACAATAAGTCAAAACTGAGGTAATCATGTATATTTAATTCAATGTCCGCCTATGATTTCTGTCCCATCATCTATCTTTGCACCCAAAACAAACTATTTTAGTTATTTCTGCTTTATAGTAATTCATTAAATTATGTAAGGTTAAAATTCCAACATTCTGATTAAAAGAATATTATTTTGTTATTTTAAATCATTTCTACTTCAAGTAATAATCTAGAATCTTTATAGGACTGTATAATACACCAGCTTCATTTTACATATTTTTGGCCCTAGTATGAAATATTTATTTAAAGAATCCAGTTTCCTTGTACTATATCACAATAATAGAAATTAAGATCTGGGTATTAGGTTTCAGCACAATCAGTTTGCACAGAAAGGGAATGTATTCATATCCTAATGCACATATGCACAGAGACCTGTATCTCATCTAATATTTAATATGCATCTAAGATTAGTATAAATATGTGCTCAGCTATAAACTAAACCACACATGAATTCATACGGCTCCCCTTACTGTAAATCACTGAATCACATAACATCCTATGCTTGCATGTTGCTCATTTGTAAATTCCCACTCTTAACATTGAAGATGTGACATCCACCACCCACCATATGTAAAATGCATGATTAATTGCAGCTTATGTATGAAATAGCATCCTACTTACTAACCCATGCTCTCTACTAAACAGCATTCCTTCCTCTCCTCAGTCATACAGACTTGACTCATGTTCAAGAGATGCAAGACAGCATCCCCTCCCTGTAATCCATGAGTCGTTTCACACATTTATGACATACTTAGATGATTTTGTCTATCTCAACACCCATCCTGAGATCTCTTGTTGTAAAGAAGTCTATAATTTGCATGCATTAAAGTTTACACTTTGTGCCTTAAAGCCCTATAGGTTTTGACAGATTCATAATACCATGTGCTTATTATCATGGTACTGCATTATCTATAACAGTTTCACTGACACCAAAAATTCCCTGAACTTAACTGACTCAACTCTTCCCCATTTCCTGCTTAACCTTTGGTTATTATATATATATATATATATATATATATATATATATATATATATATGTGTGTGTGTCATATGTGTGTGTGTATATATATATATATATATATAATATATATATATATATATATACACATATTTTTTTTCCAAATACACACACACATATGTTTTTCTCTTTTCATGAATGTTAGAAATTAGGATCATATGATACATAATCTTTCAGATTAAACTTCTGTCACTAGCCAATATCTATTAACATTAATTCCTCTCTTTTATTATTAGTTTTTCCTGTTATTTTAATAATTTCCCACTTCTTTTTTTTTTAATCTCAGATGAACTTTTAGCATGTTGAGTATGATATGTGTATGTGATATACTTGGAGGAGACACTTATCATACCCCGACTCTATTAATCTTTATGAACTTGTGTGGTCATATGGTCACCCATATTTAAAAGGTTTTCATATTAGTTCTTTTTTACATCTATTTATTATTTATTTGTGTTTGCATGTATGTGTGTATGTGTGTGATGAGTTTGCACATGTGTGAGTATGCATATACCAGCATACATATGGAGTTCAGAGGACAGCTTGTAGAAGTTGGTTCTCTTCTTCTCCCACACACATCCTGGGGATTGAATTTAGGTCTTCACACTTGACAGCAAGCATCTTTATCTACTGAGCACTGACTCCTTGATGGGGATGTCATTCTGTATGCTGTGAATATGTGTTGCTCTGATTGGGTGATAAATAAAGCTGTTTGGCCAATGGTGTGGCAGAATAAGGTTAGGTTGGACATTCCAACTAGAGAGAGAGGAAGGAGAAAGAAAGAGCAGTGGAGATGCTGCTAGACATTGCCAGGAGAAGCAAGATGTAAAGTAGTGGTAAGCCACAAGCCACATGGAAAAGTATAAATTTATAGAGATGGGTTAATTTAAGATGTAAGAGCTAGCTAGCGAGAAGCCTGCCATGGCCATGGTTTAAAGGTAATATAAGCTTCTGTATGTTTATTTGGGTCTGAACAGCTTCGGACTGGGCGGGACACAGAAAAACTTTCAGCTACAACTCCTTACAGCTATTGTTTCAAATAATTCTGTGCCTTTTCTTTGTCTTCTTTTAGTGTGTGTGTGTGTGTGTGTGTGTGTGTGTGTGTGTGTGTGTGTGGTGTGCACACATGTGTGTTGGAGTGCTCAATATCATCCTGTGTGCTGAATCTCCCCTTATTTATCCCCTGCTATTTGTGAGGCAGACTGGAGGAAGCCAAAGCTCTCTGGAGGAAATCATCTAAGGAGTGGGCTTGGTTAAGCACTGGAAGGAGCCCATGTTAAGGACTGCTGAGAATGCCTCCTTCTTAGTCAATCTATGATGTCAGCATACCTTTAGTTTCTTCTTACTTTGGATAACTTGAGCCATTACCAGACAGCCCCTCAACTGTCAAAATCCTTTCTGTGTCTGGTTGCCATGGAGAGGAGAGTTGCCAGCAAGTGGTCCCGCTTTTGGTGACAGATGAGATGGACATTCTGAAGACTGGGCTGCCTTTGTCTCTCTGTCTGCTGCAAGGAGCATAGCAACAACAGCTTTGACCCAGAGCACAGACTCCACTGCACAAAGCTCTGCTTTAGCCGCAGCTGCTTCAGAGAGCAGGCACAGGCTTTGCCAGATGGCCCTGCTTGCCCTCAGCTTTCCTCTCTTAGGCAGGGGAGGGTGCTTTCCCTGGTGACTTAGTGAAAGTATTGTTATTTGTACAATGCAAAGCCTGATCTTGGTCCTCAGACAAGGCTTAATTGGTATGATTGGAAACTTCACTCTGATTGGTGCAAATTTTTATCCAAAATTTGCATAACATACCCATGACATTCTTGGCTTCTTGATATGTAATCAGGCTGCTTCAAAGGGCTTTTGAGCTAGCCTGGAGGTCCTTTTCCATGTGCATTCCTTTGTTGTCGCACTATTAAGGCCTAATCAGTACTTTCCTCAAATTGTCTTTAGTGTGATCTCTATTATGGTAGGGAAGGTGAGGCTTCCTCCATGAGGAGCAGGCCAGGGCCTGGGTTGTCTGCTATGTCTTAGTGACAGCAGCAGCTTCAGGGAGGTGACTGAAGAGTTTCAGAGAGCCACTGAGAAACAAGGACCTTAGAGCTCAGCTCTCTTAGTGATGACCTAAGAAGTCATGAGATGTCATGAGAAGTTGCTGAAAGGTTCCAGAAAGCAACTGGAAGTAGGAGTTATGAGAAACTTGCAAGGGCCATGGAAGCATGGAGAAGGGAAGATGTAGCAGGAAGCTGAAGGTTTGTGAAGATGAGAAACTAGAGGTGGTCAGGAGTTAAAACTTGAAGGATGGTGAGCCCTACCTGCAAGGAGAGTTTGAGAGAGCTGTCAGGGTTAGGGGAGAGTCCCCAACACCCAGAGCTTGGGAGCTGTAACACAAGCTGTGGGTGTGGGTGCCCTGAGTACTAAAATCCCTTCCTGAAGCATGGAGATTGATAAGCCTGTGGCGCTAAAGACTTGGAGTCCTAGGTCTATAAAGCCAAGGATTAAAGCTATATGCTCTTGGGTATGGGACTCAGTCTGCTGAACTCTGGACCTCAGGGTCACCAACACTAAGAGAGCTGCCCTTGCCTATGTGTGATGCCTGTCCTGATGGAAACTTTAGCCAGCCACCCAGGAATTTTCTAACATGTGCACCACTGAACTTCCCTTCTGTGTTTAGGACCCTAATTCTCTCTTGGACCAAATCTGCTGAGGTCCATTGAACAAAAGTTTCATTTTAATATATTTTTAGAATTAAGTATTGACTTTTCTTCTTTCTCACAGCTTTCTCTTCTCTGTCATAACTTCCCATTCAGTCACTTCCTGTTGTCATATCACAGTTTGGTGACTTGAGCATACTTTTCTGAATTCTTGGAGCATATTTATAGCATATGCAATTATAATGATGTATTTGTCTGTTCAATCCAGCATGTGGTTCCATATCGAATCAGTTTATATTACCCTCATGTCCCAGAATATAGGAGCTTCTTCCCTGTGCCTTCTGTGTGTCTTAATAATGTTTATTTTTATTGTACAGATTACACAAAATACACACCCAAATTGCATACAACACACACAAACTGCATACAAAACACATACAAATTTCACACAAAACACACAGAAATTGCATACAACACACACACACACACACAAATTGCACACACACCCTTACACATTCTATTTCATCCTTTCAAATCCTGTCAATGCCTTGTGTAGGTAGAGAGTTTGGTAATAGCAAACTGTGGGATCCTTCTCTCTTACTCATGGTTGTCATGGAGGCTCTACAGGAATGTTTCATCTGCTTGCTTATTGGTTCTTGGTTGAATTGTGGTGTTGTGTATTAACAGTCAAGCAATGACATTGGCAGACCAAGTTCAAGGCAGTCACTTCTACACTTTGTTGCCCAAGTTTTGTGTGGATGGAGTCATTCATTAAGATCTCTACCCAATCCAGAGATTTTCTGGATCATTCAGCTATTTTTCAGGTTCTCTTTTTCTTACACATGTGTATAATTTGGAAGGCAGCTAGCAAATGGTGAAAAGCACACACCATTAGCCCTTCTCCAACCCTTCCACTCCTCCCAGCTTTCATTTCAATTTCTGCTTTGCTGCCTGTCATGCCTGTCTCAAACTGCTTCTGCCACCTCCAGTGAGTAAAACTTTGAGTTTGCTCTGCTCAAGCTGAGAGAGATGAAACTCCCTCCAGGCAAGAGTCTTCTACCCTGGCTACCCTTACTTAAAACAATAACATTATCCATTAAGTAAATGCATCTATCTGATACTTTCAGCTCTCTTCTCCAGAGCCTGTAACTGGGTTTTCCCAAATAATAACTCACATCATCCTATGCTTGTTACCATGGAGTAGAATGCCTAGGCTTATCAGGGTCTTTGCAGTATCAGAGATGAACAGACATACACATATATTTTAATACTTCCCAGTGCTTAAAAATTCATTAAATATGTGAGTTTGAGTGAAAAAGTCTCCTTCTAAATCTATCTCTTAGTCCCATGGAAGAAGAGCAATGAATGTCAGTATATTACTGATGCTTGCCATGCTGTAGTTTATGTACATGAAGGCATGGATTGTTTAACAGCGTGGATACACTCTGAGACAATGTGCTTCAAACCCTGGATGACATGGTTAGCCACATGCACCAGAGTCCAGAGGTGAATATCAGTCTGTTGTTCCCAGGGCCATAGAGAGCAAAACAGCAGAAGGCTGCTAAACACAAGATAGAGGATGTAATCAAGAGACAGGAAGACCAGGAGATGTGTGACAGTATCTGCCAGTGCACAAAGCACAGTGTTTTACTTTTTTCTTTTCTTTTTCTAATATCTAAACAATTACTTATTGAGACTTTCCCCCAATGGTTTTGATCACAATTACTCCCTCCAACTCCTTCCAGATTCATCCTTCTTCCCTGCCCACTCAACTTTCTGTCCACTTTTTTTTTTAACTCATTGAGTCCAATTTGTTCTTTCCACATATTTTTGGACCCATAGCTTCTACTGGATTAGTTTATCAGCCAGGGGCCACACTCTCAAAGAAAACTAGTTCTTTGTCTCCTAGCAGCTTAGTTGCCAGTAGGTCCTATACCAGGGGTGAGACTTCATGTTCACCTTTCTTCTCTATGCTGGGATTTGGTCTGGCTTGAGCTCGTACAAGTTGTCACAGTCACTGTGGATCACAGTGGTCCTGCTCAGTCCAGAACACAATTTCCTTGTAGCGAGCCTCTGGCCCTTACACTCTTTACTCTCCCTCTTCCCCAATGATGCCTGGACCTTGGAAGGAAGAGTGTGATACAGGTGTTCCTTTAGGGCTATGATGCCATCTCTTAGACTTTGCACCATGACTACTTGTGGGTCTCCGCATCTTTGTAAAGAGTAAGTAGAGTGAGACATTGTAAAATAAAGGTGAGGTGAACAGTATAGTAAATGTGCAAGCCAGCACCACAGCCATTTACTCTCTAAAGAGTTATGCACTGTGCAAAATGGAGTGTGCTATCCTTCATGCACCTGGAAGCTCTGAAGGTTTACTTACATCAGCATCCCCAACAACACAGGAGTAATGACTCCTGTTTGGAATTAGAAAGCTGCAGTGTCCCTAGGTGAAGAGAATTTTGCAGGTGTGTCATAATCTTAGGGATGCCCTTGCTTTCCATGGTGCACCATTGAGCAAAGCATTGTTATGCCTAGTCTGGCTATATTTGTCATTCAGATGTACACCAGTTTTCTTTTTTCGGCAGATTTTGACATCTTCATTTTTCTATAAGAAACATTTTATGAGAGCTAGAGAGATGGTGCAGTGTCTAAGAGCACTTGCTGCTCTTTCAGAGGACCCAAATTTGGTTCTTAGCACCTATATTGAGCAACATACAACTGTGTATAACTCCAGCTCCAGAGAAGCTGATGCCCTCTTCTGGCCTCTGAGGGCACTTGCACATGTGTGGCACACACAAACCACAGACACACAGACACACAGACACACCACACACACACACACACACACACACACACACACACCACAGACACACAAAAACACACTTAAACAAGCATAAAAATACATCTGAAAAAAGAAATAATTTATGTCTGCAAATAAAAGTATGCAGATCTGTTTTGTTGAGTATTTATAGAATGAATTTTTTAGATTTACTACTGACAAATTATCTTACTTGCTAAAATATTTCATTGCTATGAAGAGTGTTACAATTAATAAATATAACAATGGGTCACTACACTCATCATATATTCACATGTAGCAATTTACACCCAACTACAGCAGTGTAAAACAGATTGTGAATCAGAAACTAGGAGCAGTGTGACTAGTAGTCTTGGTGGCTGATTCTCCATCCACCTGTAGTTCACCTTCAATGTTACTGTCTGACTTAGTCCACTTAAGATGTTTTCAGGGTCTATTCTTGCTACCATGCTAAAGGGTTTTATGGCTTCTTTACCCTTTAGGGTTAGACTGCATTCCAGATCACAAAAATAGCAATTTCTCAGATTGCTGCATCAGGCAATGGGCTTTTGTTTTCCATTTGTTTTTCTCTATTATAAATCTTGTATCTATGAAAGTGTTGTGTGTGTGTATTCAATTCTCCTTATTATATATTTAAAGTGAATTTCTGTATTGTATTATAACTGTGGTCAAATTTTGACCAATTTTATTTGTTTCTATGACTTAATTTATTGACATCAAGTATCTCAGAGCATAAAATAATTAGCAAAATTAGGGAAGCTTGTGTTAAAAAAACAAATAGTTGCTCTTTAACCTATATTTTTCTAGTTTAATTAGTAAATGGTCAAGAGACAGAAATGGAAAGAGAAAAACTAAAAACTGATTAAGCAATCTTAGGATTTACAGAATCTGTGTACTCTGAGACAGAAAAGAGAATCCATATTTACCTTCACTCTCAAATCCATTTCTGGTAATACATGTTGAACAGGCTCATTTTACATTCATTTTAAGTAGTAAGAGCCTACCCGCCTGGGTGTGTCAGCTCGGCCACATGCTGTCCTTCGTGACACTGAAAGAAGTGAGTTCTCATTTATAAAGTAAACTGAATTGTTCTCAGAATTAAAAAAAATGTGAAAGAACATTTATAGTATTTTCCTTGGTTTCCTGACTTATGTGATTTTTCTCATTGAGTAAGAATTAGAAGAAAAGATTGTTTTTCTTCCTGGAAAGTGTTCTTGTTTTGCATCAAGACAACAGATATCTCATTAAACAAATCAGAAGAGTTGATAAAAACAATGATTTTTCTATGATGAGTTTTTGCAGCAAGATTTTGTTTTGGGATATTTCATCTTCATTTTGATTCAGAAATGTTGTGGATTTGGTTGTTGTTCCTTCAAAACTGCAGTTTAGGTACAAATGGTTGCAGATGTTGGGAGTTTGATTTATTAAAATGGTTTCAGTACAAATCCCTCATGCAATTAAATGCCTATTCATGTATTTTTTTTCTACAATGAAATACTGTTAACAAATAGCTCTGATATAATAGCATAACAGTTAAGGGAAAACTTGGGTCTAAATGGCTAACAGAAATGAGCTGGTGTGATTTTTAGAAGAACTAGCATTTTTATGGGTATATTTTTTAGTGTTGTTATTCACTTTGAATAAAAGTAGTGTGTGCACATTGTAAATTTGGAAAAGACAAAAAGTTGGGGAAAGCCCACACTGTATTTGTAGTCTCAGCACCTGGACATGAGCATTCTTGATTGCCATGTGTCTCTGTGGTGATCTCCTTATTCCTATTAATCTTCAGACTTAGGAATTTCACTCACAATTATTTCAATGATCATCTCTTTTCATGACTTTTGCTGAAAAACAACACATATTGCTTAAGTTTTATTGTCTTTCTTGTGACGGCTTTCTTTCAAATTAAACAGTAAAATTCATGCCAGAGAAATGGCTCGTCCCTTGAGAGCATTTAAGGTTGTTGAAGAGAACATGGGTTTAGTTCCCAGCACCCATGTCAGGAGACCCCAAAACTGCCTGTAACTCTGGTTCAGGAGATCTGGTTTGCCTCTATGGCCTCCCGAATGCATGTTGTATACATAAGCTCATGCAGGCACATACGTATATACAAGAAAATGAATATGGAAGTTTCTCTTCCTCCTCCCTGACTCCTCCTTATCCTATTTCTTCACATCTCCTTCCCTCCTCCTCCTCCCTGTCCTCTCCTCCTCTTCTTTCTCCTTCCATCTTCCTCCTCCTTCTGTTCTTCTTCTTGGCTGACAAAATAGTTCATCAGGTAAGTGTGCTTCCAACCAACCTTGATGACCTGAGTTTGATTCCAGGGACCCACATGGTAGAAGGAGAGAAACAACTACCACAAGTCCTCTGATCCATGTGATCCATGACACTCGTGCACACAACACACCCACACACAACACAGCCCCTGCCCACGTACATGTAGCAATCTTTTATAAAGAATATTTAGAAGGACTCCTTGTAATATGAATCTTAAAAGGTCTTATTAATAAAAATAAAAAAAAAAAACCCGGAGCCAGATATGGGAGTGAAAACTGAAAGATAAGAAGCAGAACAAGCCAGCCAAATTCTTATCTCTACAAAATCCTCAGCCTCAAGAGAGAGACTTCCTGTTTACTCATGCCTATATACATTTCTGTGCCCTGCCATCTTTCTTCCTTCCTAGATTAAAGGTGTGTGCCACCATGCCTGGCTCTGTTCCCAGTGTGGCCTTGAACTCACAGAAATCTGGATGGACTTCTGCCTCCTGAATGGTAGGATTAAAGGAGTGTGCTACCACTGCCTGACCTCTATGTTTAATATAGTGACTGGCTTAGTCCTCTGAATCCCAGGCAAGCTTTATTGGGGTACACAATATATCATCACAACTCCTTGCTACAGCTGTCCCAGCAAGCCTAATTTACCAGATTCTCATGATTTAACTCAAGCCTAGCCCTCCAACTTCATCTCTGAATAAGTAAATTATTCAATATTTTGTATGAGAAGACTCAAGTATTGGTGCTATTTTCTTAATTTAGAAAAATGTTATCTCATTTTCCTTTAGATATTTCTTGTTTGTTTTTATTTATGAATTTTTGTTTGTTTCTCTCATCTGTAGTTCTTGTTATATGTTTATATGTGTTCCACTCTTCTAAGTATTGTGTATTTTTCAGATTCTCTGTGTGATAAGTAATATTGTATCCGGCTTATTGATTATTATTAGTGTCCTCTAACCTTATCCATGATACTTTGATAAACCTGATTAAAATTCCATTATGTATATATTCAAATATTTCTCATTTGCCTTCAATGAGCATTCATGGTGACTAAGGGTGTAATTATCATGGGCACATACATCTGTTTATCTAAGAAACTCACCTACTTGTCTTTGGGTATACACTCAGGAAAGATTCCTCTATCATTTGATAGTTAGATTTTTATTTTCTTTGGACACCTCCTATTTTTCATAACAAACCAGCTGACAATGTCAGAAAAAGTTTCCATGATTAATTTATTGTATTTTTTACCAACATTTGTTATCACTTGTCATTATTATTGTTATTACTATTATTATTATTATTATTATTATTACATGTGGGTGGGGTACACACGCTATGATGTGGACATGATGTCAAATGACAACATTGGCTGTCTGTCCTCACTTTTCACCTTGTCTGAGACATGATATCTTGCCATTCATTATTGTAGATGTCAGACCACATGGCCCATGATCTTCTGGAGATCATCTTTCCTCTGTCTCCCATATCCTTGTAGGAGGACTGGGATTGCAGAAGTATGCCTCCTCATTTGGATCTGAATTTCTACTTTATCCACTGAGCCATCTTCCCAGCCTCATCTATTTCTTTTTATAACAGCTGCTTTCAGCGGTGTATGGTCACATTTATCCTGATTTTGGCTTTCATGTCCCTGGACTACAAAGCACACTATTGCTGAATACTTTTTAAGACACCTTTTGGCCATTTGCATATAAGTATTGGAAAAAATACCATTAGGTTTCTTGTCCTGTATGCTGCTTCATTTAACTAATTAACTTCTTTGTTATGGAAGTATAAGATCCCTCATACATTATGGATGCTAACTCTTTACCAGGTACATGGTTTTTAAGTACTTCCTACTAATCAACAGCTTGCCTTTTCATTTTACTTATTTGGCTTTTTTCCCTTTGCTGTCCAGAGACTTTTCAGTGTGATGTAGTCTAATTTAGTTACTTTAGCTTTTGTTGCCCAAACTTTTTGGTGCTGTAGCCAACAAAGTATCACAAAGATAAAGATCATAAAATCCCCCCACTTTTATGAGTTTCATAGTTTCAACTTTTACTTATAAAATTTTAATCCATTCTGGGTTGATTTTATGCATGATGTTAGATAAGGGTCCAATTTCCTTTCTGCATGCGGGTATATAGTTTTCCAAGCAAGATGTATTGATCATTTTCCCATTGTGTCTTCTTGCTGTCCTTATAAGAGAATGGTCTACCATGCTTATATCTGTATTTAGAATCTATGCCCTATCTTATTGTCCTATGTGTCTGCTTTGCATCCACAATTATAATTTTCTTCAGTAACTGCAACTTTTTTTTCCGAGACAGGGTTTCTCTGTGTAACTTTTGAGCCTGTCCTAGTACTCACTCTGCAGACCTGGCTGGCCTCGAACTCACAGAGATCCACCTGGCTCTGCCACCCAAGTGCTGGCATTAAAGGCATGTGCCACCACCACCCGGCTGTAACTTCAACTTTTTAACATAATTTGAAATCAGAAAATTCTTTTCAGGGTATTTTGTGGTTCATAAAGTTTAGAGTTGTTTGAATTTTTATGTAAAAATGCCACTGGGATTTTGATAGTATTTTTCTGAATCTGCATATTATTTCCAGTGGTAAAGATCTGTTTATAATATTAATTATTGCAGTCCACAAACATGTAATGCTTTCCTACTTGTTCATGTCAGAATTTTTCTATAAATATTGTTATAGACCACAGCGTGCAGATCTTTCCTTCCTTGGTTATTTAGTTTCTTCTTCATATTTTAGTCTTCTTGATATAGTGAGATTGCTTTCTTGAGTTCTGTTTGGGCATATTTTAGTGAGAAAAAACACAACTGGTTTTATGTATTAGTGCCTTTATCCTGAAACTTTACCACATTTATTAGACTTTTTTTGGTTGGAACATTTGTGGTTTTGGTGAAGGAGAGATGGGCCAGTAGTTAAGAGTGCTTACTCTTCTTTCAGGGGGCCTGAGTTCAGATTCAAGCCCTTCTTAAGTCCTCTTCTGGTTTTGGAAGGTATTGCATTCACATACACATAATCCCTACATAGAGACACATGAACAAACTCGATTAAAAGTCAAAATACAGATAAAAAGTGGCCTGGAGAAATGGCTCAGTGGTTAAGAGCACTAGTTCCGTTTGCAGAGGACAAAGGTTTATAGATATGATAAGGTAAAAAGGTAGATTACTGAATCTATGTTTAAAAGGCAACTACTAGTTTTAAATATTTTACATTGGATTGGATCTTTGTACTTTGTATACAAATTTTGTATATTGATACAAATTTGAGATTAATTTTGTAAGAACATACTGTATATACATTTCTACTGTTGTTCAAGGTACTATACCTATACAGCTCATTTAACAATGTAAAATGTAATGCAAATTTCTAGTTCTTAAAAGTTATTATTACCAAGTAATTAGGATATAAAGAAATGCAAGTTAGTAGTAGTCATTACAATCAAACTTATAGTCATATTAGGTATGTTTTCAATATAGCATTTAAGATGTTTTAATAACATAGTTTTGTTCTTGTTGTTGTTGTTTTACAATGACACATGTCTACTCCTGGCAGCACCAATCTACTTCAGAGAAGATGATGGGCATTGAAGAAACTCCACATAGCATTTACTTTCTTTGTGGTAAAAGTTAGTCACTGGGCAAGAAAATTCCCTTGCATTGACTGTTGACAGTATGCTGTCCAAATGGGACAAGCAGAACACAAAAGAAAGAACTGCTGAACTTTGCCAAGGCAAAGTAAAAAGGCCCTTCAGAAAATCCTGCTTCACAGATAAGTCTGTCAGATAGTCTAGGCCTGTAGGTTGAAGGTGATGCCCCAATGTTGCAGAGCAAGCTTGGGTGACTGTCCAGGCAGCCAGCTGTTTCTGTCATTTCTCATATTTTTTGGAAGTCATTTGTTTGCACTTCCTGCTTACTCAGTTAACATTATTTCCTTCTCTGATCTCTGGAGTGGAAGACCAGATAGTTATAGTTTTTCTTGTTAACAAATTCAGAAAAGAAACTCATTGAAGAGGTGTAAACTGTGTAAGCTTGAGAGACATCAAAAGATAGTTTTTAGTTGCTAATACAAGTTAGGATAGAAAGTGAATTAGGTATAATAGTTTAGACTCAGCAAATTTGGATAACTGATGGAGTGTTTTCTCTGAATTTGTCAAGTGTTAATGGGCTAGACATCACTGATGTAATTATGACCTGTATATATTACATATATTTATTATAGTTATTATATATAATTTTTCTTATATTAGTTATGACCTTTTTTATTTTAGACAAAAAAGGAAGAGGGAAATGTGGTGATATTTTGTTTGTGATCTAACAAATAAAGCTTGCCTGAAGATCAGAGTTTGGAGCTAAGCCACTAACTAGCCATAGCAGCCAGGCAGTGGTAGCACACACCATTAATCTGAGCACTCAGGAGGCAGAGGCAGAGGGATCTCTGTGAGCTCAATGCCACTCTGGACTATGAAAGATTGATCCAGTCTAAAAGAAAAACAGAGCCAGGCAGTGGTGGCACACACCTTTGATACCAGCACTTGGGATCTCAGGCCTTTAATCCCTAATCCCAGCACTAGGGAGACTGAGACTGGAAATGATATTCCTAGGCAGAGAAAAGGAATATAAGGTAGGAGGAGACAGGAACTTGGTGGCTTTTGACTGAGAATTTTGTAGAGGTGAGAACTAGTGGCTGGCTGCTCTGTTTCGCTGATCTTTCAGCTTTCACCCTGATATCTGACTCCTGGTTTTTATCAGTAGGACCAAGTAGGATTCGTGCTACACAGGTTTGGTTCTCAGAACCCACATGGCAGTTCACAAACACTACAGTTCCAAGGGATCCAGTGCCCTCTTCTGGCTTCCAAGAACTCCTGTATGTATGTAGTACACACACATAAACTCAGCTATAAACATGTTTATTAAATAAATAGATGGTGATGATGAAGGTAGATGGATGGATGGATGGATGGATGGATACATAGATTTTTTAAGGAAATGTGGGTATTTTATGCACAGAGGGTCACATGTTCTGCAAGGAGGGATAGGGTTGGTTTTCCTCAATTTGTATATCATATATTTCTTTTTAATGTCTGATTCCTGTCTTTCCTACTTGAACTCCTAATGTTGCAGAGTTGATGAGCAATCCTGTGTCTACCTCATTAGAACACTAGATTTCAATTTTTCTGCATTGACTTTGTGGCTAACTACAAGGTTTTCAAGGATTTTCTTTATTGTGTAGAGAGGATATACTTTATATTTTTTGAGAGAGTATATTTTAAACTATGAATGAATATTTAACTTGGCAAAATGCTTTGCCATATCGATTGAAATGACTGGGTGTTAATAGCTTTTATTTTGTCTATGAGATACATCATGCCAGTTGACTTTTACATGTAAGCTCAAGCATGCACCCAGATACAAAGTTCAGGTGCCCATGGGATATTTTCTGGAATCTTCTTGCATTAGGTTTATCTCTGCTGTATTTGGTTTTTTTCAGGAATGTTTACTGTAACTACCAGACTGAAGTTTTATCACTAGAACAGCGTTGATCTCATAAAATGCATTTGGAAATGCATCCCATGGAAAGATCTTTCTAATTTGTTTTTATCATTTCAAAACTTGAAATAAGATATTTTCTTAGCTCACCTGTTTCTTTATTCTGTTTTCCCAAATGTCCTTTTCTGCTCTGAGTGAAAATGACTGCATTGCTAGCAAATAGTCAGACACTCAGGGTTTAAACGAACACAAACAATTAGTTATGCTAATGACAATTATGGGGAAAGTGCAATTCCATTATGTTCTCATCTGTTTAATGGTAATTTTCAAAATCTAAATATGTTTAAGGGGCATTTACATAGCATGTTTGATTAATTTTAATAGCAATCACCATTAAGTAAAACAAATTTGTGAATCTGCTGTACACACCCTTCCCAGAAGTGTCAAAAGCTCTTCACATGCAAGATTAAACAGGCTCCATGCTATCTGGAGAGTCACTCTTTTAGCGTCTTGCAGTAGCGCCCATCTAGGGCAGCCCTAGAGCATTTGTTTTGTCTGTATGTCACATCTAAACTCCTCCAGCTGTAAACTTCTCTTTTACATTTTAAACTGTAGTCTGTATTCATCAGCCAATGTACTGAAACCAACAATAATAGTTTTGCATATCATTAATTCCAATCCACAATGCAGTTGACTGTTGAGTCTTTGTGTGGTAAGTGTGCCACATGTGTCAGGCTTTGGGGTAATTATTAGAAATGGAATGAACTAAAGTGTCAATTAGGACAGTTGCTGGCAACACACGACAGGGCAGCTTTACTGGGTTGCAGTGAAAGTGTAGTCTTAAATGAATGCTTATGAAATAGTTGTTCTGGAATGTGAAATTCAGTGTGGGCTTTAAGGAATAGTTCATAAAGCAACAGGTATCCCATGGCTGTGTGGAGGCTAATCAGGTGGAAGGGCAGAAAGGGGGTGTCAGGAGATGGCAGATTTGAGTGAGAAGTGGCCTTCAGGGACAGATTGCCAAAGATGCATCAGGCAGAAAGCACAGTGATTGAGATGATACAGTAGGACCAGTATATGTGTTTCTAGTGGACCTGGAAAAGTAAGTGGATTCAAGAGACATTAGAACATGCAAGCCTTCACCAGTAATTTTTTTGAAGAATGATGATAGCATAGTGCAATGTAAGAGATCACATGAATTACGCAATTCTCATGTACATGTAAGAGTCTCAGTAGACTCTCAAGTTTTCTGAATTAGAATTTTAGAAACTTATATTTAGAACACATGACAAGTAATCCCTCAAATCAAAAAAGACTGAAGATGATTATCTTCTGAAGGCATGAAGTATGATATGTAAATTGTTTCCTTTAAAGCAAGGTGTAATTCTTGCATTTTATGTCTCTCTCTCTCTTGCATTTTATGTAATTCTTGCATTTTATGTCTCTCTCTCTCTCTCTCATATATATATGTTATATATATATATTATTATATATGTGTTTATATATGTGATATGTGTATATATATATATATTATATATATATATATATGTGTATGTTGTGTGTGTGTGTGTGTGTGTGTGTAGACATCTACAAAGGACAGAGTGTTGGATCCATGGAGCAGGAGTTACAGGTTATTGTGAACTGCCTGATGTGGGTGCTGGCAAGTGAACCTCACTCTTCTTCAATATCAGTGATCATTCTTCCCAAATGAGCCATCTTTGCCAGCCCTCATGTTGTTTCTTGAGTAACTAGAGTGATCCATGACAATCACTACTGTAAGGGACTAGTAAGGAACTAGTGTAATGTAGTGTAAATGATGTGAATGGATTAAGTGATGAAGCTGCAAACAGTGCCTGATCTTTTGATGGTTGTGGAGTTTATAAATTGGATGCTTTTTTGATGGCTGGACAAGAAGTGCTGTTGCCCATGGAGCTGACCAGGTTTAAAGGTGTAGTTGTAGAACTAAGCAGGCAGTGAGAGTCACGGTGAAATGGTGTGTATGAGGCTGTCAGTGTATATTGAATAAGAATGGAAGGGGTCAAAAGCCATGACAGGAAAATTGGGGATGAAGAAATCCTGCCAAAGAGGCAAAAAGAGTATGTAACGTTTAATATTCAGAGTTGCCTTAGTTACTTTCCAGTTGTGGTAAACACCATGATCAAGGCAGCTTATAAAAGAAAGCATTTCATTTAGGACTTATGATTTCCAAGAGTTAGAGTCCATGACTTTGGTGGTTTGAATGAGAATGCCCTCCATAGGCATGTAGGGAGTGGCACTATTAGGAGATGTAGCCTTTTTGAAGTAGGTATGACCTTGCTGGAGGAAATGTCCCTAGGGGTGGACTTAGAGGTTTTCAAAAGTCAAGCCAGGCCCAGTGTCACTTTCTGTTCCCAGTGCCTGAAGCTCCAGATGTAGAACTCCTGACTACCTCTCCAGCACCATGTCTGCCTGTGTGCACCATGCTTCCCACTAATGTGTGGTATTGTGTTCCCCAAAATACTGTGCACCCTAATAAACCTATCTGGGGTCAGAGACAGAACAGCCACATATTAAACATAAAGGTTAGGCAATGGTAGCACACACCTTTAATTTTAGCATTCCAGAGGCAGAAATCCATCTGTTCAAGGATACAACCAAGCATGGTGACTCATGCCTTTAATCCCAGAAAGCGAACCTTTAATCCCAGGGAGTGGTAGTAGAAAGCAGAAAGGCATATAAGGCATGAGAACCAGAAACTAGAATCATTTGGCCTGGTTAAGCTTTTGGCTGGTTAAGCTTTCAGGCTTTGGAGCAGCACAGTTCAGCTGAGATTCATTTGGATGAGAACACAGAGGCTTCCAGTCTGAGGAAACAGGATCAGCTGAGGAATTGGTGAGGTGAGGTGGCTGTGGCTGGTTCTTTCTCTCTGATCATTCAGCGTTCATCCCAATAATTGGCCTCAGGTTTGTTTTTATTAATAAGTACTTTTAAGATTCCTGCTATACACCATGACAATAATGGACTAAACTTATGAACTGTAAGCAAGGCCCAATTAAATGTTTTCCTTTATAAGGGCTGTGTTAGTCATGCTGTCTCTTCACAGCAATAGAATTCCAATTAAGACCCATGATGGTGGGGAGCATGGCAACAAGCAAGAAGGCCTAGAGCTAGAGCATTAGCTAAGAGTTAAAATACTGAGAATCAGAAAGCGAATGGGGGAATGGGGCGGGCTTTTCAAACCTCAGCACCTGCCTCCAGTGACACATCACTTCCAAGGCTGCACTACCAAATCCTTTCTCCAAAATTCTACCAACTGGTGACCAAGTATCCAAGTGTATGAACCTAGGGGGGCCATTCCCATTCAAAACACCCTAATAGTCAACTTGACTAGATTTAGAATAACCTAGGGATGCTGGGCAGTGATGGCACATGCCTTTAATCCCACTACTTGGGAGGCAGAGGCAGGTGGACCCTCAGTGAGTTTGAGGCCAGCCTGGTCTACAAAGCGAGTTCCAGGACGGCTAGGACTGTTATACAGAGAAACCCTGTCTCAAAACACCAAAAAGTAAAAGAAAAAAGAATATGCCAGTGCACACACTTTCAGGCCTGTCTGTGAGGGCCTCCTCGGAGACATCAGGGAATACCCACCCTGAAAGTGGACTGCACCAACCCTTGGGCTAAACGACTCAGACTGAATCAAAAGGAGAAAGCTAACTGAGCACCAGTGTTCATCTCACTCTGCTTCCAGACTACAGATGCAGTGTGAACAGCTGCCTCAAGATCCCACCTCTGTGACTTCCCTGCCACAACAGACTGTTCATCGAAATTGTGAGACAAAATAAACCCTCATTCTTTATATTATATATATATTTTTTTTGGTCAGGAGTTTGGTGACTATGGTGATATTGTGTTCCCCAATATATTGTGCACCCTAATAAACTTATCTGGGGTCAGAGAACAGAACAGCCACTAGATATAGAGGCCAGAAAATAGTGGAACACACACACCTTTAATCCTAGCATTCCAAAGGCAGAGATCTGTCTGGATCTTCGTGAGTTCAAAGCCACGCTGGAAATAGCCAGGCTTGGTGACTCACGCCTTTAATCCCAGAAAGTGATGGCAGAAAGCAGAAAGGTATATAAGGCGTGAGGAGCAGGAACTAGAGCCTGGTTAAGCTTTTAGGCTTTTAACAGCAGTTCAGCTGAGATTCATTTGGATGAGGACTCAGAGGCTTCCAGTCTGAGGAAACAGGATTGGCTGAGAAGCTGGCAAGGTGAGGTGGCTATGGCCTGTTCTGTCTCTCTGATCTTTCAGCATTCACCCCAATACATGGCTCTAGGTTTGTTTTTATTAATAAGACCTTTTAAGATTCATGTTACAGGTGACAGCAATGAGAAAAGTAACTAACACAAGTAACAAATGAAGTATTCAGAAAAAATTACTTTGTCATATCAAGTACTGTCCTTGACAGGAGCCTAAGAGCAACAGGAGGTTAGCCAACGGTGACAACTTCCCAGTGCAGACAGCATGAGACTCTGGATAGACAGTTAAGTTCTTTAAATCTAGCAGTGGTTCCGTTGAGTCTTGGGCAGTATAATCAATCAGAAATGGATTCAGAATCTTTTTTTCAAAAGTGTGTGATGAAATAACTAGATTTCCATTAAAGATAATATAATTGACAGCTAATTGATGCTGTGGATATTTTCAACAGAGTTCACAATTCACAAATTCCTATATTCATGCTTTATGATGGTTCATGAATATTAGAAAATTCTGAAGTTGTTTTTTGTTTGATTTAACTAATTGAATTAAAATGTTCTAAAGAAATAGAATTTGTATTTGGCACATAGGCTCCATTTCTTGCTGTTGTTACCACCCACAGCCAAGAACTGTTAGCTCTCTTCTGCTATGTGCAGCCTCATTGTCTCTCACCATGACTGATCTGCAGGGAATGGGATGTTCAGTCTCTTCCCCTATAAGAACCCAAGGAATTAGAAGGTGTCATAGGAAGCAGGGGGAGGGCTAGTGAGTTCTCAAATGACCAGTACCACTATTGCATCTCTCTGAGCAATTGAAACTACTGTGCAGATGTCAGCTAGGGACCTCCTCATGATGGTTAGTGTCTGGTAACTGGCTTTAGTTGACCTGTGGAGGGGGTGGGGCTGATTCACTGATTCTATTGCATAATAAATATCTGTACTTTGGTGGATGAGGTTTAATAATTGCCTAGAGTCAATCAAAAATAATTATTTTAATGAGCTGTAGGTTAAGTTTGGATGTTTTACCTGTTCAGTAGAGTGCTAGTTTAGCAATCAAAGAAGCATTACACAAATTATAAACAGCACTAAGGACTATATTGTAATATTCTTTTTTATAATGTATTTTTTGTGCTTAGTCTCTCTATTCCTTGTCCCCATTATCAATGACAAATAATGTTATTGATGTTTCTCTCTCTCTCTCTCTCTCTCTCTCTCTCTCTCTCTCTCTCTGATGTGTGTATGTGTATACATGTGTATATGACTGTTCTTAGCACAAATGAGTGAAAATCTACAATTTAAGAACCTTCACATATCTGAGATCATTCCACAGTCCTGTATGTATTTATATCAATATTCTTAGTGTATAAAGAGGATCCATAAATTCATAATGTGCTGTCGTTCTTCAGTTGTTGGATATTTAAACTATTTTCAGGATTTTGTCATTGCAAACCATAACCTAATAAATATCCTAGCACAAAAGTTGCAAAGTACAAGCGAGTCAAATTGTATCTTTAAATTTTTTGGGGGTGCAAATTGTATTTTTACTACTTAAGGAGGTAAGCTATACTTTTTGTACGTTTATGACTTTGAAGAGTAACCACTATAAATACAACTGAAATGAAGTCAGGAATGCTTACCCTTTGGATTATTTTTTAGTGACATGAAGACCTATTTATAATTGAGGTTTAAATTCAAAACAGCCTTACTGTTTGTGGGTCAGATAGTGTACCATTTAATCTGTCCACTGTCTCTATTGTGATAATGGATCTACTACACAGTTGAGGAAATGGACACATTGAGAACTTATTTCACTAACTTGTGCATCAAATGAAGCCATGGAACTAAGATCTACAGAGACATTCTATCCAAATTCTATCTCAAATTTTCTGATGTACACCACTCATCCTTCCCTCCCATTCTCCCCACTTCTCTCTCCTTTCCTCATCTCCATTTTCTCGCTCTCTGTCTCTCAATTCTTCTACATCCCTTCCTATGACCTTCCTTCAGTTTCCAAATCCATTGCCCTGGGTTTGGAAATAAGCAATACATTTGATGGACAGAATTTTTATAAAAATTGTCACACATCTGATCATTGCACAGAATATTAAAATGAATTCCAAATGTGTTGGCTTCAGAAAAAATACAAGAAAGTACAAAGAAAGAAAATAGTGCTTGAGTAAGACTTTTAACTACAAGTAATGCACACACATCTTAGAAATTCCAAGGGAAATTTCGCTCCCAGTGCAAGCCCCCTGTGCAATAATCCAGTGGAAGAGATGGATGGTGGTGAGTATCTGCTATTCATTGCCCCTGGCTATTTAGGTTCCAGCTTTCTATTCAAAGCCACTTCTCTGGTCTACAATGTGCTGAGTCGGCTGACTCTTGCTCCCACAGCATTCCAAGAAAGCATGAAAAATAAACCAGGGGGCCACAGCATTAGTTATATGAAGAATAAGCCTGTGTAAAATGGAAGTGAAACTATCTTCTTGAGTTATTTGGTTGCTATTCGAAATACAAGCTTTTTTATGGACTGCTGAATAGAAGAGAGATGTTGACTTAGAATATAGGGGAGGACACACAAACAGCAAAGTTAGAAGATGTGAAGAGCTTGGGATGCTGCAAGTATCTGGGTCAGGCCTCCATCAGCTAATGCATGCTCTCTCACCACCTCACTCAGACAGAAGAAAAATAAGATTAAACCAACGTGTCTCTATTCTAGCCTGTATTCAGTATATGTCTCTGTACTCAGCCTGAAATACAAGCACACATAATGGAAGAGGCTCTCCACTGAACAGAAGTCCTGTTCTTTTTAGTTATATACATCTGAAAACAACATTTAGAGTACTTTACACGCTGGAATGTGGACAGTAGGAAGTATAAATTAAGGATCTGCAACAGTGTTCTTCTGTCCTTGAGAAATATACCATGGTAGGCATAAATGAGAGGGAAGGGGCTAGAGAAAGAGAGCGTGTGTGGATAAAAGAGGGCATTAAAATGTGAGAAAACCAAGAGAGTATAAATGAGAGAATGAGAAAGCTAAAGAGAACAAGTGAGAGAGACCAAAATAGAAATAGACAGATCCACTCACACATGAGAGAGAGAGAGAGAGGGAGAGGGAGAGAGAGAGAGAGAGAGAGAGAGAGAGAGAGAGAGAGAGAGAGAGAGAGAGAGAGAGAGAGAGAGAGAAGCAGATGATGGCTACAAATTCCTCCATCTTCTAAAACATTAGCTCTTGGATGAAACACCCTTCCCTCTGCTCTCATGTCTGTAGCATGCCTGTCATGTCTCTGTCATGTTAACTACTGTGGGAAGATAACATGTTTAGGCTTCTGATCCAGCCACACTCAGACATCTTTCCCCCAATTAATTAATCTTTGTCTGCCATATAAAGAAATGAGTTACACATTACTGTGTGTATAGAAAGAAATCATTTTTATATTTTGGGCATTGGGCCTTCTACTGAGACTTGGAATTCAGGGTGTGTGTTACATATGGAGGTTGGCATTAGTAAGTTACAAACCTCTAAAGAGAAGCGATAGATATGCTTCTCTCATTGGGCCCCTAAGCTAGAGTCTGGCATGCTCTGGCCTCTAGTGACTCCATTTGTAAGACTTCCATTCACAAGTCACCCAAGCATCATTTTATTCATTCTAACTGACAGGATTCATCTAGAATCTTGTGAGTCATAAAACTTCACAATCTCGGTTCATCTTAACATTTAGTTAATCAGCACATTTCCCATGTATTCCATCTTAAATGTTCTCACCACAGTCATAAGGGGAAATAACATGAAAGTCTGTCACTACAAAAGCTGTAAATTCATAATCCCTATTTATAGCTTGGAAAGCCTCCAGATTTCAACCCACAATAAAACTCATACTTTTAAAACATAGCATTAAGCAGGGATTTAATTTCCCAACAAGTTTGAATATTAATTTATGTTGCACTCATATAATAGCAGCAGCCACTTTCAGCTTCTGTCCCTGTGTAGATGTAGTCCTTAAACTGGAAATCATTTTTATCCACCTCTTAAAACAGGTCCCCTGTTAGGCAATGCTCACATGTGGGCTTGAACATTAAAAGAATGGAGAAAGCAACTCATCCATGGTACTTTAGGAAGTTTCTTGATATAATTAGAGGGAAGGAATCACTTTTGATAGGTAGCTAAAGTTTGAGCTAACTGAACTAAACAGACAATGCAGGAGTGTAAGCAAAATCCACAAGAGTCTGTTTAAGGGGTATCAAGGTTTTTTTTTTTTTTTTTTTTTTTTTTTTTTTTTTTTTTTTTTTTTTTTTTTTTAGGATACACTCATGAATATAGGATATGGTAAATCCAGTTACAGAGTCCTTGGAAAACTGGGGACCGGTGGATCACACGCTGCTTCCCGCCACCTGACCTGGTCTTCACCACCCAAGAGAGATCGTGACACCCCTTTCTCTTCTCTTTTAAGAGGCCATGTAGGAAAACAAGGAGCATCTCCTCTATTGGGCCAGGTAGCCCAAGGTCACTGATGTGAATACTCACTATACAGGAGACCACTTACTGCTGATTGGGTTTCTTCTCTCTCTCTCTCTCTCTCTCTCTCTCTTTTGATCTCTCCATCCCTCTCTCCCTCCATCCCTCCCTTCCTTCTTTTCTTTCTTTCTTTCTTTCTCTCTCTCTTTCTTTCTTTCTTTCTTTCTTTCTTTCTTTCTTTCTTTCTTTCTTTCTTTCTTTCTCTTGATGGGTGAAAACTAGTGTGCTGGATAGATTTGCCGTGAAAATGAATCCTCCTCACAGGACCTTCTGATGCACAACAGAGAGAACATAGACAAGAATTGTGCAGTGTGATGCTGCATTGTCTCAGTGGAACCATTTTTAATCTGGGGAAAATAGTTCTGAAGTGTATGTGGGGCGCCTATGATTTGTTTTTGTGATCTTCTTTGTACATGTGGGTGGGACTGGTGTGTGTGTGTGTGTGTGTGTGTGTGTGTGTGTGTGTGGTGTGTGGTGTGTATGTGGTGATATATGTATGTATGTGTGTATGTGTTGTCTGTGGAGATGCATGTGTGTATGTGTGTGTGAGAATGTGAGTGTGTATGTGTGTGGTGTGTGTGTGTATGTGGAGTGTGGTGTAGTATATGTATGTGTATTATGTGTGTATATGTGGTGTATATATATGTGTTGTTTATGTATGTATGGTGTGCTGTGGGATGGTCTGTATGTCAAATGTGTTGCTCTAATTGGTCAATAAATAAAACACTGATTGGCCAGTAGCCAGGCAGGAAGCATAGGTGGGACTAACAGGAGAATTGAGAGAACAGGAAGGCAGAGGGAGACACTGCCAGGTGCCGCCATGACAAGCAGCATGTGAAGATGCTGGTAAGCCACAAGCCACATGGCAAGGTATAGATTTATAGAAATGGATTAATTTAAGATGTAAGAACTAGATAGCTAGAAGCCTGAGCCATTAGGCCAAACAGTTTAAATAATATGTAAGCGTCTGTGTGTTTATTTTATAAGTGGGCTGTCGGACTGCCAGGACTTGGCGGGACCTGGAGAGAAAATACTCTGGCTACAGTGGTGTATGTGTGTGTGTGTGTGTGTGTGTGTGTGTGTGTGTGTGTGTGTGTAAGTGTGATGTGTGTGTCATTGTACAGTATGTGCCTGTGCATCTGCATGTGATATGCCTGACATATGTCAGTGATAGTGTTATGTCTTCCTCTATCACTCTCCACCTTGTTCTTTGAGGCAGAATCTCTCACTGATCCTGAATCTAAGCTTATAGTTAGTAAACCCTGGTAATCCCCCTTCTTCTGTCTCTCACAGTGCTGACATTACAGATGTGCATGGTCATAGCTACACTTTAGGTGAACGCTGTGATCTGAACTCAGGTCCTCATGCTTAAGCTGCAAGTGCTCTTATCACTGAGTCATCTCTAGCCGCTGTTTATGAGATCATCATGGTTCACACTAAACCTGCAGCAGTGATCCCTGTGTAGGCCATTGCCAATGCAGTTAAGGAAGTCAGCCATCTTTGTTCCATTCCACTTATATAGTTGCTGTTGGAAAAAAATACTAGGTTTGGTTTGAGTGTTCAATGTCCTCCATAGGCTCTTGTGTTTGAACACTTGAGTAGAACCTGGAAGCAGGCTTTCAAATTGGTTTAAGCACGTCAGCATCTCAGGTAGTTGTATAAAATATGTGAAAGTTAGCACGTTGCTGTAAAGAGCACACTGAGGCACAATATTGAGTGGCTATCAATCTAGCTGTTTCTGTTCTCTCTGTTTAGTGCTTAGGAGGTATGAGCTACTATCTTAATAAAGAAATTCTGGACCTGCAGAGTGTACAGGAGCCCATCAGTGCCTCTTTTGCATTCATTCTCAGCTGAGTGGGTCAAAAATGTTGTGAGTCAGGCCGGGCGGTGGTGGCGCACGCCTTTAATCCCAGCACTCAGGAGGCAGAGGCAGGCAGATCTCTGTGAGTTCGAGGCCAGCCTGGGCTACCAAGTGAGTCCCAGGAAAGGCGCAAAGCTACACAGAGAAACCCTGTCTCAAAAACGAAAAAAAAAAATGTTGTGAGTCATCATTAATGATTTGCACATTTATGACTCTAAAGTATAGGCCTAATTTCCTAGATAGTTCTTGCTTCCAGGGTCACAAAAGTCTCTAGAAGTTCCTGGGCACTAATTCAGCCCATCATGCTTCTCACTGTGACATGGGGATAGCAGTAGTGTGTGGTGGTATTGTGTTCCCCAAAATAATGTGTACCCTAATAAACTTATCTGGGGTCAGAACAGAAAAGCCACTAGATACTTAGGATAGGCAATGGTAGCACACACCTTTAATCCTAGCATTCCAGAGGCAGAAATCCATCTGTTCAATGATACAGCCAAGCATGGTGACTCGCGCCTTTAATCCCAGAAATCGAGCGTTTAATCCTAGAGAGTGACGGTAGAAAGCAGAAAAGTATATAAGGTGTGAGGACCAGAAACTAGAAGCATTTGGCCTGGCTAAACATTTGGTTGGTTAAGCTTTTAGGTTTTGAGCAGCAGAGTTCAGCTGAAAACCATTTGGATATGAGGACACAGAGGGTTGCAGTCTGAGGAAAAAAGATCAGCTGAGAAGTTGGCCAGGTGAGGTTAGCTGTGGCTTGTTCTGTCTCTCTGATATTCCAGCTTCACCCCAAAAACTGGCCTCACGTTCATTCCTATTAATAAGACTCTTTAAGATTCCTGCTATAGTAGTGCCTGGTGAAGGGTGAGGTAAGACATGTGGTGGACAGCCTGGTGCTTGCTACAGCTGTGTAAAGGAATACTTAGTTATTGTGGCTTTGCTCTCACTATTCTGTCTCACTTCCTTCCCTTGTTGTGTGATAAAAAATAATGTGACAAAGTCAGTCTAAGGGCGAAAGTGCTTATTCTGGCTCCCAGTCAAAGGCACAGTGTATCATGGCAAGGAATCAAGAAGGCAGGAGATTGAAGCTGCTCGCAACATCACATCCACAATCTGGAACCCAGGGATGAGTGCATGGCACTGGGCATCTCTCCCTCCCTCTCCACTGACACAGCCCAGAGTCTCAGACAGTGAATGTCGCCACCAATAAAGCAGACCTTCCCACTTCAATCAATGCAATTTAGATGATCCGCTAGTCATGCCCCAAGGTCATCTTTTGGGCAATTCTATATTTTGTCAAGTTGACAATGAACATTAACTCCAACATGTTATTGTCGTTATTTTTCCCTTATATGCTTAATGTACATAGAGGGTCACTATAGTGTGAATTCTGAAGATTTGGGTTCTATTCCAGTTTTTTTTTTTTTTTTTTTTTTTTTTTTTTTTTTTTTTTTTTTTTTTTTTTTTTTTTTTTTTTTTCTCGAGACAGGCTTTCTCTGTGTAGCTTTGCACCTTTCCTGGAACTCACTTGGTAGCCCAGGCTGGCCTTGAACTCAAAGAGATCCGCCTGGCTCTGCCTCCTGAGTGCTGGGATTAAAGGCGTGCGCCACCACCGCCCGGCTCTATTCCAGTTTTGACTGTTAGTTTACCCATGTGTGACCTCTAGAGCTCAGTATCTCCATCTCTAAAATACAATGCATTGATGGGATCCTACACACACCACAGTTACCAGGTGCTTCAGCTCTCAAATATGTACAGTATCTTCAGCAGTGTTTGCTCATGCATCTTTATCTCACTAATAGTTCACAGCCTCTATGCTATAAATATAGAGACCACAAACAGCTTGATAGATGGCTACCAATGCTGATGTTTAGTGTGCTCTTCACAGGCAATGTGCTGCCTTTCTCTTATTTTACCCCAACATCAGAGACTGTACCATCTGCAAACCAATTTGGCCAGTTGTGTCCCCTAATGAAGAGTCTGTGGCTGCTATGAACTAAAAGGTTTCCTCTGGACTTCAGCAGCTATTAATCTATGTTCCAGGTAAAAGCCTCCACTTTCCTCCTGCCAACTCTAATAAAATCTCATTAGGCAGGCTGAGAGGATGGAGGAAAAGGAAGGAAGGCAAGAGCACTCGAGAAAGCCAGGTCCGTGTTAAATTAATTTTTGAAGTAAGCCAACTCCTTGTCCACTTTCTGGCAAATATGTGTGCGGCCCCTTCCAATTCTTAAGCCTCAGACAGGATAAAGGGTTAAACCTTTTACTGATAAAGAAGCATTTACAAGTATCTACATGCATTTAGTGAGGAGAGAAACTATTTTATTAGCAGACTGCTGCACGGGAAAGTGGTCCCACCTACTTAATGTGACAAAGTAAATATGTTGCTTTAACCTGAAATGACTACATCAAACCTTACCAACAGCAATTATCTTGACAGAGAATGATTTAACTCAGATCTAGCAGAACTGCAGATGGAGAAAGAGATACTGTTAGGCCATGGGTATCAGTCCCCTCACTAAGAAATCTCAGAACTGAGCAAAATCGTGTTCAGGAGGATGGAGGGTTCAGAAAGTTTGTTTGTGAGAAGAATGCTATCTTTCTTCCTTGTCATAAGACGTAGACTTTCAGTATCCACTGGACATAGCCAGTTTCATATGGACCCATGTGGATCCCATGTTAACAACTGAGCAAACAAAAACCTATATGTAGCTTCTGTATTTTCCCAACCCTGTCTGGAGAAGTGCTTGTTAGTTAGATGAATGACACCAAACAACACTATGCATTTCTGGAAATGTTTACTAGAAATCTTCTCAAAGACAATTGCAGGGCTCCTGTCTCTATGTTTACTTGTGTTTTAACGAGGTCTATGACCTCATTGTCAACTCCCAGTGACACAGTAATTGCTTCCCATAGACCAGACACGGCTTTCTCCTACCTTCTGTAATGAGATGGAGAAATGATCCCATGGAAGTTAAGACTAGACAGAAGTCACAAAATTTGCTCTGCAGATAAGATGACTTTAAAAGTTTAAACTGATGCTCAGCAAAGACAAACTCAGAAACCCCATAGATGTGTTTTTATTTCATTTGTTTATCTAAACAATCTGTTGCAGTGACACCAGGAGATATGTTAGATGGCTGACTAGTGCATAGACTAGGGAGTGCAGCTACCTGTGGAAAGAGAAGTAGGATTCTCTTCACACAGTCCTCCACAAGTCACACACCCCAGTTACAGTGCTGATTCCCATTGCTCATCTGTGTTCTGTACACCAAGTCATATCCAGTGTCACATCAGTATTTAATGCATTGACAAACACTGAACATAGTTCCATCAAATGAAGAGGCCTGGGGCAGGGAGCTGCTTAGGGATTTTTATAATCTTGATAAAATTTCAACAGAGAAATTTAATTCTGAATTTTTCTCTTTTGATGCTTTTTTAAATAAATTTTTTCCTGAAAAAAAAGTCAACAAATATAAAGTGTGGTATATCTCTGTAAATCTTAAAAGGCTGGACTTACACATACATATATACACACACACTCACACACATATTCCTACCTCTTCACAAACAACATAATGTTAACACAATTGGCAAAACAGCGAAGTGCTGAGGGACTCTAATGACAACGGTGTCTCCATTTTGTCTCCATGGTGATGCCTGCTCTTTGAAGAGGGTACTTCACAAATTAATATACCTGAGATAAAAAGAAAAAGCTCCCCCATTTAAGAAAAGATGTGAATGGCTTTGTTAGTATTTGATATCCAATAGACCCTGCACCTTGGTCCTGATGTTCTGAACCATGGCAGCCCCTTTGAAGAAACCAGATGTGTCCAGGTGGTGAGCTCAGAACCTCAGGATGACTGGCTAGTCTTCCCGCTGCATTTAGTAGTTCGCCTTTGCTAAAAACATCTGAACTCCCAACAGAGTCTTTCTGAGAACCTGCTATTGTTTTATTCATTGGCTTAGAAACCTATTTTTCTGGTTTTTAGGAGAGAGTTTGAACAAATGAATCACACAATGGCATTACGAAAGTACACCAAATGGCAGGAGAGACCGCTGAGCAGTTAGCTGTTGTTTTCCTGGGGACCAGAGTTTTCTTCCCTGCAACGATGTGGGTCAGCTGGCAACAGCCTTTAACTCCAGCTCTAGAAGGCCTGGACCCTCTTGTAGCCATCATGGGCACTGTACTCATGTGTGTGCACAGGCAGACACAGAAATAAGAACGACATAAGACTTAAAGAGAAAAGAAAGCACACCAACCATGACATGGTGACTTATTTTTGAGTCCATAGGATGAAAAAATGGCTTCCACATCCACTTCCTCCTCTTCCTCCTTAGACTCGGCTGAAATTGTGTAGGTTTCTCACAGACTTTCTTGTACCCATGAACACGGGACAGTTTTAAACTGTCACTTCTTAGCTACCTGTAGCATGAATCTTAAAAGTTCTTATTAATAAAACAAACCTGAGGCCAGTTATTGGGGTCAATGCTGGTAGATCAGAGAGACAGAACAAGCCACATCTATCTCACCTTGCCAATTCTTCAGCTGGTTTTGTTTCCTCAGACTAGAAGACTCTGAGTTGTCATCCAGAATGAATCTCAGCTGAACTGCTGCTTAAAAGCCTAAAAACTTAACCAGCCAAATGCTTAACCAGGCAAATGCCTCTAGTTTCTGATCCTCACGCCTTTATATACCTTTCTGCTTTCTATCACCACTCCCTGGGATTAAAGGCTTTCTTTCTGGGATTAAAGGCGTGATGAGTCACCATGCTTGGCTGTATCCTTGAACACATGGATTTCTGCCTCTGGAATGCTAGGATTAAAGGCATGTGCTATCACTGCCTATCTTAAGTATCTAGTGGCTTTTCTGTTCTCTGACCCCAGATAAGCTTATTAAGGTACACAATATTTTGGGGAACACAATACCACCACAGCTACCTGTACTCAGGAGCTTTTAACTTTCTTTTTCTAAACAATCAGCATTTAGTCTCTCTCTCTTTCCCCCCTCCCCACATCCCATGATATTTCATTGTTTTGACAGCATCTCCCTGTATAGCTCAGACTGGCCTCAAATGCAATGATCTGTTGCCTCAGCCTCCCAACTGCCAGGATTGCAGGCACATACTGTGCACCTGGCTGAAATCCCTTGATATCTGTGGTTTGATATATGAGGGCTGTTTCAATCTGACTTTGTAAAAAATCCAATCTACTAGACTTGGTATCCTCCCCAAACGTGAACAAGACATAGCATGTAGGCACAGAGCTGTTTTGTGGATAATCTCTCAAATTCAAATGTTTGTAAAAATATTCATCACAAAGTTTAAACAAGCACACAGAAAAATGGAAGGAAGAAGACAATCTAGGAACAGCAATTATTCTTTTTGCAAGAGAACAAATCCATGTTAAACTGCTGGAGCCTTTCAGTGTACAATCCCAGTAGGAAGCTGTTTCTTTGTCAGCATTGTGAAATTCCACAGATTATCCTCGGCTTCAAAGCCTGGGTGTATTTACGACAGCAAGGGGAGGGAAAACGTCCTTTGAATGGGTGACTTTCTCCTCCAGGTGCCGGAGTTCTTTAAGCTGTGCCAGCCGCCTCTCGCACAATGATTTCTGCTTAAGCTGTTAGACTGACTCAGCCCTCCCAAATGCAGCTTGAGGCAGAAGCTCCGGTTTCCCATGCACTGGTGTGCCCACATTCTCACACCAAATGCTCATAAAAGACATTGTCATTTTATAAATGACCTTAAAAAAATAATGCCTGGACTGCCTTCATAGTGTTGTCATAAGTAAATACCAGCCCCTGACCTTATCTCCTGCCTCTGCCTGGCAGGAACTCCTCACCTCCTTATGGGTGAGAATTGCTAAAGAAATATCTTGGAGACCTCATTGCTCAGGGGATTATTCCATCTTTTTCTGAGTTTTGTAGGTGGATGGTTCTGCATGAAGATAAGTAGAGGCTGATGAAAATGGGTCACTTCATAATGTAATCCCCCATCCCACATCCAAAAGCCAGAAAACAAATTAATAGTGCTGTAAACCCTGGTCCAGACATAAGTCAATAAGAGGATGTCAGAGGAGGGAGGCTGCCCTGTGGCCCATATGGCTGCCTGGAAATAGATTTGAAAACCCAGAGCCTTGAGAAGTTCTGCCTCCTCTTTGGACTCTGGGTCTGAAGAGTGTCTTTGCTTTTCCTGCTGTGCTACACTGAAATTTATCATGAATCTTGGTCAAATTAATAAAATTTATGAATGATTCATACTCTAAAAATAATAAACTGCATCCCAACACAGTTGCCTTCTGTCAGACCCCCTCCGTGGATATATAAAATTACTCATGAATGAACAAGAACTCCCTGCTACAGGTAAAATTGATTATTTTAGTTGCCTTCATGTACTGGGGTTGGGGGAATGAGGTAAGGTGTGATAACCACTATCTAAACAGCTGTGCACACCCACGTGAGACCTCTGTAGAATCAAGTCTATCCGTTCTTCTTCACAGAAGAAGGAGCAGGTCATCGGACCCTCCTTTGAGACTGTAGTGACTCACTGCCCCTACCCTTAGCTCCATGTAATAACCCAACCTCTCTCCTGGTGGTCTTGGGGGTTGCTAGTAGATCGAAGATATGTGGTTGACTAGGGCCAGGACTCCAGAGAGGCAGTTTGGGTTGTGAGTTGTCACCCATGATTCAGTGGGTTTTTTGATAATAGAGCTGCCCAGTCACTCACATTCCTGGAACTCACTCTCACCTGTGCTCCTGTGAGCAAACACAGTACACCCATTGGTTCCCTGGGCTGGACTCAGGTCAAGTCACTTCTTTGGTCTGTGGTTGTTTTCTCTTTATGATGGGATAGTAATATACACAGCAGAAAAAAAAGTCACGGGACATGTGAGCATGCTTCTATAAGCAATGGAGGTTTTCTGAATGGACCATCTGATGCTGGTGGGCTCACATTCTTCACTACAGCAACAGTGTTCTCTGTTCTAAGTCTCCAGTGTGCACACACCAACTGACACTGTCCCACCATGAACTGAAAAGCCAAAAGGAGAGTATAGTTGAGTTGTATTTGTGTGACATTGGGATTGTGATCTATTTGAATTAAAAGTCAGAAATGCTTAAGCATGTAGAAAAGATCTCTGCCAGACTCTCTTGTTTCGGTCTGCCCTGTGTTCTGTTTGTGAGCACAAGGAAGCCCACAGGAGTGATCTCTAACCAGCAGTCAGGGATACAGTAAGATTTTTTCTTTCTGTACAGTCTAACTTTATAGGAAACATCCTAAACCGGGATTTGAGAGCTACGTGTGTGCTGGACGTTTCTTTGTCCATCTTACCACACAGATGGAGACAGATCGTAAAACAGAGAGGAGGCCGACTGAGGCAAAGCTGCAGAGCTGGAAGAGAAGGGAGGAGAAGCACAGGTCTGGAGGTCCTGGAGGCAGTGTCCCCAAAGCAAGGGCCCAGTTTACATTCGGAGTCTGTGGAAGTAAGTATGAGTTCACTTCCTATTGTGTGAAGCTAAGGATCAAGACTACTTCTGGAGTCTGAGGCATAAGGGCCTCTCCTTTCCACAGGCCTCTTTGCTACACTAGGTGTTAAAATCCATGACAGCATTTTCCTCTTCACCTTGTGGTGTGAGTACAGTGATATTTGTATTCTTGGGTCTGTTTGACCCACTTGAAATCCCATCCCTGAGCCTCCAACCAATGACAGAACAATACCCCTCCACACAAACTCACATAAACACACAGGCATATAGGGAGACACACACACACATAAATATACACACAAACACACACAGATATACACATATAGACATTCACACATACATACACATATACACACACATGAACACACAGACATCCCCATATATGCACACAGACACACATGCATGCACATAAACATAAAACACACACACACACACACACACACACACACACACACACACACACTGAACTTTCATTAAATATTAACTTCTCCAGGTCAGTAAGGACATGAGTCATTTCACCCTCAATTCTGATGTAGTCACATGAAGTTGAGTTTATTCCAGCTTTTTTTTTCTACTAAAGAGGAAGGTGTTGCTTGGTAACTGTCCTGCTCTTGTCCTTTTGAAAGCAGCTCAACTATGGTAGGACTTTATGCTTTGTTTATGTTTTGCATAAATGACTTTTTTTTCAGAACTAAGAATAGTATTGTGCCATCCTGCCAAGCTATTACTATAGGTGTGTGTGTGTGTGTGTGTGTGTGTGTGTGAGTGAGAGAGAGAGAGAGAGAGAGAGACAGAGAGAGAGAGACAGAGAGAGAGAGACAGAGACAGAGAGAGAGAGACAGAGAGAGAGAGAGAAAAGAGAGAGAGACAGAGACAGAGACAGAGACAGAGAGAGAGAGAGAACCAAGACCTGCATGTGGGGTCAGTGGACAATTTGGGGGAGTCAGTTCTCAGCTTTCCCTCAGTGAGTCCCTGCCTGGGTGGAACTCCTGTTGTCAGGCTTGCAGCAAGTTGGGCCATCATGACACTGACCCTTGTCTAAACTTTTAACTTAATTTTATTGTGCTATGCTGGGGCATATCACGCCTCTTTCACACATAGAATACACTTTGAACATAGCCTCCTCCATTTCTTCTACTTCCATGTCCTGCCCCCTTTCCATCAGCCCCACTGTTTTCTAGACAGTTCCTCTTCTGCTTTTGTGTCATCTACACGTCAACAATTTTCTATGGAATCCAGGACCAGCAAATAGAGAAAACATGTAACACTTTGTTTTTCAACACCAGAGACCGTTTATCTTTCAAGGGGCAGCTCCATAGAAAAGGGTTCTCAGCTTCAGGCTTCTGAGATTTGAGAAGAAATGGTGCAGTTTGTCATTCAGTGCTTCAAGCATGGTGATTCTAAGGCTAGCCCATTGGGTAGCTTTAGCATCATCCAAGAAACTGCTTAAAATATGGCTTCCCAGGATCTACCCACTAGGACAAGCAGGTCTCCATTCAGTTGTGGGACTCTCTAGTATTTTTTAAGAAAAAGCTTTCTAAGTTATTTTGGATACCCCACCCCAAGATTTATGAGCACTTCTGTTGGGACTGGAAACTAGAGAATTAGTAGGTCAGAGAACTGAGTCTGGAAATCACATCATGAATAAGAATGGGATGGGCAGTGGGGAGGCTTAGGGATAATGACATTTGCTACCAGGCCTAAAGATCTCCATCTATCCCTGGAGCCCATGTAGTAAATGAGAGAACCAGCCCTACAAGTTGCCCCCTGACCTCTACACATGCGGCATGGTACCCCATGTGCACAAGTAAATAATTAAATGTAATAATAAGATAATTGAGTACAGGGAAGGGAACTTCTGATTGGCTGATGATAGGAACCAGCTTCAGTGCATATTTGCAGTGCTGGTTATGTGAGGAGGTGTGCCCACAGTTGAAGCTGATCTGAATTAATCACAAATCTGATTTGAATGCAGTTAATGTGAAATTCTGGGTCACAAATTAGGGATGGTTCCGGCACTAGATGAGACATGTGACAGTCCATAAGCCACTTACCTTCTCTGAACCTCAATTTCTCCTCTGTAAAGCCCTATGATGGTAATAACTCTCTCACAGTCATTTTCATAGGGGTTAGAATTTATCAAGGAAAGAAATGGGCTTTGGGAACTGTAAATAAGCTACATGAGTTCCTTCCTAGCAAGATGCAGCCATTTGGAATGACTGCTCAGTACTGAAGGAGACAGGAGGATTTCTGGGAGCCGGCATCTTCCTTCTGTTTGGAGCACCATTGCTGTTGAGTCCTCTGTCTCTATTTAACTGAGGTCATATAGATCCTTTTGAGAACATGATTATAGACAGATATGAACATAAACAAATGAAAGAAATCCAAAGCAACTCTGGCTATTATACACTCAGTTAGGAATTCTAACTTCTCTTGTCATTTACTTTTTTCATCCTATAAATATATTTTCTTATTTTTAAGAATTTTTTTCATTTTATATGCCAACCACAGACCCCACTCTCATCCCTCTTCCTGCTCCACTCCAAGCCTTCCCCCACATCTGCTCCTTCTAAAGAGTAGGCCTCTCATGGGGAGTCAGCAAAGCCTGGTACATTCAGTTGAGGCAGGACCAAGCCCCTTCCTCCTGCATCAAGGCTGAGCAGTGTCCCACCATAGGGAATGGGCTCCAAAAAAGTCAGCTCATGCACCAGGGATAGATCCTGATCCCACTGTCAGGGGCCCCTCAAACAGACCAAGCTACACAACTGTCTCCCGTATGCAGAGGGCCTAATCTGGTCCCATGCAGGCTCCACAACTGTCAGTCTAAAGTTTGTGAGTTCCCACAAGCTTGGTTCAGTTGTCTCTGCAGATTTCCCCATCATAATCTTAACCCTCCTTACTCATATAATCCCCCTTCCCTCTCTTCAACTGGACACCTGGAGCTCAGCCTGGTGTTTGGCTGTGGATCTCTGCATCTGCTTCTATCAGTTACTGGATGAAGGTTCTATGATGACAGGGTATTCACCAATCTAATTATAGGGGAAGTCAAGGTCAGGGACCCTCTCCACTATTGCTAGTAGTCTAAGCTGAGATGATCCTTGTGGGATTTCCCTAGCACCAGGTTTCTCTCTAACCCCATAATGTCTCCCTCTATCAAGATATCTCTTTCATTGCTCTCCTGCTCCCTCCCTCTCCCAGATCAACCCTTCCATTCCTTCATGTTCTCATCCCCCATCCTTTCCCTTCTATTGCCCCCCCATCAGTCCAATTTATTCCAGAGATCTCATCCATTTCCCCTTCCCAGGGTGATCCATGCATCCCTCTTAGAATCCTCCTTGTTAGCTAGCTTCTTTGGAGGTGTAAATATATTTTCCTTGATCCCTCAATTTTTGTGTTTGTTTTTGAAGTCAGTTCTTTGGGAATTTCATACAGTGTAGTTTGATAGTATTCACTTGCCACCCCAAATTCCTCCCAGATCCACCCACCTTCCCTACTCACCCCACTTAGTGGTCTTGGTTATGCAGACTTCCACTGGTGTGCAGTTACCTTTTTTTATGGAGTTTTTAAAATTGCATCTATTTTAATTCTCTTCTTCTACCATATTAACCCTGGGGCACAAACTCAGGTAATCAACCTTGGTAGCAAGCTCTTTTACCCATAAGTCATCTCACTGGCCACATTTGTTTAGTTCATCTCTTTCTCTCTATTCAAAGACAGTGAGGTTCCCATGTAGAGAACTTCCATTTGGTCTCTGCTACTTCAGCAGTGTTACATGACTGACTCTCATAGTAACACCATAGACACACAAAGAGACTCAGAGCAGACTCAGTGGTGAAAATGCCCAGTGATAAGAGAGAGTCCAGGCAGAGAACTCACAACTTTCATGGAGTCACTGAGATGATGATAGCTACTTAAAGTGAAGTGTTTTGTGCTTTAGCGGGGAGATACTTTTGATGAAGAGCCTGGAGTTTAGAATTCAAATGTAGGAGGAAACAGTGAATTCCAGAGTTTCACAAAGGATTAGAAAAAGATGAAGAAAATTAATGATGGATTATAAGTTGAGACCTAGCTACTAGGAGAAAATGAACTCATACTTTGATTAGCTCTCCTGATGCATTGAAAAGAGAAATTTGTCATGGAGGGATGACTCCTTGGTAACAGCTTGCTTGTTGTCCAGTTGAGGATGTGAGTTAATTCCTAGAACCCAGAAAGAAAAGAGGTAACTCACATCTCCTCATATACAAATAAATGAGTAGATGTAATAAAAGAGAGAAATTTTACTCAGGTATATATATTTCAACCTTCTTTGAAATGGCAAAAAAAGAGTCTGAATCCACTGGCAGAGCTAACTGTAGCTTCCCCCTTTAGATGTGATCTAGGCTCTCTGTTCAGCCTTCATCTCATCATCCATCCACATGACAGGTTGGTCCACATGATCACTTCCATTCATGCTCACTGCTATGAAGGTCTTAGAGCACCATAGATGTCCCATTAATGAAAAAAATGCTTACATAATGATAATATTGGAAAATAATTAGCAACCACTGTGTGTTGAGAACTTGCTACTGAAGACCAATATTTCTGAGGCAGATAGACAAGGAATAAATAGACTTTTAAGATATGCTGTGGACAAGTGGTTATATGTAATTAACATGAACCATTAGGAATTGAATGATAGAGAAAGAAGCAGACATCATGGGAGGTGAATGTTCGTTAACAAGATTCCTATAAAAATTGTAGAAGGGTGTGGTTGACGATGGTACTTTTGAGAATGTGGAGCATATTAATCCTTTAGTTGAATATCTGTCTTCATCTCTTAAAAACTGGCAAGTTCTATATGTCAGCCATCCTATTAATTGACCTCACCACACAAATAATAGTACTGGTAGGTTCACAGTCACGCCCCAAGCAAAAGAGAAAATATAGGAAAAAAGATTAAAATCCTCTGCAGCCGGGGCTGGAGGAAGAGAAAGTAATATGCTTTGACCTGGGCAATAAATCTGCAGGGCAGTAATGACCAGCTCTTGACACCAGTGGTGACATTGATCAAGTACTCTGTCCAAGGCTGTTCCCCCATAGCTCCGGACGACAAAGCCTTCCTTGACTGTCCATGTCACTATTTATGAACGCATGCCACAGCACACAGATAAAGGGATGGTAAAGGTCCAATGACCTCTTTAAGTTAATGTAAGTCCTGATTGAAATCAGCACAGACACTGTCCTGTGGACCAAGGGAGGGCACTGTCTTCTTTGTGTTACTCTTCTACCAAAGGATCTGGTGTAAAATATTCCTAGATCTTAAGAAACACAGTATTTCAAAGTTCTTACCCCCAGTCAACACAGTGAAAGTCCAGAGCAGACAAAGGCAGAGTCATTGATCATTCACATAGGGAATTAAGTGACTGGCCACAGTCTGGGGGAAGATGCTTACTGTGCTCATTGGAAAATTTGGGGACAAAGTCTCAGCTAGAAGTTGAGCCTCATGTTTCTTTCCAACCCTGTTAATTGCAAAGATACATACACCATTGGTTATGTGGAACTTTGATTATATTTTTCAGATTATATCTTTTTTATTAAGAAATTTTTATTCATTTTGCATATCAATAAGAGACCCCCCTCTTCCCTCCAGCCTTTCCCCCCAACCCACTACCCTTTCTCTCCTAGAAGAAGGTAAGGCCTCCCATGGGGAGTCAGCAGAGCCTGGTACATTCAGTAGAGATAGGTCCAAGCCCCTCCCCTTGCTTTGATTATTAATCTTGGTGTAATTTATCTTAACAGTAGCATGATCATCATAAAGAAATACTAAATGCAAACTTAGAAATTGTCATAAATTATTTAATGGTTATGAAAGCTAATTTATAGAACATGTGAGTTATGAGAAAAATCTGTAAGTATCCTTGAACCTTTGTGTAGCTGAAGAAATAACACATCTCTGGCACCACCCTCCCAGACCCCCTTGGACTCCATCTATCATCCTTTCTACCAGTGAGCCAGACAGTTAGTTATGGATTTGGGGATGTATCATTAGACCACACAAATGAACAATTCTGTATAAAACAATACTTAATTAGTTTTTATGAGTTGGAGTGTCTATTACTGGGGTATGCACAAAGTGGTCTCCTGTTCTTTCTCCTCAGAAATACTAACTTCTGCAGATTCAACTACGTGAATGAGGAAACCTTGTGGCCAGGGTTCAGTGGACCATAGCCAAGAGGCGGTCTAGCCTGACATCTGTATCTTATTATTTTACACATTGTGTCATCTGCATCTATCATTCCATTATTATTGTAAACAGATACATTTTAAGTAGTTAAACAAATAAAATAGTGGTACAGGATCTACATAATATTCTCTATTTTTGTCTATTGACCTGAAAAATTTAAGTTGTTTAGTTCCTGCCCATCTGTAAAAACACAAGCAAAAAAAACTTGTTATCGGGTGACTTAGAACATTCATGTCATTGCAGAATTTTATTTTTTAATATATTTATCACTATTGTAGAATGCCCATTGTTGAGGCAAAAGTTACTTGGGTTATAACTAAGGGTTTAATTTTTATTGCAGAAGTTATCATAGGGACAATCTATAGCCTATTCCTGTGGTGTGCAGATTTTTCCCCAGTGGATCTCAGAATACAACTTAATTGTTATGTATTTAGTTTACTAGGAAATACAATATCTTTTCCCCAAATAGTTGTGTCAATGTGTGATCCCACCAGCAGCTTCATGGCAATAGTAAGCAGCATTTGTCTGTTTTCTCTGTTTCTTAAATATAACTATATTTAGCTCTGTACTTAGATGTGTCAAAGAGAAATTGAGATAAATAAAATCAATGACAGTATCCTAACCTGACACATTGCACAAATTCTTAAAAGTAAGTCTTCAGATAGGCTGTCAAAGCTCCTGTCATGTTCTGTTTTATTAGCATATAATGGAGTTCAGAGCTGGAGACATGACTCAGTGACTAAGAACATTTGCTGATCTTCCTGAATACCCAGGCTTGAGTTCCAGCACCCACATGGCAGCTCACAACCATCTATAACTCCAGCTCCTTGAGATAGTACTTCCTCTTCTAACCTCCATGGGCACAAGGCACACACATGGTGCACATACATACATACATATATACTTACATACACACAAAAATTCATACACATAAAATAAATAAATCTAAGTTTAAAGGTGTAATTGACTTCTTAGAGCACTCTTGTTCAGGATTGAAAAATTCAATGGGTTCTATGTTTATATTACATATAAATGTGTATATTCTGTATTTACATGCACTCACGATATTCACCTGTTAATGTCTTTGTTAGTAAATGCATTCTATTAATATCAGAGACAATATTTTTCAGTTATTTGGCAACATGTTAAGTTACAACATGAAGTTTCAGTAGAAAGAGAAATAATGGAAACAATCTGGATTATGTGAAATATGATTGTTTTGTATGCCTAAAAGTCCAAGAAGACAAGAAGCTACCATAACTGGTTACAAATCTTCATGACCATTGTGCTCTCTGGGCGGATTTGGAGCTCATGTGCTCTCTGAGTAAGGCAAGCCCACTCATCTTGGGGAGCAGTGTTTATGCAATAGGCCTATGTAGAAACTGCTATCAACCTCACCCTGGAAGTGTAATTTCCTCTGTAGCAGCACGTCTATGGAATTACTTTCCTTGTAGATCAATGGAACTGAGAATAGAATTGGCTTCTCTTTGTTGGCATTCATACTTCAGGTACCCCCAAGTGCCTTGTGTAATGAAAAACAGCAATGTCTGTGCCTTAAACACACTGTTGACCATAATGCTGCCTTTTCCTCTGGCATTACTGCTGAAATGGAACTGATTTGGAGTCAAGCAGCATGGGGAAAAGATGCATTTCTTTAGCTTAAGATATCTGGAAAGCATACAAAATTACGGCTTTGTCAAATTTCTGAGTCTACAAACTCATATTACCCAAAGTGTCCAGAAACAAAAAAGTATCTTTATTTTCACTGGTGTCTGTGTTCATTTCATAATAAGACCCAGAGCAGAAACATACTCCTTTTACTTGCTTATAAGCTAGGACAGAGCTGTCCAGTAACTTTTCACTGAAATAATACGGGTAAATGAAACAGACTGACCACATGAGTACTTCCTTATATTCTGTATGGTAGTGATGGGATCAATAATAAGGCTGTTTTTATTGATTCATTTAAGTATGATGGGCGGTAATGGTCAATATTTGAAGGATCAGCCTGCTGATACAAGTACAATAGCAAACATGCTACCATAAGACATTAATTATAAGGTTATTAGGACTTCAAATATTTGCATTGTTTTCCTTGTGTCTGCATTGAGTTCACAAGTTCATGATGTAACTCAACAAGAACATAACGATGCATCTACCATGCCCACTACTTTACAATCATGGTTGATAACAGAAATCAATTAAGGTAAAGACACTAAACATATGGGGTTTACAACAGTGTAGGAAAGAGAGCAACTGTTAACTGTTAAAAACAACAACAAAGTAGGGGTTGGAGAGATGGTTCAACAGCACTGGCTGACCTTGCAGAAGACCTGGGTTCAATTCCCGACATGCTTCTGGCATCTCACAATGGCCTCTGACACTAGGTTCAGGGAATACAATGCCCTTTTCCAGAATCCACAGGCACACATGCAATGCACATGTATACATCCAGGCACATATACACAAAATAAAACAAAAATTTTTTAAAATAATTTTAAGAGAAACAAAATGTGCTGTGTGTCATGTGTGCATGCACTGAAGGAAGTTATGTGAGCAAAGAGGTCAGGAGTGAGTCAAGAATGGGACCAGGTGGTAGGCATTCGAATCACCCAGGGAAGATGGAAAAACTAACTAGTGCAAGCATGCAGGTCGCTCCATTCTCATCTACAGTGCCATTCATGAAAAAGAAGCAGTTCTTTATGTAAAAGAGGTAGGAGTAGTTATTAATGCTTTCAAGGCAATAAACATAAATATACAACCTGCTGTGTCCACTTAGTGTTGTTCACACATATGCAATTTTAGGACTGACTACTTGGGATTAGGTAACATGTTAGGGCTCATCCCTGGAGAAGATGGAGTCTCCAACTCTTGGAAACTTGACTACTTCCTGTAGCTCTTTATCCAGGGGTAGAGTCTGTTGAGATTTTCCCCATTCACTTTGGAATGACTACTATCTATAGTTCATATACCTACTAACTTGGTATAGTTGCTGACCAAGCTCCAGGGATAAGGCTGCTTTTAGGGCAAGAGGCAGCACCTTTTGCAAAGTTAGTTTTAAATGTCTGCTGCTGGGTTTGTGATCCTGAGAATAAACAGAGTAACAAAGGAACAACAGAAAAATGCCCAGCAGTTGATGCTCCATCAAAAAGAAAATGAACATTATCGCTTATAATACTCTCTAATGTATGAAAAATATGTTTCAAAATACAGCTGCTTGTTTTTATTAAGAGTTTCTTACAGGTATCATCACAGCCCAGATCTTCAAACACCTAAGCCAGGAAAAGCTGGAAAAGACAAGTCTATTATTAATCTCTCTTAACTCTTATCTTTAATGCTGAAAGCTGCTGGTACTCCTTTGAACAAGAGTTTCTTGCTCTCTGCCAGAATTTATGAATGATCGTTTTCTGCTGATTCAATCTGGGGAAAACACTTTTACTAAGACAGTCCCGAGTGGCCACCTTCATCATCATCTTCTGTGTGTCCTCTTGGAACCATAGAAACAGCTCCACTTAGATTTCTTCCCATAGTCAATCCTCTGCTGGGAAATATGGATTTCAGATCTTAGTGTTCAAGACATTTTCTGGAGTATCTCCCAAGGGCCAGGCTGGGCAGATGTGTAGTGAGTAGTCTGTTGCTCCTTGCAGACCTCAGTTACACCTTCTGTTCTTGTGTTTATCTTAGCTCCTTCCAAACTTCTCTGATGTATAACTCAGTTCCTTTATTGTTTATACCTATACATACCTGAATGATGGTTTGAGCTGGTCTCATAGGGACCAGAGTCCAGTTTTCTTGAACTTTGTCTGAGTTAGAGTCTGATTTATTGAGTACTCATGGGAAACATACAAGCCTGTGGAGGAGGAGGAAAAACACCCAACTAAATAAAAACAATGTGTCTGAGGACAGAGTCCAGCTTTAGAAAGACCCCACAGGGAACCTAAACATAGATGAGCACTACTCACTGCCCTACCTTGAGAAAAGAAATGGTTTCATGTTATTCCATGCATAGTCATGGACAGTGGATCCTCTGTGCACAAAGGGTAGCTAGCCTGTCAGGTGTTTTGTGCCAGATGACTTCTGTTAGCCCTCAGGCAGGTCTTCTGAGAATCGTACACTGTGAGCTATGAACACTGCTAAGCCTGAGCCTGGAGGTGGGTGCTCCAGCATGACCACCGGAGGCTAGGCAGGCAACAGAACCCTCCTCTGCCTCTGTGGTCTTGTCTTCTGCTTTTGTTCTCATCCTAAGTAGTTCAACTATGTTTCCAAAGCAATTTCTCCCCTCAGAGTAAACAGTTAACATGCTGGATAAATTCTTTTTAATTCCTTCTCTAAATGTTTCAGCATGAGTCGAAAACCTCAGAAGACTGCAAACAAAGGCGTAATTACTCAGGTTGGGATGTCATTGGAGATTCATTGTCCGCAGGGTGGGTCGTGGCACCCTGAAATGAATGGCATGTTATGTTGGTTTCTAAGCGGGGCTTTCAATAGCAGAGCATTGCTTCCCACCAAGGAACAAAACATTGATTTAGAGTCCCATGTGCATCCACTGAACTTCACTTCACGGGATCTAGGGGACATGTATGCACTTCTAAATCGTACCCAGCAAAGCCATGGCCAGAGTTCTGAATGACTGAGCAACTGCGAGGGATGCACAGACCCAGACTTTCATTCAGCAGTGAAAGGATAATTTAAAAGGGCCTCATTCACCTGGTATCTAAATTAGAATCACCAACCTCCCAATCTCCCTGAGGTAAGTGGAATGGACACTGTCTATAGCATGCAATCCCCAATGAACAGGGATTATGAAGAAGGATCAGTGATGATTGTAGCAGGTTACAGTAATTGGATGCTTCCACGTGACTCTGAGTCTCTTCTAACATGCTCACACACCCCTGTAAATTGCTTAAAAGATCCAGTTACTAAGTAAATAAATTATAGAAAAGGAGGTGGGAGCACAAGTAAGTCCCATTACGTGTGACTGGGCGTGTTCTGACAGAAAGGATGTGAGTAAGTTTCTCACTCTGATTAATATAGCTCTGAAAAGTTATACAAGTAGATTCTGCAACAGATATATGAGACCGAGTCGCATAAGTCTCATAAGACTTCCTGGAACTTAGAGGACTAAAATATGGGGTGCAAAGTTCTGAAAACCAAATAAAGCATGATCCATGCAAGTGGGTTGGAGCAGATGGATGTGAAAGGCAAGAAACATTGGAATAAATAACTTTGTATCTTGACTGTTACACATAACAGTGACTCTCAGGCCAAGGGAAGAATTTCATTTAAGAAATAAAACTTTGGGCAGGGAAGTGATTCGGATGCTGAGTTGTGGTTTTTGCAGTAGACAAAGCTAAATGTTGATGCTGGCGTTGACTAGAGTGTGGTTGGTCAAAGCAAATGGTTTTTTAAAATAGTCTACAAAGATTTTGTCAAAAATCCCTCAGGAATTGGTGATGAATTAGAGGTGTAGAGGCTGGCTGGGATGATGAAGTATTAAAAGGGAGATGGTAAAGTTTACTTCTAGGCTCCAAAGTCATACAACTAGAGCAGTAAGAGTGTCATTCACTGAGATAAAGGGAAAGACAGAGAATGAGCCTGTTGGAAAGATCATGAGTTTTGCTCAGGATATTTCAAACTTGAGGATGACCTTGAAAGAAAAATAAGAGAAAATAGAGACTAGCAGGTCTAAAGGAGATCTCTGGGCTGGAGTTGATGACTGAGGTGCTGAGCACATGCAGCATTCACCTGTGTGTGCAGAAAGGAACAGGCCAGGGTGGCCAGGGTGGCCAGGGTGCTCCAGGAAGCAGTGACTCAGGAGCTAAATGTGACTCACTACACAGCACATTTGTCAGCAGATTGTCACAGGATGTTGTGTAGAACTAACCTGTGATGGGAACCTTCACTCCAGGAAGGGATGGGAAGGTTCATGACTCAAGATAGAAACTAACTTCATGTCTCAGAAAGCAGAGCTTAACAGAAATGACAAAGGTCTCTCCCAGGGTTACACAAACAGAAAATAACTGTGAGGGAGGGGAGGAGATTCTGAGAAGCTGAAGGCCAGAGAAGAGTGTCTCAGACCCACAGAGCAGCCTGCAGGTTGTAAGAGAGTCCCAAGGTGGCAGCTCTTGTGAGTCATCGTCTGTGCAGGGGTGGGCTGCATTTGAGTCATACCTGTTTCTGTAAGCAACCCCTCATCTACACTCCTATAAGTAATCTCCCCTAAAACTCATTGATTCTACTATAGTAGAATCCTTGCTTGGTCTGTGGTGGATGCCTTATCTTGAATGAGTAGATCTGTGCATCCATCCTCTCTCTGCAGAAGTCCCACACAGCACAGAAGCAGACTAGCAAAATTGTCAAGTATGAGTTTCTTCCCTTTATAACACTCCTTGCTTGGTAATGGAGCTCTCAAAAGTGAGAGAATAGAGGAGTATTTTTGTTCCAAAAGCAAAGAAAACATTTTTACAAGATATGAAATTTGTTCTTTTCAGTTTGTTCCCTTTGAAACTTCCTTCCACACTCTGTCTGAAGCACGGAGTTTACTCCCAATGTTCCAGCCAGCAGGTCAACCACATACTCCACACTCTCTGTCAAATGATGGCAAATCTGTGGCCAATCACTCTTCCAAGAATCCACAGAGAACTCAGAAGAGTATAATTGAAAGCCCTAAATAAAGGATGGCTCCTAGGTTACCCATTAGAGGCAAAGAGTGTGCTCACTAAATTCTGTTTGATGTAGAGAGGGCAGGCAAGTGCCTGAACAAACATGTCCTCTGAAAAACACAGCAGCCGGAGGCTGTGAAGGAGAAGAAATCCAAAGACAAAACCCACACAGGCCCTCAAGCTCTGCTTGGTGACTGGGATTAATCTGTCACCAGCAAGCTTTTCCAGGTATAAGCTACTGATGTCCTTGAGCAACCTTCCTATGTTTCATCCCATCAACAGCGACAGGAAGGTCTGCTTTCTCAATTATTCGCTTAGCTCACTGCAAATAGATATAGTAAAACTGCAATTCACAAAAAATAATACTTAGCCAATGGAATCTATTGTACATTTGGATGTTTTTTTTCAGATAAGCTCCAGAATAGGGTATGTTTCTACAATTTAATTTTTTATCACATTTATTTATTAGCCAAGGAGAAGAGAAGCCTATGTCACATAGAGGTCAGAGAAAAACTAGTGGGAGTCTATTCCCTCTTTCCACTGTGTGGGTCCCTCAGATTGACCTTAGGTCATCAGGCTTAACAGCAAACGACTTCACTCACTGGCCTTAAATACTTTAATTTTATATAAATGCACCTATAAAAATGAAATTTATGTCTCTATAGAGAATATGAAGATGGTAGTATTCAAGGGGAATAGAGGCTCCTGCCTGACTGGCCATTTCAACCATATCTCACTTTTATACACTCCTGGGTGTGTGCTTGAGTCTAGGTCACTCCTTAGTTCCCAGGAAGCTAATTGGTGTAGAAATGGGCAGCAGGTCCCCTTGCCTCCTGGCTTGTAATTGGAGTTGTCTACTGGGATGAACTTAACACATCAGAAATTGACAGGGAGTAAGTTTGGGGTAATTCATTCTCTCTCTCTCTCTCTCTCTCTCTCTCTCTCTCTCTCTCTCTCTCTCTTTTTTGAGTTTTTAGGGTTCTGTGGACACATGGATTCCTTCATAAAATATTAGAATTATCAGGCAGATTTTCCCAGGACATCTTCTGTCTCAAGGATTGGGACTCTTTGTCTTCTCTCTGTAGAGCTCACAGTGATAGTGAGATGACTATCTTATTTTTGTTACAAGATTTTTGTGCTGCAACTCCTCATGATTTCTTTTTGGATTCCTTACACCCTGCCCAAATCTTTTTATATTGCCCTTTTATAAAACTGTTTTAGTTCCATTCATTCTCTATACCCGAGGTTTCCTTTGTCACAGCCACTTGGTCTCCTTTGTCACAGCCACTTCATCTCTAGTGTTGGATAGCATTCTCAATGCATCAGGGTGCCTGACATAAACAACATAATGATAGAAAGATTTATTTCAGACATAGTTATAGAGCTTGGAGTTTTCAGTCCATCATAACAGAGAGGGTGGTGATCAGTTCAAGCCACAGAAGACATAGCGAAAGATAGAACGGGGGTGATGGAGAGGGAGAGGGAGGGAGGGAGGGAGGGAGGGAGGGAGGGAGGGAGGGAGGGAGGACAGAGACAGAAACATTGGATCTAAATTAACCTTCATAGACTCACCCTGAGTAAGTTATTTCCTCCTGCTGGACCCCATCTCCTACAATTTCCACCACTTCCACAACAGCATCATCAGCTGAGGACCAAGTGTTCAATATGTGAGCCTGAGGAGGATCTCTCACCAAGGGCAACCCAAATCAGGAATGCAAAAAGACAGAGAAGTAGAATAGGAGCCCAATGTACAGTGCTTGATTCACTTGTACACTTATCTCCCAGATAAACAGGCCAAAAGCTCCTGGTGTTTTAGGCAGGTAGTACCCTCTACACAGGACTCTCCCACAGTCTGTCCTCTCACAACCAAACTCAGTTAATTTAACTGAGAGCAGTCACAGGACCCATCGAAGATCATTCACACCTTTTCGCTGGAGACTTGGAGTGTGGGTTGCAAAGGCCAGTTGGGCAGAGCACTAAGCAGGGAAGGGGCCACCATGGCAGTGAGGCTACAGTAAAGGGAAAGAGACAGAGAAACACAAAGAAGGCTTTCAGACTGCAGGCCATCTCTACCGAGAACTGAGTTCCTATGAGTGCCCATCAAACCCTCAATTTTTGTTTGTTTTGTTTTATTCAGTTTGTTTCTCTTTCCTGCAACCAAGATAATCCTAAATGATCCATTAGACAGTAAATGTGGCTTTCTACTGAGCAAGAAAGCAGTTCCTAGGACTCTGTGGCAGCTCCGTCCAGGAGTTTCTAAGATAATTGGAAATATCCTGTTCAGTTCACAATGCAGTAACACTAAAACATGTCCATTGAATGGGGAGATGTTAATGTTACTTAAACTCAAAAACTGTTTCTGTTTAAATATCTGCTCAGTGATAGACACCATCACTATGCAATTCAGCTCCAGAACTCAGCTTTTTATGCTTTTCCTTTCTTTGATTATTTTTCTAGGTGCTCATCTGCTGAAAAAAAATCACTGCAACTAACCATTGATTAGTGGATGCTTATTTCCATCTCTTTGGGTTTTTGACAGTCTTGAAATCTGGTCCAGGAGGATGACATCAGTACAGAGCTATCCAGCTTGACCTGTGTTACATTTTCATCTCCACTGTCTTATTCTATTATACTGAATATATTATAGTGCTTATAGTAAGCTTTGTTCTAGTATAGCATCATACCTTCAGAAAATGTATTTCCTTTTATAGTCATTCTTAGTATTTTACTTACCCGTCCATCCATCCATCCATCCATCCATCCATCCATCCATCCATCCATCTGTTGGACTCAGCCACTCAACAAATGTTCAGTAAGCAAGACAGACTTAGTGCCTATAAGACATGTATAAATTGCACATTTGTAAGTGGGATGGATTTTATAATTGGATATTATGCCTTGAAAATATACAACTAGAAGATCTTTTAATGAGATGGGAAGCTTCATGGACTTGCTGAAGTTACTTGCTGAAGACCCATTATAGACAAGCATTTGGGAGCAGAGATGATATTCTATTTCCCTTGGTGTTTCTGCTTTAATTTCTTCATTTACACCACTGAAAACAGTGCCTATTAATAGTAATTGTTCAGTTAATGGTGTAGCTTATTAATAACAGTAAGATTTGCCTGCAACACTATCCTCCAGAATCTGCCACCTACACATGCTCTTCCTGTAACCTCCTCCATTTCAATAACTGAGAGGCTACCATGTTGTAGATCAGGTACTCAAAATAAGGTGGAGAGTGATCATGGAAGACCAAGATAGTCACAGTAGCATATGGGCTCTATTAGCACATACATACACACATACAAACACACACACATATACACAAGTATGCATATACATGCACACACATGTGTACAAATACATGCATACACATATACACATATATTTACACACAGATAAAATACCCTGCAGAAGTTCCAAGTAAGAGAGAAAGATTAGGTCCACTATTTGAGCCTTGAAGATACACAGAAATAATAATCATGAATCCAAGAAACTAGGTGTGGCAACTAGCAGTTAATGGTGCCTTGTGATGGATAACCAGCAAAGAGATAAGAATGTCAGTGTTGTGGGCTTTGGGGAACACTATGACAATAGCCTGTGTCAGCATGTGTTGGATTCATGCCCAGAGTCTCCAGAAAGCTCACCCTGCTGAGGCTTTGATTGTAGGCGTGGGACTCCCACTTGGAGAGTCTGTCCAAGCCCACTGGACTTCTGACCTGCAGACCTTAGAGATAAGAAGCAGGTATTGTTGGAAACTTGAATTTTGCAGTAATTTGTTATACTGGCAGAAAGTTAATATGCATTTTAAAATTATACTCTTCCTTTCAGGTAAGCACCATGTGGGTATACAATCTGTATACAGAGAGAGGAGAACTAATAACAAAAGCACAAAGAATGGTTTGGGCAGTGCTATTCATTGTAGAGTTAGCATAAGAACAGATGAATAGAAACAGTTCAGATGTCCAATGCTAGAGAATACTAGCTAGCTTACAGTGCATCCAAAGTGTGGAGTACTTGAAAAATCATGAGGAAAGCTGGCACTAGGTTGCTAGGGCAACCAAGCATTCAACAAGAGGAAATTGTCTCTAGTGAACTGGCAATATGAATGAACAAGGCTGGATGGAGTTAGAGAATCATCATTTTACAACACTAATGAGTGAATAGATTTGGGAAAGAATCAATGGCACATTTTGTTCCTCTGATTCTCAATTAGTATTGGCCACTTTGGGCAGGTGTGTGTGTGTGTGTGGAGTTGGGGGGGTGATCAAGAGAAAGGTACCTAGGTATCCAGGTCCCCGGGGATGATGACTCAGCAGGTAAGAGTGAGTGCTGTTCTTCCAGAGGACCCAGGTACCCAGGGATGATGACTTAGCAGGTAAGAGTGGGTGATGTTTCTCCAGAGGACTCAGGTACCTGGGGATGATGACTTAGCAGGTACGAGTGGGTACTATTCCTCTAGAGGACTCAAGTACCCAGAGATGATGACTCAGCATGGAAGAGTGGGTGATATTCCTCCAGAGGACCCAGGTACCCAGAGATGATGACTCAGCATGGAAGAGTGGGTGATGTTCCTCCAGAGGACCCAGGTACCCAGAGATGATGACTCAGCAAGGAATAGTGGGTGCTGTTCCTCCTAGTACAGGTTCTGTTACCGGAACACACACTGGGTATCTCACAACCATCTGTAATTCCAGTTCCAGGGAATCCAACAACCTCTTCTAGCCTCTAGGGGCTCATAGATACACATGGTTTACATGTACTCAGGCAGGCACACACATGCACATAAATTTTAAAAATTCTTAAATGAAACATGATATAAAAGACCATAATTAAGGCAAGTAACCATAAGGAATCAGTGAGATAAGCAGGTGTCAAAATTTAAAATAAAACTCAACAAATACAGTAAAAGAGAGAGACCGTTCTTCAGTAAAAAGTAAATAGGTGAAACTCCCATGGAACTCGAGCATAACTGAAAAAGGCAAAGAATAAACAAATCTAAGTGAGGTCACCATTACTGGTGGTGGGATGGTGCCACTGAGCTTTTAGAGCCACTGGGAAGACTGTGTGTGGCAGTGTGTAGTACCGGGATCTTAGAGTTTAGAGGAACTGGAATACTTCCTCAGGGCCCACAGACTATGACATCCCTCCCAGTATGAAGTGGATAATATAAACAGTCCTGTGTTAGTGAGGAAATGTAATTCACATATGAAAACTTAAGAGAACTGTTTGGGCTATGTATTTTTACTGGAAAATTTCACTTAATATTTTAAATGGAATTATTACAAATTATTCTTGATTATATTTTATGATGGCCATTATGACTAGGCCATCACATGGCCATTCTTGGGTGGGTGTGAGAGAGGGTTGGAGGAAAAGAAGAGAGAGAGGAAAATGGGGAAGGGTAGAAAGTAAGGAAGATGTTTACTCTGTGATGGCCGATGTTTGCGTATCTGTTGGTCAGATGTCAACCTCAGATGCCTTCCACCTTGTTGACTGAGACACAGTTTCTCACTTGTTTGGAATTTGTCCACTCGAATAGGCTGGTTGGACAGAAAGAGAACCTGTCTCCATCTTCTCAGCTCAGAAATTACAAGCATGATCCAGCATGCCTTGTTTTTAATGTGTACTCGGGATCAAACTTCGGTCCTCAGGACTGCGTAGCAATCTCTGTACCTGATAAACGACCTTCCCAGTTCTGATGTCTCTTCTTGCACAGACACCAATATTTGAACTGTGCCTCACCTAGAAGTTTTCATTTCCCCTAAATGAGTCCTTAGACACTTATTTCCAAACATCCTTAGGAGGTTGGGCTTTAACATGGACCTTTCAAGCCACACAAAAAGGAAAAAACAAAACAAACAACAAAAATCTTCAAAGTAACAACGAGATTAAAATGTAACAAAATTCAATTAGAAACTGGGTGAAGACATGAACAGAGCAGATATTTCTTGTGCAAAAAAGCCGTGGAAAAAATGTTCAACATAATTAGCCCTTAAGGAAATACAAGCTGAATCCACAATGAGATGTCATTAAAAACTACAATTAGAATGTTTGAAATAAAAATAAAACTTACAAATGAGCAAAAGCTTGCCCATGAGATGCACTAATTATTTTTCTGTTTTTGAATCTTGGGCTTAGACAATGACAAGACAGCTTGCTCCCCGGACCACTAGGTCTGCATGGCTCATGCTGAGAGCTTCATTTAGAGATGCCTGTGACCCTAGTCAGATGAAATACCAGTTTACAGAGAGAAGTAGCTGGGAATGTTTGCATCTTCTGATGACTCAAAAGTCATGCACCATGCTCAAACCTCACCCTTTGAAGGTTCCCTCCCTAGATTTGAAACTTGCCAAAGCTCAGTGTTGCTTGCCAACAGTGGCCCTCAGCTCCTTTCAGTCAGAGTGATTGGGTTTGGTTTTTATAAAAAGACTCAAAGGGGCCATTAGTATCCTATGCAGTCTTTGTTTTCTTTCCTTCCTTTCTTCACTGCCTTGTTCTGGATCCTTCTCTTCAAAGTATTGAATAGATGGAACCTTGGACACTTGATTTCTTTCAAATGAATGTGTACCTGACATATTCTGTCAGTGACTGAGAACTGACGTCCAGTCTAGCTAGAAGCTTTTGGTACACAGTAAAATGACTAGAGTGAACTAGTTTCCAATAAAAATCAACTCTGAATTTACTATAAAGGAAAAATATGATACTAATCTCAATATCAAGATCAATAGATTTTTAATTAAAGTCATAACATCATGCCCAGAATATAAACAATTTTAGATAACAATATTTGGTAGCAAGTAAAATACCAAAAGTCTTTCTTTAGTAATGGCTTATCGCTAAAACCCAATATATTCCTGATATACTATCAACCTGACAATAAAGTAATATTGTCCTGTGTTTTATTAATCTCTATGTAGACTGAGTAATTTATATGAGGCTATGAATATGAAATCAACATGTTCATGTTATGTACCCTAGATATCTAAGTTGCATGCCAATTTATTGCTTTTTATTGAAGAGATTGTATATAAACAATAATTTCTAAATTTACTTTATAAAGAACAAACATTTAAAAATATTCCTAAAACCAGAATCACTTTAAAGTTTTTTTCTTCTATCCAGTCATAGTATAATCATGATAGTATTTGGGATATTTTGGTTTCTTAAAAAAATGTAGGTTTTGATAGGTAGAATCAGTTGACATAAAAATTGAACTGTAGCATCCTTTTGAATAAATATGTATCTTTAGTGATGTGTGTGAGAGCGTGTGTGTGCCTGCAAACATGTGTACACAAATGCCCTTGGAGGCCAGAAGAGAGTCTCAGATTCCCTATAACTGGTGTTATAGGTAGCTCTGAGCCACCCGGCATGAGTACTGGGAACTGAACTCAGGTCCTCTGGAAAAACTCCAAGTGCTACTAACCACTCAGCAGTCTCTAAAGCCCTGAGTATAATCCCTTTTTAAAGAATGATTTGTCAGTTTATTTTTTCATTTAATTTTTAATTTATTATATTGGAGACATTTAAAAAATCTCCCAAACATAACAGTTGAATGTCTTCCCTTAGTACAGTAGGTATAAAAAATATAGATAAAAGTGGATTTAATACAAATCTATCTGCTCCCGAAATTCTTTACTAGGTGAGAAATGAGCCTTTATAATAACTCTAGGGTATTAACACTTTTATAGATATTAGGACATTATGTTATAGCTTAACTTTATTTCTAAAGACTGTTAAGGTAACAGCATATCTGATCATTATGAGATCTACTAGGAATATGACATAAATAAAAATGGATGGAAAAATGTCTAAGCTAAAAGTCTAAGTTTTAAATGATGGTTGAAAATATTGAAATAAAAGCAAGGTAAATGTGAGTTTACTTGGAACTGTTGTGTGGACCTGTTATGTCATCTGAATGGAGGAAAATGGATAGAGCAATAACAAGCATTGGATTCAATATGCATGCAGTATTTTTATTACTCAGACGTGAAGCAAGTTTATAAGATCAAGCAAGCATACACATTAGCCTTTGGAAATGAAAGCTTGCATCCAAATGTTCTGTACAATTTTAACCAGAGTGTGTTTTAAAGGAAATCACAGTAACCAAAGCTGCTTTCTGTGGATAAGGTGTGATGAAATAATTGTAGTAGAGTTGAAGTACCCAGAGAAAATATAGAATATAAGAAAAGAGATGCATTAAGTTGGGAGTGAACAGACATGTTTCAGAGTACTTCTTGGGGATGGCAAACTCAAAGTGCAGCTATCTCCTATAGGATTATTTAGTCATGAGCATCCACTTTACAGGAGGGTTGCTGGTATTGCTTGGGATGAAGGCCCACCCTGTCTTCTATGCAGCAAATCAGAGTAAAATTAAAAATCAAAGACTGCTCAGAAGAAAAAAGGACAAAAACCAAGCCATCAATTATCATCAAGAAGAGAAGAAATGGGAGGGCAGGTGTGAATGTCGATGTGGCCAGAGGGGCTGTGGTCTCTTTTTGGTCTGTTGGTGCTGCCATAGAATATACCAGAAACTAGGTAGTTACAAATGATAGTTACATGTGACAGAAAATCATGAGATTTGTGGTGGGTAGAGGGTGCTGATGGTTAAATAAGGCAGAGAAGTTATACTTTTTGAATGTTGGAAGGTGTCTATTGACAGGAGAAACAGATCAGGAAATAGGAACTGGAAATTTGTAGAAAGTAGAGATACAGATTTTTACCAAGGACCCATGCAGAGATCAGGAAAAGGATCTCCCAGTGAAGACCTGGAGGTTGCCCAGAGGGTGAAGATCAAGAAAAGTGAACATGAGACCTTGGCAGAGTGTGCCTGGGATGCTCCAGAACAACAGTGGTGGAGGAAGGAGTGATGTCTGGCTTACACTGGGTATAGTCTGGTAGGAGAGAAAGTCCTTTACAATGTTATCTTCTGTCACTGGGATGGCATTCTTCTGAGATACAGGGAGCCCTAGCAGAGTGAGAATGCAGAGCTGACTCTGGCCCTGCTGTGAGGTGTGAAGAGGATAGATCATGGTAGGAGCAGGGAAACCACTTCTGCTCTTTTACTGCAAGTTATTTCCATCTTGCATATCCGTATCCCCAATCTATAAATTAGAAAGAGTATTCACATTACATATTCCTGGGAGTTCAGAACATCAGACAAAGTGTTATATGGCACAGTGCCGGGCACATATACAGCACCACGTGTTTTCAACACTATTGCTGTTACTGCAATAGTCTAGACTAGAGACTGCAGTGGATATCACTCTGTATGCTGTGAATGTGTTTGCTCTGATTTGGTTGATAAATAAAATGCTGATTGGCCAGTAGCCAGGCAGGAAGTATAGTATAGGCGGGATAAGCAGAGAGGAGAATTCTGGGAACAAGAAGTCTGAGTCAGGATTTGCCAGCCAGACAAAGAGGAAGCAAGATGTGAAAGCAAAACCGAGAAAAGGTACCAAGCCACGTGGCTAAACATAAATAAGAATTATGTGTTAGTTTAAATGTAAGAGCTAGTCAGTGGTAGGCCTGAGCTAATGGTCAAGCAGTCTTAATTAATATAAACCTCAGTGTATTTACTTGGGTCCAAGTGGCTGCAGGACTGGTGGATGAGAGAGATTTGTCCTGACCATGGGCTAGGTAGGACACAGGAAAACTTCAGCTACAAGAGACCATGGCTGTTTGGACTACCCTGATGGATCTGGAGGTATCTTTGAAAGTAAAGCCAGCAAGACATGCTGATCAATTGGATGTCAGTGTGGAACATGACGTCATCAAGGTAGCCTCAGCATGACGAACATGAGTCATTAGTCAGCCTGAGGGAGACATTCTGGAAGCAGAGGAGCAGGAAACTGTAACACGGATTGCTAAACAGTCTTATTAATAATAATAAAAAAAAACAGAGCCAGGTATCAGGGTGAAAGCTGAAAGATCAGAGAGCAAACCAGTCATGTTCTTACCTCTATACAATCTTCAGCCTCCAGAGCGAGACTTCCTATTTACTCATGCCTTATATACCTTTCTGTGCCCTGCCATCTTATTTCCTTCCTAGTGCTGGGATTAAAGGTGTGTGTGCTACCCAAATACTTGGTAGCAAAGGCATGAGATCCCAAGTGCTGGGATTAAAGAAATGTGCCACCACACCTGGCTCTGATTCCAGTGTGGTCTTGAACTCATAGAGTTCAATTTGGATGGATCTGTCTCCCAAGTGATAGGATTAAGGGTGTGTGCTACCACTGTCTGGCCTCTATGTCTAATCTAGTGGCTGGCTCTGTCCTCTGATCCCCAGATAAGTTTATTAGGGTACACAATATATTGGGGTACACAATATATCATTATAGGAAACAGCACCAGAAACTCGGGATTAACCTGAGCTCACCCCAAGATGCAGCATTCTCATCCATATGGAGACTCTGAGTGAGAAATCAGAAGTGGAGAACTGCCCACACACATATGTGATCCATGTTTGTCAGAGGCACGGAAGATGTACACACAGAGTTTGCCTCCCTTAAGCTTTATCTCAATGTTTATTATGTTCTAACAACAAATGGTTTGGCTAAGGTGTACTATTTGGTAACGATAATATCACATTTATTACAAAATGTAATACAGTATGAGAATGACTTCTTCCAAACCAGAACACATGAAGAGGGCTGATGGCATCTGCAGCTGCTCCCAGCACCTCAGTTGTTTAGGGAAAACGCTAAGGTATCCATGCAATGACAGGTTTTACAGTTACCTATGAGATTCAATTATAGACACAAGCTGCTTATTTTACCAGCTTGGTACTTGAACTTGCTCTCCATCGTGAGGGCTATTTCTTCATTTTTAAAGCCACCTAAATGGGAGTTGGTGGTAGCTTGCATAGATTTCCTCCCACAGGTCAAAATGTTAGAATTGTTGATAAGCATTTGCCAGTAATTAAGGAAAGCCCCTTGGCCCAGACTGTCTGTCTGAGCACTCCCTGTAGCTACTGGCTTTGAGGGAATAATACATAAGGGCATATGACCAGAAAGAATGTATTCATAGCCTCTGATGTCCAGTGAGCTATGTGCATTTTGAATCACTATGTTCATATTCATTTGGGGATACTGAGGTTAAAGGGGTTTATAATTTTGCCTGTGTTCAGATTTCTACAAAACAGTGGGTCTGACATTTAAAACTAAGTCTTATGGCTCGAATTCACACTCTGTCCCTCCCACAGCATTCTGTTCTATGTCCCTCTCCTTCAAAAACCCCTCTCCAGACCCTAAGATTTCATTCTTGTGTTATTCTCCGTCTCTGCATCTGTCTCTGTATGTCTCTGTCTGTGTATCTCTCTGTCTCTGTCTCTGTCTCTGTCTCTGCTTCTATCTCTCTCTTGTCTAACTTCCAATTTTTATTCTCAACAGAGATTAAATAGTGCACGGGGAAGATGATACAATTTAAACCAGTAAGGCTTCTAGTATTGCCTAGACTTCAGATAGCTCAGCTATTAGTTTCATGCACTAAGAGCCAGAATAAGATCTGAATATTTGCTATGGATTGAGTATCCTGGTCATTCTACTCAACACATTGTCATTTCTAGTGGCCAAAAGTAAAGGATTATTCAAAGTTTCCCAATTCCTTCTTTAAAATGCCTCATGTGTTTTATGGACTTTGGTACTTTTTATCTCACATAGAATCCCAATAGCTTAAGACAAGGACTGGAAACAGGAATTGGAAGCACAGAAAGTGCTGACAGACTGGGGTTGTTTGAGAGGAGATTGACAGCTCCTTTCCCTGTGGATTAAGTTCATGGTGTATGCTCTTATCTGGAAATGAGTCCTATTACTGGTGTTTGGAGGCTAGGTTTGGGGAAATTTTAAATATCCTCAGGAGAGGGGAAGGCTGTATTTTTGGGGTCATTTGATATTATTTACTAAATGGTTCAGCTCCTTTCAGAGAAAAACAAAGGCTCTGTCATTCTACCAGCTTCTTTCCCAATGAAACTCACTGTGCCAGACAGAAACACACATTTTGTTCATCCAGCATGGGAGCGCAATTCTCTCGTCTTGAATGTCAGAGTGACCACTGGGATTTGAATTGAATTAATATGAAAAACAAATTCTAATATTCTAGGCAGCTATTTCTTAGACATTTGTGTGGCAGTGATGATGCTGTTATATTATATGCATTCCTGCATGTATGCTGGTACCTACATGATAGACAGGTGCTTCCATTTATCATGGGAGCAAAGGTAGCATAATTACATTTACAATGGAATTCTTTGTTCTGTTGCATAAAGTTTCTTAAATACAAAAAAGTACCATGATGAAAATACTACATTTAGAAAGATATATGCCTTGTGTGTCGGGGGTGGGGTGGGGTGTGAGTGGGTGGGTGCATGCAGGTGCATATGAACATGGGTGTTGGCATCAGCTCTGTTCCTCCATCCATTTCTACTTTATTTTCCTGCATCTTGGTGTCTCACTCAATCAGATGAACAGGATTGATAGAAAGCCCAGAGATCCTCTTGTCTCTTATTCCCCAGTCCTGGGACTGTAGATGCACCATTGCCTGTGACTGTTTACATGGATGCTGGGATCTGAACTTGGGCTCCCAAGCCTGTGCAGCAAGCAGTCTACTAGCAGATGTCATATCTCTAGGCACAGACATACACTTCTTAGTTTTATTGATTATTCAGGAAATTTTATTGATAATATCCCAAATGTCTCCCATTTGCTGGAATTTCTTTATTATGATCCCTTTGGAAGGAGGAAGGAGTCCACCTGCTATGTCAGAAACATGTGTAACTGTGTGTTTCTTCTAACCTCACAGATGTCCATGTGTGCCTTAGGAATTTGGCTTAAACATTTTATGCACCCCTTTAAGCAATGATTTAAAACTGACAGAACCTTTGGAATGGGTTGAGAGCAGAATGTGGGTCCAGTGGACAAGCAGCCACATGTGGATCTGGCTCAGGTGCCTCTAGGTCCTGACCGTTCCTCTTACAAGGACTACTCTGTACACTTCCCTCTTGCTGCAAGTCAGTCAATACTCAAGTAATAAGTGCCTTACATATGGATGATCAAGGGTGATGTGGGGAGTTTACACCTTGGAAAATTGACCAATAAAGTATATGGAAGCACTTACTTTAACATTCCTTCAGGGAACTTAGAGAAATAACCCAGTCAGTGAAGTACATGCCTTGCAAACACAGAGACCTGAGGCTTAGTCCTGGCATCTGGTGCACAACCGTAGTCCCAGAACCTGGGAGACGGGGCTATCCAATCCCCGGGGCTTCTTCTCCACCCTAATCAGAGAGTTCCAAGCCAGTGAGAGATCCTGTCTCAAAAAAACAAGATAGATGTCTTCTGACACATGACTCAAGATTGAGTTCCACATTTGTGCACACACCTATATACACACATAACTAAATAAAATTACTTTCTAAACTCTTGAAGTTATTCATAATAAATGCAGGAAAGGATAAAATGTATCTTCAAAGATGAGTTATTTGTTTATTATAGTCTACATATCTTAAAGCATCTCTTCATAAGACATTAATGTTTATGTTCTCTCTCCACAAGTCTGTCTTTAATTGGCTTCCTATAGTCAAATTTCTTTTTCTAATTATTTATTTGAAGAAAATACAATTAGCAACCAAGAAAATATTTCAGTTGCTCCTAGGTTCACTCATTGACAACATTAATAGGGTTGCTTTTTATTTTTATTTTTCAGAAAGATAGATTTAGGGATAAAATCTTTGTGGTCATTTATGTGCTTGTTTGCCCTCTGTTGCTGTGATAAAAGATATGACCAAAAGAAATCTAGGAAGGAAAAAGTTTATCTGCCTTCCACATTCTAATCACAGTCTATCCTCAGGGAAGTCAGAGCAGGAGCTCAAGCTGAAACAGAGGCAGGAGACATGGAGGAGTGCTGCTTACTGTTTTGCTCCCTGTGGCTAGCTCAGTTTGCTTCCTCGCAGCACCCAGGCCCACCTGTACAGAGGTGGTACCACCCACAATAAGCTTGGTCCTCCACATCAGTAAATAATTAAGAAAATGCCCTCTCCCCACACCCCGGCACAGATTAACCTTCAAGGCATTCTGACTGTAGCAATTGCTCAGCTGAGCTTCCCTCTTCCCACGTAATTCTAGTTCTGTTCCAATCAAGTTGAAAAAACTAACCAGCACATTGCACAATCCCCCATAGTGATTTTAATGGGAAGAATTAGAACATGGTGGTTTCTATGAACCATATCCAGGTTGTGGATGGATCTGTTTTAACAGCATGCCTACAACCTCAGAGCTGAAGGAAAGCAGGAAATGCTATGTAGTCCAGTGTTTATTTAAGCCCAGAGCTTATAGATACTGACTTGGTGTATTCAATAGAGATAAATCGGGCCCCAATTCCACTCTAGCCAGCAGACTTGCCAACATTCAATAATGCCCATCACTTATGTCTTCAATCCAGAGTGCTTAATTTCTTTATTTTTTATATATGATATAATGCATAATTTCTGGTATCTTTACAGTATTTGGAGAAGATATTATAATTAGCATGTACTGAACATGTATGACTTGGTTAATGAATACTGGGCAACAGAATACCCTAATCTTTATTGAACTAAAAGCTTTTGGAAAGTTAGGAAGTCTTAGGTTACACTGGGCTGTCTTGAAGACCAGGCTTTGATGTAATATTGTGTAATATTTTTGCAATACTCTGATTCAAAGATTAGGGTCATAGCTTTGTAAATGTACTTATGTCCCTTCTCAGTTCTTTCCTCCATGGCTATCATGATTCAACACATGTGTGGTTCACAGATGTGAAAACATTGCCTTTCTCTCCTTACCCAAATCAGTGGAAGAATATTGAGTGAGAGAAGCTAGGGTGCCATTGGCAGCTTACCCATACCCCAGTGGATCACTTCACACCCACACACACGTAGGCAGAACTAACTAGACTCAGTGGCTTTTAAAAAATTAGGACATGAAGTTTGTAGGGAGAAGTGTTGAAGAACACTAGAGGGGGGCTAGAGGAGGGAGCAGGGATGGGTATGACCAAGACAGAGTGTATGTAGGCATACAATTTTCAAATAATAAATAAGATTAAAAGAAAAACAGCAAGTTGAAGGTGAAATCTCTTGTTACTATTTGGCAAAACCAACCTTATTTGGGATTTCAATGAAAGTTAAGCATTTCTCTCATGCATTTTATATAGGTTGTATCTCCACACACTTTTAAAGAGATAAAATGACAACCAAATCAGTTACAATAACATTGAAGGTTGTAAAATGCATATAAGAGAAAGAGGTTAATCAGAAATAGTGAGCAACACTGAGATGTTAATAGCCAGAGTATTCTTAGAAGGCAGTTCCAGAAATGTGTTCCAGGGAGGGCAAGAGCACACACTGAGCAGCCATGTCTCTGCTTTGGAGAAGTCCACCATGTGGCCTGAGCCCATCAACATGAAAATGGATGTTTCCAAGCCCTCTGGTCCTGATGTCATGTCCTTATGCACAACTGGCTTAGAGGGAAAGGAAAGAAGTGGACTTTTCGTGTCCTGTTTCCATTTCATTTCTCCCTAAATGCAAAACTCCCATTCTGGCAAAGGGCACCAGTCTCTTTGAGCTTTATTATATGACTCAGTATCCCCAAGTCAGAGAAGCCTGAGGATGATGACGTGAAAATGTGCCTGAGCTGGGATAAAACTGGGAGGCAGGCAGGTGGGCTGACACTACTTGAGATTTGTAATGATTTTCTTTCTTATGTTGAAGCAAACTCTACCTCACCACTATTACAGCTTGTTGTTCATTTCCTAACTAGATTCGGATGGACTGATTTGTTTATGTAGCTGAGTGCTGTTCTTCAGTCAGAATTTCTACTTCTTGCTGGTATACAACTCTTTGACTATGTTACTCAAATCAGAAGTCACATTAAATACTCTCCTAAAGTAGACTTTTGGGACATTTTTATCAAGAAGTTTAACTTGGTTATCTTTCTCCCCAAAAGTACATGTAATGAATGTGATTAAAAGACATAGAAAATCATGTCTCCTATCGCCAAGATAACCCTTAAATTTACTTCTAAGCACGGTCTAATATATTCCTAAAGGGGCCATGAATATTTCTCTGTGATTTTTCTTTGTGTTGTGATTTACTGAGGATTATTTCTTGGAATTTCAAATCATCATTCTGCAATTATCACACATAATACAACACTTACCATCTTTATTGACCATTCCTCATGCCACTATGAAGTGTGCATTCTAAATGGTGCTTTACATAGAGTCTTACTGAAAAAAAAATTCTTTCTTTCTTTCACTTTTCCCCCTTGTATTAAGTGACACAAAAGAGTTGGAATCTGCTCAGGGGAAATGAACACGTTACTCTCCTGATGTGAGGCATAAGCTTAAACTTTAATGGATTCTTCAAGAAAGACCAGTTTTCAGCAGAAACTCTTTTATCCTACAATGGTAATGGGGAATGAGGAGCTGGGGATTTTCAACAATGTAAAAGAAGAAATCCGGGACTTTTGAAGGAGTGGGATGATGTGTGGTTCTAAAAATGTTCCATTTGTATTTAAAACATGCCTAAGCATCTACAAAGAAAATAACTTTTTGTAGATCTTAACTAATTATGCTGACATATGATGCTTTTAAAAGTCACTGGCCAATCATTATTTGAAATAAAATAGTGTGGACTTGGGTGTAAAAACTGAATTGAATGAATTCATTGTAGTGAGAGATGTCTGCTCCTTTTTTACCCTTTAGGTTTTAACTTTTACAGCAGCAGCATATTAGGTTATATTGAAAGCCTGTTATTTTATAATCAGCATTATTAAAGCTGAAGCTGAGAGTAGTCACCCCTGATTTTGGCAAATGCTTGCTACATAACTCACTCAAGTAGTTAACACACTCCTTCATCTGTTCACAGGTTAATGCAACTTGAACCAGCAGATATATCAGTCAATCAATAAAAAAAAAATAGTAAAGTAATCCTTGATCTTATGTTGTGTGAAATTTCAGTTTTATAAGAAGCTGTGAGGCAAGGAATAGAAGATATCCTATCTATCCTATATTTGTGAGTCTAAGTTTTTATATCTAACGTATCTTTTATATAACTAAGGAAATTATAACTATCTAGTCTTCAACTACATCAAATACCTCAGAAGGATATACCTGAGAAATGGAAGAAGGATGCAAGCAACTTTCAGGAGTCTTGTGAGAGCAAACAGAGACAGCTGGCAGCCTGGACAGTCATCCAAAGTTCCTCTGTAAAGTTGGGGCATCTGTCTTTAGCCCACAGGCCTAGAGTCTCTCATTAACTTCTCTCTGTGTCCTATAGAATGTCTGGCAGTTTCCTCTGCAAAGCAGGAACCTGGAGGACCATTTTCTCAAGCAGTTTATTGGTCACCTTCCTATGGGTCCTGCATGTCCAGTCGATCAAGCAGTCCAAGCAAGAACAGTTTCTTGCACAAATGGCTATTTTTGCCAAGAAGAAGATAAATTCCACATAGAGTGTCTTCAGTGCCCATATTTCTCTCTGAAGTAAATCAGTGTTGTCAGGAGCAGACATGTCTCACTGTCTAGAAAGTCTAAATTTTTAAAACATTTTAAGTGCCATATTCTGTAGGCCTTTGAAGTGTTTGAAGATTACCTACCTAATTGAATTATGTCTATGTATACCTAGAAAACTTAACATGACTATAAGTTTGACTATCATAGAAGACTGATTATTAATTGGTATTTTTAATTATCCATTACAATCTAAATGAGTTGTGTAGATTGAGCTTTTCTGCCTTGCCCACAGTCAGGACAAATCTTTGTCTCCCACCAGTCCCACAGCCGCTCAGACCCAATCAAGTAAACACAGAGACTTATATTGCTTACAAACTGTATGGCCGTGGCAGGCTTCTTGTTAACTATTCTTATATCTTAAAGTAACGCATTTCTACAAATCTATACCTCGCCACGTGGCTGGTGGCTTATCGGCGTCTTCACATGCTGCTGGTCATGGCGGCGGCTGCAGCGTCTCTGGTCATGGCGGTAGCTGCAGCATCTCTGGTCATGGCGGCGGCTGCAGTGTCTCTGGTCATGGCGGCGGCTGCAGTGTCTCTGGTCATGGCGGTGGCTGCCGCTCATTTGAGAGAGAGAATTAGGAACTGTGGGGCGTTTACCGACGTCACCGTTCCTGGAGAACTTACCAACGTTACATAAGCACAATACCTCAAATGAGAATAGAAATATATATACAGTATAACAAAATTAAGTTTAAACTTGTATCAATAAACTAAAATCCATAGCAATGTAAAACATTTCTAAACAAGTTGCTGCTCTTTAAAAGTAGGTTCATTAATCTACTCATTATGGTGATATTTTATTTGTACTGAAATGTGATTTTAATTCTATGTTAATAAATAAAGTTGCCCTGGGGTCAGAGCTATTAGAGCCATAGCAAGAGCGTGGTGGTTAGAAGAGCTAGGTAGATTTCTGTGTGTTCAGGGATACAGCCAGTATTGGAGACATATGCCTTTAAGACCTGGAGGGCGGTACTTACAGGCAGTGACGAGGCAGTCATGTGGTTGGGTTTACAACCAATGAGAAGGCAGAACAGAAAGACAGACAAACAGGAAAAAGCTCTCTCTCGGGGAAGCTAGGAGCACTGCAGGAGGTAAGATTTTAGCTCTGAGCTCTGGCCTCTCGGCTTTCTCTTTTACATTGGCTCTGTGTTTCTTATTTTAATAAGACGATTGGTTACATCTACAACTCTTTCATCCTATTATATCTATACTATTCCCTATTTTTCTTTAGAAAGAGATTGCATTTATAATCAACCTGCTTTAAATAAAAATATTGGTTTTTCTCTGTCTCACATTAGAGGGCTCTTTTGATATGGGACAGAAGAATCTCTCAACATTTTCCTTTAACAATATGCTTGGGTTTAGAGAAGGAGTGAGCCAATTCCACCTCAAAAGCAAGCTTGGTATATTTGGGAATTTGGGCATAGCTTCTCATACTACTTCCTGCTAGATGAGGGTGCTGTATTTTTATGGTGACACAAAGAAAATTTTAGGATTATGGAGTAGTTCATGAGGCTGTATTATCCAAGCCAGTTACCTTGAAACCATTCTGAATGTTGGATCATCTGGGCCATGGTGTCATTGGAGACCTTTCAGGGGCTCTTGGCTTGCCAAACCTTATGTATCTTAATCTGGAACAAATCCACAGCCTCTTGTTTTCTGTGGAAACAAAAGCAGTACCTCATTTCCAAAGCAACATATCCTTAGATCCAAATTTTGAAGTCAAGGTACTTTAAAAATATACATATTGGTTTAACTGAGCAGCCTTTACAATCAAATGTCTTTCTATAGTTAAAAATATCAAAGATAACACAATCTAGCTTCTCTGTGTGATATCTATCTTTATGGGGCTTATTTTTATATTACTTTTACTTTCTCTTTAAAGACTTTATTTTTTAAAACTATTTCTTTATACAACTGCATATATTTTTTTGTCTTCTTCCAAGCCTACATACACATTGTAAACTATTCCATCTGAATCTATCTTATTGTGAACCTCTTGCTTTAAACTGCAGCATTACTAAGACTGAAATGGCAGCTGTGACTACTGGCTCTGCTGACCTCAGCTTACCAACATGGCAAAACTATGTTTACTGCCAGCTTCAGAGGAACCATGCTCACCAATGGACTCTGGGAGGCACTGGGTCTATGCCTCTATCAAAGCAGTGTAGCCCAGAAACTTTTTTTTTAACTATCAAAAACTATATCCACCACATGGCATAGTGCACAGTTGGAGACACCTCTGTGTAATGTGGTGTAGGTTAAGCCTGCATGCCATGAACCCACCATAGAGTAGTTCAATCTTGCAGGCTGCCGCTAACTTGAGAGAGACAACTATGAAGCTGTTTTTAGCTCCATTTTAGAATCTTCTTTCTAAGGTGTTAGGTGGAAACTCTTGCCCCATGTTCTGGCACCATTTGTAGCTGAAGGTTTCCTGCATCCACCTGGCTCCTGCAGCTACTCAGACCCAAGTAAACACACAGAGACTTATATTACTTATAAACTGTATGGCCATGGTAGGCTTCTTGCTATCTAGTTCTTATACCTTAAATTAACCCATTTCTATTAATCTATAAGTTGTCACATGGCTTGTGGCTTACCAGTACTTTTACATCTTGCTTCCTCTGTGGCTGGCTGGCAACTCCTGACTCAGCCTTCCTCTTCCCAGAATTCTCTTCTCTGCTTATTCTGCCTATACTATACTTCCTGCCTGGCTACTGGCCAATCAGCATTTTATTTATCAGTCAATCAGAGCAACACATTCACAGCATACAGAGAGACATCCTCAGCAAACAGGTATTAGGAGGTGTCATCCAAACTGCCAAAGGAGAAAAGCAATGAATAGTCCTGCCTAGATTTGTAAAGCTTTTACATCACAACAATGACCAGTATGGAAAGTTATATCCAAGGGTGTAATAGTGGCACTAATCCCTCGGGGGTAATCAACAGCTGTCTTATTGGACTAGCAGCCCAATCAATAGGATGGATTTCATGCCTAGTACTGCAAACCATCCAGCTACCTGTAGCAGGTGAGGAAGGGCAAGGACCATCGAGGATAGTTTACCATTGTCACTTTCCTGAACCAGCATCATTCCCAACAATATTCTAAATAATTATCCTTATACCCCAGATAAGCATAGATCTCACCCCCACATCAGAGAAGCCCTTTTTTTCCCCAGCAGATGGAGATCATTTCAAAAGCACACAACTCTTCAAATTCAGAGAACAACTGACCTTAGTTTGTCCAGCCCCAATTGGTACATTTACAATACAACCATTACACTTAAGGCTCAGGAAGTATCACAGAAAAAGAGGGATGGAATGACTGTAAGAGCCAAAAGACAGTGTAATCTGCTGCAAGATAATGTCTTTTATATATGACAGAGAGATATGTCTATGAAATCTCAGCAATATGGTTGCCTAAATAATACTGGTACAATGACAACAGCACAAATGAACACAGATGGGGAATCTCAAAAGATCCCACTCTAGATGAAGAGCTACAAACAGCTAATGACTACTGAGAGAGAGAAACTATTCTTCTACAGAGATGAGCCACCTGACAGATATCCAGTTCTAAGCACTCAACCCTAAATACCTGTACATACAGGCAACATGGCAGCATCAAATAGACTCAGCAAGCTTTGTGTTTGTGTGTGTGTGTGTGTGTGTGTGTGTGTGTGTGTGTGTGTGTACTTATATTACATAGAACAATGAAGAAGAGGTCATGGATTTGAGAGGTAAGTGTGGAAAGAAAGTTAGAATGGGGAGATAGGCAGAAATAATGCAAATGCAGTATATGTGTATAATTTCTAAAAAAAAATAAATAAGTAAAAATAAAAAAGTAGTGATATTTGAATATAAATAGAAACAATGTAAATGTGTTCAATACTGCTTTGTGAGAAGTGTGTAACTCCTAGCAAAGTGTGAGCTTTGATCAATATGTAAGGGAAGAGGAGGAGATGAAGCTTTCTCATTTTCTTGTAGGTCACTTGATCTCAAGACGAATGAACCTCTTGATGCTCTATTTCTTTCCATATGAAATGGGAAGTCCAAATATTTCAGAGATTAAATAAAATCATATTCTATGGAAGCTTAGCACTGTACATATTTTATATAAGAACTAAAAATAGATGTAAGTTATTAATTTTCTCAATGTTCCATCTATTTATTGACTCAAAAGATATATATCTTGGCTACTGTGTCAGATATTGGAAACACAAGCACATATACTTCCATAGATAACTGAAATGAAGGGAACCAAAACTATTGCCAATAAGACCAAGTCCCAATCATTCAATTAAATGAACATTTACAGAGAGTTTTTGCTGTCTGGCCCATATGCCATATGCTTATATAATTAAGGAGCCATGAAAAAAAGAGGGATGCTAATAAAACCAGAAACTAAGAATTACTGAATGTATATCACATGGGGTACAAATTTTGTACCATTTTGCTTATTATCTCGAAGAATCAAAGACACAGAATTGGCCATGAAGTTGATTTAAAAATCCTTGTTTAATGGGCTGGGAAATGGAAGTTTATCAGTCTCAGTGATAAACAACATCTAAAGCTTAAGTATGTCACTAGCTATAATGATTCTTCAAAGCTTACAACCGAGTAGAGAAATCATCTAGTTTAGACAGACTTGGTAATACCAGAATGGGGTGGAGGTGATGTGCAAAGAATATTATTTTTTTCATCTTTTATTGAGACGCCCTTGAAAGCTCAGCAACATGTTCACCTAAAGCAGGGCCTGTATAATGTCAAATCAAGTTGACATGTCAGTACAGATGGGGGAAAGGGGAAAAATGCAAAATGCACATGCACATATGAATAACTTAGTAGATTTTATATACGTAACAATGATAATTGAAGAATGTAATGAGTCTTTCTTTGTCCCACCAACCAGCTCCCAAATAATGACATTGAGACTTAATATTAATTATGAAAGCTCGGCTTTAACTTAGGCATGTCCCACTAACTCTTATAATTAAATTAACCTGCTTATATTAATCTATGTTTTACCATGTGGCTTTTTACCTTTCTTTTATGCTGTATGTCTGACTGCCATGTCACCATGGTGTCTCCTATGTACCTTGATTCATCTTCTCTTCCTCTCTCTTACCGGAAATCTTGCCTATATCCCTTTCCTAAATGTTGGGCATTCAGCTATTTATTATACCAATTAGAAGGCACCTTGGCCAAGACACATCTTTACAGTGTAAAAAAATATTTTGCAAATTTCCCCCTTTTTTGTCTAATTAAAAAGGAAAGGTGTTAATCTAACAGTAAAACTATATACAATAAGAACAATTATCAGCTAAGAATTATACTCACATTGTCTAGTCCAGTTGTATTTGGCCAATTGACAGAAAATACTCTATTATCATATCTCGATGAGTCCAAAGTTATATGCCTAATTTGCTTTCTATCCTAACTTGTACTACCAACCCCAAACTATCGTTTTAGACTTCAAAACATTTTCTTAGCTAAACAACTTAAGTTCTTATGTTTCTCAACTTTATACAATTTATACTTTAGTGAGTTTCTTTTTTTTAATTTGATAACAAAGAAAACTGTAACTATAGCTATCAAGTCTTCAACCCCCATCAGAGATCCATCAAGGATATAATATTATCTGAGTAAACAGGAAGTACAGAGCAAACAACTTCCAAAAACTGTAGTAACATCAGAGACAGATGGCTGCCTGGACTCTCACCCAAGGTTCCTCTACAACTGGGCATCCATCTTCAACCTACAGGCCTAGAATATCTGACAGACTTTTCTGTGAAGCAGGGGTTTTGAAGGTCTGTGCTACTTTGTCTTGGCAAAGTTCAGCAGTCACTTTCTTTTGTGTACTTCTTGTCCAGTTTGGACAATATACGATCAGCAATCAAGACAAGGGCAGTTTCTTGCCCAATTGACTAGCTTTGTCACATTGAAAGCAAACTCTATTTGGAGTTTTTTCTATGCCCATCATCCTTTTATGAAATAAAGTAGTGCTGGCAGGAGCAGACTTGTCTCACTGTCATGAAAAGCCTATGTTATTAAAACATTTAAAATGCCATGTTCTGTAGGCCTTTGAAGTGTTTGAAGACCATCTATCTCTTTAAAGTATATCTATGTTTAACCTTGAAAACATACCTAACATGATTATAAGTTTGATTGTTATAGATGACTAACTGCTAACCTGTCTTTCTTTATTATCTTAAATAGCTTTCAAGGGCTAAAACTTTACATTACATTTTTAAATGAGCTAAATAAGTACAATACCTTAAACAAGAGTAGAAACATTATATATATATATATATATATATATATATATATATATATATATATTCCTTATATATGTATATATAAGAGTATAACAAAATTAACCTTAAGTTTGTATCAATATACAAAAATCCATACCACTGTAAAATATTTGAGACTAATAGTTGTTTTTTAGTTCAAAAGTGGATTCAACAATCCATCCTTTTATTCCATAATTTCTATACTATATGTATACTATTTCTATATTATGTACTTTCCCTTCAGAAAGAGATCCCTGAATCTAATCTCCTTTGTTCAGCTTTTTTTCTACCATTACCAATAACAACCTGCAAAAAATCCCTCTACATGATGACAAACATCCATAATCCATCAAATGACCAAAACTGCCCACCCCAACTTTGGAGAATGTGGGCATCATATTTTCTATACTGCTTCCTGTTGTCTGGAGGTAATAGAATCTTTAGGGGACCCTGAGAAAACTGGGATAGTTGTCAAGTTCTGAGAGAGCTAGTTGCATAATTTTTGTTTAGTCTCTGTGTGATGGGAAAGTATAGAGCTTATCTGAAGTCTTGGCAGGATAGTCTGTGAGACTGTACCATCTCAGATAGCAGCTTTGAATGTTTTTCTGGATGTAGAATTTTAAGGAAACTGCAATAGAGGCATTCTGAGAGGCTGGATCATCTGGGCTACTTGTCTTAATTGTTGTCTAATCCTTTTTTTTCTAAAAAACACATGAACTTTTAAAGGTAACATATAAATTTGCACTAGCATAAGTATGGTATGTGTACAATTCAATTAAAGATTTTTTTTTGGTTTTATGTTTGAGCAGGTAAAAGGCATCTGTCAACTTTATGTTTGTTTGGACTATATAACCAAAATGTAATATAAATCTCCATTCATGCCATATGAAAAGATAACATGTAATAATAAGTTATGGGGACTCTGTAGACAGTAAGATTTATCATGTCTCATCCATTTTCAGAACTGTTCCTATATCAAGGGATCAGCATTTATATCAACTATTCTATAGTTTTTCTTAGCTTTTTCTTTCATGTCTGCAGTCAAGATGCTCAGGAGGTCTCCCCAGATCAAATCTGATATTATTAATTTTGAAGAGAACCATAACTCTTTGTTTCCTGTGGAAACAAAGGCATAACCTCTCTCCCAATGCAACACAGTTCCTTTCTGAACTTCTATTTTAAAACCAAGATATCCCTAAAGTATATAGGTTGGTTTAATTTAGCAGTCTCTTCCACAATCCAAGTCTCTCAGCTGCTGTGGGATGTCTTTCTGTATACTGTGAATGTGTGTTGCTGTGATTGGTTAATGAAGAAGCTGCTCTGGCCTATGGCAAGTCAGATTATAGCCAGGCAGAAATCCAAGAGAGAGATAGGAATAAAAAAGGACAGAAGTGGAGAGATGCCAGCTGCCACCCAAGGAACAACAAGATGCTAGTAGACTGGTAATGCCATGGCCATGTGCAACATATAGATTAATAGGAATGGGTTAATTTATGTTGTAAGAGCTAGCTAAAGAGAAGCCTGATCCAATAGGCCATAGAACTGTTTAATTATTTTATAAGCAGCTGTGGGACCAGGCAAGATACAAGAAAACTTCTGACTACACTCAGCAGATGCTGTTCTCTGTTCATTAGCATTTAAACCATTTAAAATTAACAAAAATATCATATAAGGTCCAAACTCCCTATGTTATAATATTTCCCATCTTTACATGGCTCATCCTCTTATATTATTTTACTCTTTCTTTAAAGACTTTATTTTATTATTTTTAAATTATTATTATTACTATTATTATCTTTATGACTGTCTATATCATTTTCTACTGTATCTCTTTTTTATTTTTTGAGACAGGGTTTCTCTGTGTAGCATAGTTTTGGTGCCTGTCCTAGATCTCCCTCTGTAGACCAGGCTGGCCTTGAACTCACAGAGATCACCCTGGCTCTGCCTTCTGAGTGCTGAGATTAAAGGTGTGCACCACCATCACCCAGTTCTACTGTATCTTCTTAAAAGTTTTCTCGGTTGGGACCACTTTACTGTGTACCTGTAGCCTTCTCTGACCATGTGAGCCAAGCCTCAAACTTACCAGGTGACCCCACACATGGTGCTGGCTGACTCAAGCTGGCAGGCAGTGGCTGGGTGTGATGTCTCACTACACAGCAGCCCACTTGAGATACTGTGGGACTAGGAAGCCATGCTTGGCTCTGGATTTGTGTGTTTGAAACTGTTTTTTAAGCTTTCTCATGTCCTGTGTGGAAATACATGGCCCTATGTTAGGTGTCATATGTAGCGAGTCCTCTGTCCCACCAACCAGCTCCTAAATAACAACACAGAGGCTTGTTTGTTGTTGTTGTTGTTTTTGTTTTGTTTTGTTTTTTCGAGACAGGGTTTCTCTGAGTAGCTTTGTGCCTTTCCTGAGACTCACTTGGTAGTCCAGGCTGGCCTTGAATTCACAGAGATCCGCCTGCCTCTGCCTCCCGAGTGCTGGGATTAAAGGCGTGCGCCACCACCGCCCGGCCCAAGGCTTGTTATTAATTATGAAAGCTCGGCCTTAGTATAGACTTGTCCCACTAGCTCTTGTAATTAAATTAACCTGCTTATATTAATCTACGTTTTACCATGTGGCTTTTAACCTTCCTTTTATGCTATATGTCTGACTGCCATGTCACTATGGCGTCTCCTATCCACCTTGATTCATCTTCTCTTCCTCTCTCTTCCCAGAAATCTTGCCTATATCCCTTGCCTAGCTGTTGGGCATTCAGCTCTTTATTATACCAATCAGAAGGAGCCTTGGCAAAGACCTATCTCTACAATGTAAACAAATATTCCACAACAGAAGAGGTCACGAATTTAGGAGGGAGTGGAGAGACAGACGAGGTGTTGGAAGAAAGAGGGGGTGGGCTCAAAATGATGTAAGTATAGTGGTTGTATATGAAATCCTCAAAAATATAAATAAACTAAATATTTTAGGGTACTCAAGTACAGCTGTTAATATGCAATCACATCTGTTGAGAGGCCATGAGTGTAACTTCCTTTCACACCTAAAAGATCCAATTCTATGGTCCTCCCTGACTTCACCTCTTAATTCCTTTTTCCACCCTTTTTTCCTTGAAGTTCTGTGAACCTTACAGGAAAGTGTTACATGAATCCTAATTGGTCTTAATAAAAACCCAGAGCAGAACATCAGGGTGAAGACTGAAAGATCAGAGAAGCAGAGCAAGCCACAGCCACCACCTCTTACCTCACTAACTCCTCAGCCTGAAAGAGAGAGTTCCTGTCTCCTCTTGCCTTATACACCTTTCTCTGCCCAGCCATATCACTTCCTGTCTCAACTTTCCTAGTGCTGGGATTAAAGGTGTATGCCACCACTGCCTGGTTCTGTTTCTCTTTTAGATTGATCTCATGTAGCCCAGCATGGTCTTGGACTCACAAAGATCCAGATGGATCTTTTCCTCCTGAGTGCTAGGATTAAAGGTGTGTGTCACTACTGCCTGACCTCTATGAATAACTCTGTCCTCTGATCTTCAGGCAAGCTTTATTTCCTAGATTATAAACAATATACCACAAGGAGGGCTTGTGCTAGTCAACTTTCCAGCGTGGATACAGGGTGGCTCACAAAACCTTACTTCTAGTGAGACTCGACAATCAGTCAATGGCTGCCAGAAGAAAGAAAAGTTAGTTTTCTTGAGAAGTAGAGCTGCTGGTAGGTTGCCCATGCTACATTAGCTAGCCCTAGAACCATGTGCAGATGTGCAGCACTAAACAGACTCAGAGGACATAAAGTTGAGAGAGGTAACTGGGATGAGAGATCCAGGAAAAGTTGGAGTGAGGGAATGGGATTGATCTGATAAAAAATAAAATGTATTCATACACGAAGGAAAAAATGTATGTTTGGAGCTAAAACCCTCTTAGATATTATATAAGAGGCAAGTATATAACTATGATATCAGATTTTCTGCTGAGTCACTGTCTCTTTCTTTCAATTAAACATCTTCTTGGCATAAATCCTCAGTCCTCTTACATATCTCTCCCATACAGCCTCAGTGAACACTACTGCAAGACTTTGGACTGAAAAACTGGGTAGCTGAAATGACTCCCTCATGACTTCCTCCTTCCTGAATATACTGAAGTCTTACCATGGTCAGCTCATCCTGCATCTTGGACTCATGGGCTCAGGCTTTCCTGTCTCACTATTCTGATCATCAAGACCCTCTTCTCCTTTTTATTCTGCTTATCTTTTCTGTGGACGTTTTGTGGATCCCAATTCATGTACCAATCTTCCCCAGCATGTCCTTCCTTCAGTGTTAATGTTGGAAGCTGAGACAGTTCTTAATTTTTACTACATATTCCCTGATAATCTGTCTCCTTCCCCATGTTGTCATCTTCATGTAGGGTGGTACACACCTATGTGATGTCACTGACAAAATCTGAGCCTCCACACAGCTAGCCTAACAGTGTCTATGAGGCAGGCAGTGCTCAAAGTACTTGAGACAGATGACTTACCTGAAATGGGCATTGGTTGTTTCTGCAAGAAGCCACTGATAGGAAGCTGGGACTTCCTGTTCAGTTAATGTGTTCTCTAACATGAAAAGCTCATTAAATGTCAGTCCAAACACTGGATTTCAATGACTATTGCATAGCAATTTTGAAACAAAACTTTTATGGATAATTTACATGTGGCCATTATTTAATCATTTGCTTCTGTTACTAGAGAGATAGTCAGCTAACTTCCTATTTAATGATGAGGGACAGGATGACTCCTTTAAGTCAAAATGTTGGAGACTCTAGCCAGAGAATAGGCAAGGATGAAAAAACCATAGAGACTGAAAAGAAATGAAGCTATACCCACTTATAGACTATTTGAGCCTTTGTTTAGAAAATCCTAAGGGACCGCTAAGGATAACTAAATGTATCAGATGATTTCTGGGAGCCTGAAGAATGTGATCTTGAGTCTAAAACCCACTGTCTCTGTATGACCAATCCATGGATAACATTCAGATCCAGCTCTCACTCACTCCACTGAAGTATCTTACAAAGTGACACAAAAGAATGTCTCAGGAAGCTTCTAGGTGGTTCTCACAAGTGAGCTGGTGGGAAAAACAGGCAGGAGAGAAACAATCAGTTGAATTAGGGACCCTGACATGGGACAATGTGATCATCTTATTAATACTACCACCCATTTCATGTCCCTTTACAGAAATCCACATATGTCCTGTAGGAATATTTTGACCCTTTGTGCCTGCTGTTGTGATAGGCACTATGAGTCTGGATATCTATGAGTCTTTAGACCCATGGGGGATAATGAGCCTGGAGTTTATCAAAGGCAAGGACACAGAATATCTCCTCAAAAAGGCTCAGTTTCCTGTGAAGCCAGCCTCCCCCACAGTCAGATCCTTTGAGCCCTAGAGCAGCTGCTGGGCTGACACGATTTCAACAATTCTTATACTAACTGTGAGACACAGATAGAGCCCTAAATCCTTTATGTTGAGCACAATGGTACTTCTGTATGGAGAGGAGGTGTTAATGAATGCTGTAAGCTTCTTTAATTATCAGATGCTGGATAAGGGCTACAAAAGGCAGGCAATAAGGAGTACCCATCATTCCCAATGCCCTGCTAACTTTGGAAGTTTTGTGCTTAGCACCACTGACAGCGTTGTCTAAAATCGCCGTGGTGGATGGGAATAAAAGAAGCTAAGCCAGAGCAGAGAGAGCTGAACATCCTTGGCAGCAGTCACATGCTCAAACTGCAGAGTGTAAGAAACCAAAAACACATCAAAATTTAAAAAACAAAGAAAGACAAATCATTGAAAAGGATGATATTGCCACTGTATTTTTTTCAATCCTAAGACCAGCCAGTCTTTAAATAAAAAGAACTAGTTGGTGAAATGCAAGTGCTTCCAGAATTCAGAAATTTAAAGTAGGAAATAATTGCCATCCATCTGGATGACCTTAAATACACCCTTAATATCATTTTGTCAGTCTGCTATTTCAAATTATATATAAATTGGAGTTTTCTTGAAGTATTCTAGAAGCACTGCTAATAAAAAATTAAACATATTTATATAAATCACATCATTACCCTTTAGTTAGATTTACTTTGTGAATATTTATTAGTTGAGCTGTCCATTTTTTCATGTATTCCATGTGTTTTGGTTCCTTAATTATCCTTCATCATTTCTCTATATCTCTCCCTTTCATATTTACTAACTAAATACATATATATTTATAATTGTACAAATACATGAGATATGTATATATCTCATAGTATGATGGGCATTGGAAAAATAGTGTAAAATATGTGCAGAATCTATGTGCCTATGAGCTCCTCCTGTAGCTAGAGAAAAACTAATCGAATGGTTAAATGCTATTTTGGAAACTTAATTTGTTCCACCTAATTTAGATGGGGAGATTGTTTAGGGGGAAAACATGTGTATCAAGACCTGAGGAACACAGAGATGTTTAAGCTAGTAAGGTAAGGAAAGGAAATAGAATGTTCTAGAAGGAGGGAATTGATTGGTAAGGTTGCTGATAAGATTACATGGTTTCCCTCTGGCCTGGCTTGGGCAGTAAGGGTGGAACCCAGGCCTGGAATGTAAAAGGAGAAACAGTGAGGTTGACAGAAGTCCAGAGAGAGCAAGAATTAAGCAAAGAAGGGAAGGGACCAGACTGACCCTTTGAAAGGACTCTAACTACACAGTGAAGAAAGCCTAAGAAGAAAGCAAAGCTGATATGAAGAAAAAGAGGTGACTGTGGGAGACTGGGTCACACTGTCAACCTCCACTCCAATCCCCTTTGGCACAGACATCTGCTTAGCTGTTTAGAAAGTGATTTTCTTGTCTGTGAAGCAGAAGAATGCAAAAGATATTTCTCTGCTAAGGGGTCCGGGAAGACTTATCGGCTAGTTCTGGTGCATGCGCTGTGAAATTTAATGCATAGAGCGTTAGCTGACTGGGAGAGCAGTCCCAGGGCGGCTGTGCTTCTGCGAGTAGACAGACAGTACCAAGACCCATCTCCTCCCAGAGGGTGTTGGGAGTACAAGTCTTTTTGTCATGTATCTATTTTTAGACAGGGTCTTGGGTATCCCAGGCTGCCTTGAATTCACTATTAAGTAGCCAACAGTGACCTTGAACCTCTGATCACCCCGACTCTACCTCCAGTGTACACCATCACAGCCGGCACACGGGGTGCTGGGAAAGCCAGGCCAGCACTATCATGTGTGCCCTACCCTGAGCCCTGGAATGTGAGAATTAAACACCCAAAGTGCTTTCCCCTCCTGGAATTTGCAAACAGTCCTGGGAGTGCCAGTCAGTCTAAGGTTCAATGTCTTCTCTGCTGCTTCGCCTGCCAATTCCAGAATTTGTTAAACTAACGCTCCTGTGGGTGGCTGAGTGTGACAAGTGGGGTTGAAGGAAGTGGAATGGTTTGTTGATTTTCTTCCCTCTTCACTTCCATGGCTATCCACAATATCATTCTCTGCCCTTTAGTTGGAGTCGGTCATTTATGCCACTCATTTTTCTTTCAATTGCTACATACACAGTAGGTATCTATTACTCTTACCTATATTCTGGGCTAGTGAGATGGATCAGTAGATAAAGCCATTTACTGGGAAACCTGGAGAACCAAGTTCTGTAACAGGATTAAAAAGTGGAGGGAGAGAATCAAATCCTGCAAGCTGTCCTCTGACCTTTGCACAGGGCTTGTGGTACATGTGGGGTCACATGCACACACACACACACACACACACACACACACACACACACAAGAGAGGGAGAAAGAGATAATTGTAAAAATTATATTTACTTCTGTAGTTATCTTCATAAATAAGTTAATTACCTTTGAAAACATATGGATGTGTCTTGCATCTTTTGACACTGAATCTGTTTTATTCATTTAAAATTTTCTTATGTGGAGTAAAATATAACACTCCATATTCTTGTGACTAGCAGGCCCTTATAATAAACCCCTGGCTAAAACATTGTGTCTTACCTTCCTTATTCAGTCTGACAATTTGACAATAGAAGTTTTATGCCACTCATATTTAATATAATTCTGACATAGTTGTATTAAAGCTATTATATATAGTAGTATTTTAGAGTGTATATTTTTAATTTTTATCATAAAGACCTAAGGGAAATACATTTTAATGTGACTGTTGATGAAAATTTATTTGTTTAGAGAAATGATCCAAAATCTTGTTCTGGAAAGGGCTGAATTGTCCATATTTTATGGTTTTGACCTGATTAGACTTTGTTCCAAATACTCATTTCTGCTGCAGGAGACAAAAACAGCCACAGATGCATGCTGGTGAGTGGATGTGGCTGTGTTCTAATGGATATCATCTACAAAACAAGGTGAGGAGCAAACTTGGAGAAGAGAGCAGAGCTTGCCTACTCCCACTCCGAAGTTTATAGCAAACCTGCTTGACTTGTCAGAGCTACTTTTGAATCACACTCCATAACTTTATATACAATGTAAGGTCTTCAAAAGAATAAGCTTCAGTTGGTGGCTTAGTGTGAACTATTGTTATTTCATTTTGATCCTGCATGTGTAGACATAGATCGCATATCATAATTGTGAACATAAGATAGAATACATAGGGTATTTGAAATACCAATTATTTTAAAATAAATTTTAATGAAAATATTCTTTAGCGGGCGGTGGGCAGCTTTAATAGCATCGGAGGCAGAGCAGGGATTCTGTATTCGACAGCCTTCTCAAAGCGATTAAAAGCAAACAAAAAATGAAAAAAAAAAAAAAAAAGAAAGAAAGAAAATATTCTTTTATATATATATATATATATATATATATATATATATATATATAGTGTGTGTGTGTGTGTATGTGTATGTCTGTGTATGTGTGTGTCTGTGTCTCTATGTGTCTATGTGTCTGTGTCTGTGTGTCTGTGTGTCCTGTGTCCATGCACAGTGTTTCCTGCCTTTGTGTAAGAAGAACAGAAGAGAGCCTGGGCAGGAGGCTGGGCTTGCTAAGCCAGTTCTTGGATGCAGACTCTGCTCCTTCTGAGGTGCAGGAAGTACTGTTGCTACCACCCATCTCTCCAGCCCCAAATTTCTTCTCAGATTTATCAAAATGGCAAAACTCTTCACTCTGTGATAGTTTACTTTCATTAAAATAATTTTCTTTAGCCTCTCCTGTAGTGGAAATCGACATTTTGTTGTTTCTCATTTGTTTGTATGAAGTTATTTTAAAATTCCATTTCTGAATTATATTTTTTTCACTAGGATTAGAATTCTGGGTTGGCACCATCGTAAAGGAACCATTAGCTTCTGCACTGCAAAAAAAGTCAGTGAAAAATTAGAGGTGAATTTTATCTTTGTTCTTTCATATATACTTTGTGTTTACCCTGCTGATTATTGGACTTTTTTGTCATTTTTAATCAATATAATTCTCTCTCTCTCTCTCTCTCTCTCTCTCTCTCTCTCTCTCTATCTCTCTCTCTCTGTATGTGTGTGTGTGTGTGTGTGTGTGTGTGTGTGTGTGTGTGTGTATGTGTGTTTGTTATTGGCCTCTTGGATGATCAGTGCTTAGCTTTTGACCTTTTTGTCCTAAGTCTGTCTCCCTCCTTTTTCTCTCCCTCCACTCCTCTCTGCTTTCGTATATTTTATACTTAATCTTTTTCCCATAAGTGTCTGAGGCTCTGCCTGTTCTTCCACATTCTTAATTCCCTCTGAATTTCATTTTTGAAGATTTTGACACTATGTCTTCAGATAAGCTTTTGTTTTCTCATTTTCCAATTTGCTATTTTTTAACAATACAATTTTCACTTATGATGCTGTGAATTTAGCCTTAGTAAGTGTTTTTAGTTCTATTGTTATATCTTCTATCTCTTCATTATATTTATGTTTTGATCTCAATATTTGGATACATTTATACTAATTCTTTTTTTTTTTTTTTTTTTTTTGGTTTTTCGAGACAGGATTTCTCCATGTAGCTTTGTGCCTGTCCTGGATCTCACTCTGTAGCCCAGGCTGGCCTCAAACTCACAGAGATCCTCCTGCCTCTGCCTCCCCAGTGCTGGGATTAAAGGCGCACCACCACCACCCGGCCCATTTATACTAATTCTTAATGAAACTGTATTAGTTAACTTCTGCTGTGTGACTCCATTTCCTGATTGTCATATTTTCCTGCTCTGCACATGCCCCACACTCTTATTTGTTAGCAAACAGGGTAATTACATTTCTGAAAGCCTGATTGTGTTTTCTTCTACTAAGATAATTTACATAATGTTAGGCCCACAGTGATGACACTAATTTTCTCCTCTCTTGAGCTATGTCCTTTAGATTTTGCTGTTACAGATTTGAAGTGACCTTAGGCCCCATCTAATCCCATTACGCTGCCATCCTCAAAGCATGTCTCAGAGATGGGATCTAAGGATCTTCTATCTGCCTAGCCAGGTCTCCCATGACTCTGTCCTTTGAGCTAGCTCTACAGACACTCCCAATTGCAATTCCCTGCTGTAATTTGTTGCTGTTTTTGTACAGCTTTGTAGAGTTCTATCTGAACGCAAAGCTAAACATCCCAGTCCTTGAGGGGAAGTCCTGTGATTATATGTAGATTGCCCAGTCAACTGTATAAGAAGTTACTTAATATCGTAAAACTCTACTATACAATTTTCAGACACCCCAGTCTTCCCTAAAGTCAAGTGCTAATCTGATCATTTCAGTCAATTCAGTAACATGTCAAGTGCTGTTAGGTATTTACCAATACCTGTAGCTAGAATGTTTCCCATGAAGAGGAATCTTTCTCTCATGGACCATGAAGTTTTACTGCTTTATGGTGGCTCTTACTTATTTTTTTAAATCCATTCCTTGTAATGAGAATATTTAACATGAGGTCTTCTTCCCTCTTGAAATTGAAATGGCTAGTAAAATATTGACCTTATAAGTCTGAGATTGTGGCGATCTCTAGAACTCACTCACCTTGCATACCTGAAACTCTGTATTAGTTACATGGCAGCTGCCCATTCTCTTCAAATTCTAATCCTTAGCAATCACCATGCTGCTCTCTGTTACATGATTTGCTTCTTGTGGACACCTCATATGAGGAGAGTTGTTGGATTTATTTCATTTGTAATTAAATGCATTGAAGTTCATTAATATTTTCTTACAAGATACATTCCCTTCCTTTGAAGTCTGAGCACATTTCATTGTGGGTATATGCCATGGACTCTATAACTATTCATCCTTTGATGGATATTTAGATGGTTTCCATGTCTTGTGAATAGTGGTCCTGTGAGCATGGGAATGCAGGCATCTAGCTGAGATATCAATTTCAGTCCTTTATATATGGACCTAGAGTATGATTTGGGGATCATAGGAAAACTCTATTTTCACATTGGGGGGAAAACCTCTTCTTAAGTTTATTGCTGTTTCATTTTGGCTTTGTTTTGTTGTTATCTATAATACCTAGAAAATTTTATGTTACAAATAATTTAACTTATTCACATCCACGGTGCAGTAGTTGTTTTTTTTACTGTGAAAAAACACCATGATCAAAAGCAACTTAAGGAAGAAAGGGTTTCTTTTAGCTCATGGTTTCAGAGGGCTTGACATCACAGCAAGGGAAGGTGAGATATGGAGGCTGAAGCAGGAAGAAGAAGGATCACATGTCTTCTGCCCACAGGAAACACACAGAGAAAGCATGAAGCAGGACAAGGCTAGAAATCCCCAAAGCCTACTCCAAATATTTACTGGCCACTTTTATTTTTTCTTTGACATTTGTCTATGGTGGTATTTTATTTGTACTGAAATGTGATTTTAATTGTATGTTAATAAATAAAGTTGCCCGGAGGTCAGAGCTAATAGAGCCATAGCAAGAGCGTGGTGGTGGTGGTGGTGGTGGTGGTGCACACCTTTAATCCCAGCACTTGGTAGAAGAGCTAGGTAGATCTCTGTGAGTTCAGGGATACAGCCAGCATTGGAGACATACGCCTTTAAGACCTGGAGGGTGGTACTTACAGGCAGTGATGAGGCAGTCATGTGTTTGGGTTTACAACCAATGAGAAGGCAGAACAGAAAGACTATTTAAAGACAGACAAACAGGAAAAAGCTCTCTTTTGGGGAAGCTAGGAGCACTGCAGGAGGTAAGATTTTAACTCTGAGTGCTGACCTCTTGGCTTTCTCTTTTACATTGGTTCTGTGTTTCTTATTTTAATAAGACGGTTGGTTACATCTACATTTGTCTGTTCAGTTTATCCACTTTTTGACTAGATTTGTGTTTAATTAATTATCTTTTTTATGTTTACATATTTGAATTCTTAGTAGATTCTATGTACCAACCCATTTTCAGGCTTGTAGGTGATATATTTCTCTTGTTATTAAGGCTGTCTGTTGACTCTGCTGGCTGTATCTTTTCATGTGTGAGGAAAGAGGAGCCCTCAATCCACTGGTAAGAACACAGATGGAAAGCCACCTGTGGTGTTATGCAGAGGACTTGATGGAGTTGTTTCCCATGACTTTAATAGTTTTGGATATTTTACCTGGTTTTCTAGAATAAGAGTTAAACTCATTGCGTGTTACCCCGTTATATCTTACATTTTGACTTTGACATAAGCAGTAGGTTCAGTTGTTTTGAATTTCTGTGATCCTTTGGGTGTCTACTAGCAACAAATATACTTAAGTTAACTTCTAAGTAATGGAAGATTCTAGTTATATCCAATATCATCCATTTGATATTGGCATGACATTCCTTCAATGACTTCAGCATCTTTGAACTTCTCAAATATTGTAAACCAAATGGCTACTCTGGAGAAAAAATATCCCCATAAAAATCTTGAAGTGGAATGTTACTGAGTGTTTAAAAGTTAATGTGTGGGGCCAAACATGTAAAATTGATATCTGGGGAACCATCAAAATCTACTTAAAAGACATTAAGTTATTTACAAAATGCTTTATTAACAGCTCTCTAACATGATGTTTAATACTCTAGTCCCTTAAATATATATCACTAGAATTAATGTCAATAAAACTTGTGACTGAAATGCAATTCTGCCTTTTCTGTTTTTATTTTATTCTATTCCCCTAACTCTTTGAGGTAGGCTCCAAGTCCTTGGTTGTAGGTAGGACAGAGAGTGTGATTTAAACAGTGAGAGTTCTTTTCGTGTCTGTAGATATACAATCATTTTGTCTGATTCTTCTTGATTTTACTCTCAGGAAAATTATCAAATATATATATATATATATATATATATATATATATATATATATATTTGATGAATGAAATCCAAAAAACTTATGTTAGTGTTTTCCAGGCTGATGCATAAAGCATATCATGAACAGAGTTTCCTAAAGCAGGATTGAAGTTTTCCTTAATTCTGGAGATCAGAAGTCAGCAATGTGGGTGTTGGCAGGTTGTGCTCTCTCTGAGGCTGTGCTCTCTGAGGCTGTGCTCCCTCTGAGGCTGTGCTCTCTCTGAGGCTGTGCTCTCTCTGAGGCTGTGCTCTCTCTGAGGATGTTGTGCTCTCTCTGAGGCTGTGCTCTCTCTGAGCGTGCTCTCTGAGGCTGTGCTCTGAGGATGTGCTCTCTCTGAGGATGTGCTCTCTAAGGTTGTACTCTCTCTGAGGCTGTGCTCTCTCTGAGGCTGTGCTCTCTCTGAGGCTGTGCTCTCTCTGAGGATGTTGTGCTCTCTCTCTGAGGATGTTGTGCTCCCTCTGAGGCTGTGCTCCCTCTGAGGCTGTGCTCCCTCTGAGGCTGTGCTCTCTCTGAGGATGTGCTCTCTAAGGTTGTACTCCCTCTGAGGCTGTGCTCTCTCCGAAGATGTGCTCTCTCTGAGGATGTTGTGCTCTCTCTGAGGATGTGCTCTCTCTGAGGCTGTGCTCTCTCTGCAGCTGTGCTCTCTCTGAGGATGTTGTGCTCTCTCTGAGGATGTTGTGCTCTCTCTGAGGATGTGCTCTCTCTAAGGCTGTGCTCTCTGTGGCTGTGCTCTCTCTGAGGATGTGCTCTCTCTCTGAGGCTGTGCTCTCTCTGAGGCTGTGCTCCCTCTGAGGCTGTGCTCTCTCTGAGATGTGCTCTCTAAGGGCTGTGCTCTCTCTGAAGATGTGCTCTCTAAGGTTATGCTCTCTCTGAGGGCTTGGGAAGATGTACCTCCCTACCTCCTCTAGCTCCTGGAATTCCAGGACTCCATAGCATGTTTTGAGCTCTCCAGTCCCAGCCTCTTTATGTATACAGTGTCTTCTGTAGGGCTTCTGCTGTGCCTCTTTTGATATCTCTGTAATGATGCCAGTTCTGAGTGATTTAGGCTCTGCCACGTTCCATTGTGGTTTAATTTGAAGTAAGAACAAGCACCGTAACCTGTTTCCCACAAAGCATCTGAGACTGTGTATGTCTGAAGAACAATTTATGCTTTGAGCAAACAGAACTCCAGCCACAAAATACAAAGTCTTCTCAACTCTGATATTTCTCTCCTTTCCCTTTAACAGTTTTAATCGTTCAGAATACCAGTGTCATTTATCAAATCAGAACATACATGCACATCTAAGCTGCCACCGTACTCTTTCTAACACATTCACTTGCACTTATTTCTTACTAGTTTGACAAGGGCTGCTGCACTGACAAGCTCAAAGAATTCCATTTTCTCAAAGACCGAAGACTTCAATCATAATTGGCCATACTTCCTCCTTCTCCTTCCTCTCTGTTGCCATCATCTCTCAACAATGTCATGAGGATCCCAATTTATATTTTCTGTCCTTTCTGCTGCTTGTACAGATATTCCTTCATTTCTCTGTAACATTTGCCTCACAGACAGGGACCTTTGGAGTGTTTTAGAAGCAGATAAAGGTAGACTCGATGGGATCAAGATTGAGAAACAGAAGGAAGGTCTTCCCTTCAGCATCCTTGACAGTATCTTATCGAAGCAAGAAATTGGGAATGATCCAGCCTGTGTCACCATTCATCTTTGTCAGTGAACACATTCCTTGCTTCATCACATGTTTAGCATCCTGTTCTGTTTCCTTAAAGCCACAAGTTATATCTACTGTGGCCATCTGTGTGGTGTGTATAGTTGGAATAAAGAGCAATCTGGGAATAGGGGTTACTTTTCTTTTTTGCATTAAAGTGTTTTGCACTTTTAGTTTCATTTTTTTACTTTTATTTCTTTATTGTGTGTATTGTGAATCTTTGTGCACACACACACATACACCATGGTGTGTGTGGAGGTCAGAGAATAATTCAAATCTGTTCTCTCCTGCTACCATGTGTATCACTGGGATAAAACTCTATTCATCAGGCTTGGTGGAAGGCTCCTTTCCTACTGAACATTTTTGCTGAGCTGTATTTTATTTTTTAAACCAATTAATGACCCATAGCCATGGAACACTGAATTTCAAAATTAAATAATATATGTCCAACTGAAACTTACATTATGTGTAAATCATTCCTGGACAAAAAATACCTTTTCTAGAGCTGAAGGCATGAACTGGGGATTCACAGGGAATATTAGCAACATAGAAAGTGGAAGACAAATGCTTGTATTTTTTTGTGCTTTCTCCAAACCCTCTTTCACATCCTCCACTGGTTACAGTTTCTATGCCTTATAAAGCCCAACATCCATGAGCAATGTCTCATTCTGACACACCGGTCTCCTCTCAGTTCCTGTTCATGCCCCCTCACTGACCCACTGCAGAGGCCACTTGTCCCTGCCCTTCTCATCAGATCTTGAGTTTTACTTTCATTCTGGGCTTAGATTTCTCTTTCTCGAGATGTTTACACCATGTGTTATATATCACCTTCACCTCAAATCATTGCCAGCTATATCCTTCTTTTAATAATTAATCTAATCTTATGCTTCCACCTTTCTAATCTCATTCGGTCCTTTCTATATTTTCCTGTTTGACTATAAGACAGATGAAAATAGAGATCTTCTGTTCCCAGTTGCTGCTGCAGTACATTCTCTTGACTGCATAGTATGTGGTGATGACCCTCCAAACATTTTATTAAAAGTTGGAATGGCTCACAAACATCTGTAACTCTATTTCCAGGGAATCTGATGCTTTCCTCAGGCCTCTGCAGACATGCATGTAGTGCATTGACACAGGTGTAGCCAAGCCACCCATACGCATAAAAAAGTTCAAATGCATCCCCTTTCTCATTCTTATAATAGCAAAGGATAAAGTCACACCCAAGCGAAACAGTAGAATACAATTAAAACTTTATCTAGATCTGATAGAATAACATTATTCTTCATTCAATTTGACCTCAGTTTCTGCCTGTGGAAAAAAAATAAAAGGAAGAAAGAATTATAAACTTGTATAAAGATCTAACTAGGCAGGGTCCCATGAAGATCCTATGATGAATATTTTCAGGAGTCTTTTACTTTCCTGAAGTCATGAATTCAGTTGGATGACATAGGGTAGCCCTGAGAGCAGGCATCTCCTTAAATCCCTTGGTAATTCATTACTTCCTTTGAGCACTACCCTTGCCTGAATCTTCAATAAGAGTTTCTTAAGACCTTAAAATATCACCCTGTAATAAATTAGGACTTTTTTTTTCTTCCTTTGGAATATCCTGGGCAACTACTGGATATCCAGGTAGATAATTACTATGGAAATTGTAGCTAAACAAGGGTTTTTTCTTGTCTTCTGTGTGTGTGTGTGTGTGTGTGTGTGTGTGTGTGTTGTATGTGTGAATATGTGTGGAGAGTGAAAGATCCCATTCTTAAGCACAGAGGAAAGAGAAGGACATCAGAAGTCCCGCTGCATTGCTCTTTGCTCTACTCCCTTAAGACAGGATTTCTCACTGAGTCAGGGACTAGCCATTTCCAACAGACTGGGACAGGCAGGCGTCAGTGACCCTCCTGCCTTGGCTCCCTGACTGTACTGGGATTACAGGAGTGCATGGCTACACTTGGGTTTTTACTTTTATGTGGACTCTGAGATTAAACTCAGCTCTTCATACATTAAACACTTTCACCCACCAAGCCATTTCCTTAATGCCAAAAACTTTTAGTATAAATATTTCTCAAGGAACACAGTTACATTAAAGTATATGTTAACTGAAACTGGTTTTAACTATTCATCTTTTATTTTTACTGCTAAATTTGATCAAATGATCTGGAGATTTTTCTGGAGGTTAAAAATCTTCAAGATAGTCACTTGTGGCAGGTTTTTTGCTTCAGTGATGATCCCACCAAGGGGAAGATTCCTCTATTCCATGAAGAAGCATCTAAATAATGAAACACCAAGCAGGGTCCCTCAAGTCACTGTGAACTGTTTTCACACTCCTAGGCCTCTCCCCCACAATAAGTGCATATCAGATCCAGTAAACATCACCACTCAAAGTCTTCATAAAATATTGAACGTTTAATTTGAGCTCTCTAAGCAGGCAGGCATGCTCCAACTGTTTGAGAATTGTGTGTATTTACTAATAACTAATTGCCCAGAGGTCTATGCTGTATAGGATGGGAAATGATAGAGTGGGCCCTTTTCTTCCATTTTATTCACATCAAGATGCTTAACTTATTCCAGTTTGGGGTGAGAGAGGTGGCTCCAAGTTAGGCAGTAAGTACTGTTTTTTCAGAGGACTGGAGTTTGTAGCTAGAGTTTTCCTGCCTGGCCCAGGGTCAGGACAAATCTCTCTCACCCGCCAGTCCCGCAGCTGCTCAAACCCAACCAAGTAAATACACAGAGACTTATATTACTTATAAACTGTATGGCCATGGCAGGCTTCTTGCTAACTGTTCTTATATCTTAAATCAACCTACTTCTAGTAATTTGTAAGTTGCCATGTGGCTCATGGCTTACCAGTATCTTAACATCTCCTCATGGCGGTGGCTGGCAGTGTCTCTCTGCCTCAGCCTTCCACTTCCCAGAATTCTCTTCTCTGCTTGTCCCGCCTATACTTCCTGTCTGGCTACTTGCCAATCAGCATTTTATTTATACAGAGCAATATCCACAGCAGGAGTTCAGGTCTTAACACACATGTCAGTTGGCTCAAAATCACCTGTCACTCCAGATCCAGTGGTTCTGATGCCCTTTTCTGGCCTCTGCAGGCACTGTACTCATATCCGTGTACCCAATACAGGCACATGTGCATGCAATCATTAAAAATAAAAATTTAAATAAAATGCAGTTATGCTTTGCATCAATGTCTTCCTTAAACTTAAAAAAAAAACAACAACAAAAAAAAAACCACCCTTATTTCCTAGAAGAAAAGTGATGGTCCCTGAGATAAAATAAAGGCCTCAGTCTTGGCATAGATTCCTGTGTTCTTTCCTTTAGTGCTTCCTGCTGTGCCTCTCTCAGGGCAAGAAGAAAGTGTGTGGAGGTGGAGGGATCGAATTCAGCACCATCAAGTAAGCAGATGTACTTGGACTAGCTGAGTGTCTGCAGGATGCTTGTGACTATGACAGGGAAGAGAATGGATGTGTTAGCAAAATTGAAATAACTGAGGCAGTAATCAAGTACCCAATAGCCAAGAGCTGCAGCCACTTGTAGGATGAGCCAATAGCAGATTCATGCTGTGGGAGGAGAGAAATATCTTAAGTGCATTGACTGCTCTGTACTCAGTTACCTGAATGCTGTAGAGATTTCCCTATTGTCGAACAGGCCTTTCCACTATTTGAGTGTTTTCACACAATTTTCCTGAGCATCAGACCCATTGTGGACACCCTGTAGGGCTCTAGACACTTGGAAATCTATATTTTAACTCCCCCTAAAGGATTCTAGAAAGAAAAGTTTTTGGAATATTGATTCAGCAATCACTTATTGAAGCCATGATTCAACAGTACAAGAAAGCTGTTTAGATATTGACAGACACTCTGGTTTTGATTTGTTTTGTGTTTGAGGTTCAGCCGTTGTGAGACTTCATTTTGACAAATTGAAAAAAATCAAACAGATAAAAACAAAACCAAATATGTGACATACTGGGGATATAAGTGCAGTAAAGACAAAGGAGCAGAGTGAGGAAGGGAAGGGACTGGTTGAGGATGCTGTGCCAATAGAATAACTACCTCTGATGTGGGACCAGAGCAGAAAGTGCAGTCCAGGCATATGTTGTCAGGGTACAGAGGCAGGAAGAAGTCTCAAGTTCCTGGAGGAGCAAAAAAGCCAGTGAGCCTAGAAATAAAAAGAGGCAGGGAGAAGGGGATGGACAATAAGGTCAGGCATCCATGCATCAGGTTCCCAGGACCTCACAGCTAGGATACTGAGGCAACTACTACTTTCAGGGGTCTAGAATCCATTGGAGAATTAATGCTTCTAGAGACATGCACTGGTTTTTGAGTGGAATATTCTTAACATACAAGGTAAATGTGAGCCTTGTAGGGTGGTAAGTAGCCCTGGAGCCACTCACTTCTGGCCACACCACTGGAGTCATTGTGACTACAAATCTATTAGGTCTATCCTCACACACCTGCTGATATCTGTAACAGTACTATTAACAGGACAATTAACGACATTACTAAGTGGCTTCACAGATCCATTCTAGTTATAAGATTTAATATTAGAACTACAGGTTGCAAATATGCATAGATTTAAAAAGCCCATATTATAAAGGGTTATGACATTAGGGAGTATGAGATTTTGTGTGCTAAAGATCTCTTATACATAGCAAAAAGAATGAGCTTAAAAAGGCAGAAAAGCCCCCTTTGTCCTGTTGAGTCACCTGTCTCAGATTACTATGGAAAAGATTCTCTCTACAACATTTGGAAAACATTCTGATTTCATGCCATGCCCAATGGTGCAGAATTTTAACTTGGCTGCTCCTGAGGCTGAGGTGCAAGAGTGACAAATTTGAAGACTGCCTAGGCAGCTCAATGACAATCTGTTTCAAAATAATAACTAATGAAAATCAGGGCTGAGGATATAGGTCTGGATATTGTTAATATATTCCTCAGTTTGGCATTGTGTCATGGATTAGATATGCATATATACACATATCATATTTATGTGAAAATATAGTTATAGAGAGGGAGAGAAAGACACTATTATTTCAGTCATTATTTTGAAGAACACTGACTTCACAATAATATCCATTCATTTGGAGGCAAAATGATGTCCTAAATATTTATCTTATTGGATAATTTGAGCCCCCCTCCAACTAAAAGAGTATCTAGGGCATTTCCATAGCATTTTCTTGATACTTTAGAATTTTATACAAGGTAGACTTCACATTTGTTGATTCCTATATCAGATACACTTTTCTGAAAGAGGTCTTTTCCTCCTCATGATGCTCCTGGGGTCTGTGAGTTATGTTTTGAGATTCACTGGGTCCATGACTTGTTGCCTAGGTCTCATTGTTGAATACCATTTTCCTGTGAATATTTATTTATGCACTCTGCCATTGGTGGACAACTGAGCTATTTCCACCCTACTGTTGTTATGAATAAAACTGCCATAGGCATTCTGTACCTAATCCTTGGTTTATATACATTTCTGTGCTTCTTAACCCCTGTTAGAAGGGAGGGTTCACAGGATAGATGCATATTAAGTTAACACTTTCAGAAATTTCCACATCATTATGGCATTATTTCATATTACTATCACCAAACTATAGAAAAGTTCAAATTCCTCACCATCATTGTGGATATGTGATATTTCCAAGCTTGGAATTTTACGAGTTAATTTTATGAATCCTGGGTGGTATAAAGTGGAGTCTTGTTGTGACTTTAACTTGCATTTTCCCAGTAATATGTAATCTTGGGTACTTTTTCAGTGACTTATGTGAGTAGGAAGTCCTCTCAGGATGGTTACCCATAGAAACATTCTTTTCAGTTATGTAAATGCTAGTTGGTTAAAGTAGATTTGACTATGATCCTGACTTGTGGATCAACACTGAAGGAAAGTAGTATGTGAAATCCCTATGACCCAAAGGGAAAGCTATTCATGGTGCATATTTTTCAAATAATTATATATGGGCCTTCTTTATTGACTTAGTAAATTAAGCTGATTTTCATTAAAAGTTAATTAATTTACTCTAGTTCTGGGAAGTAATATTGGCTACCAGCCAATGCATATCATTTTTACCAAATTTCATTAAGCTTAATATCCTGTTTAAGTATATTAGACTTTTAATTTATCTCATTTTTCTGATATTACTAATGGAAAACTATTTGAACTTTAGGAAATAACATTCAAGAGATTTTGTTCTGCTAAAACAGTTTGATGTGGTCCCTTTTATTCATTAAATATCTATATCTTTATCTATCTATCTATCTATCTATCTATCTATCTATCTATCTATCCTGAATGGCTACTTTATAATTTTTGTTATCTTTTAAAAAAAGTCTGAGGTAGGAGTGATAGTACATATTTTTTGTCCCAGAACTCTAAAAGCAGATTCAGGTATATCTCTGTGAGTTTGAGGCCAGCCTGGTCTACATATACATAGCAAGTCCCAGGCTAGCCAAGGCCACACAGTGGGACCTGTCTCAAAAAAAAAGAAAGAAAGAAAGAAAGAGAGAGAGAGAGAGAGAGAGAGAGAGAGAGAGAGAGAGAGAGAGAGAGAGAAAGGAAGGAAGGAAGGAGGAAGGAAGGAAGGAAGGAAGGAAGGAAGGAAGGAAGGAAGACAGAAAGAAAAGAAAGAAAGACTAGAAAAGAATGTCAAGAAATTCAAAATTCGTATAATATGCAAAATACCAGAAGGCAGATTGCTGTTAACCTAAGATAACTAATGTATACACAAGGTCATTTAACAAGAAAGCACAACCCAGTTTGTATATCCTCATGGGACAGGTGATATAGTCTTTGAATATGGATGTTTGATGCTCTTCATAGAATTTTATTTTTGTAAGTACATTTTAAACCTTCTAAACAAGGTGATGTCCACATAATCCAAAGGAGTAAAGGACAAAACAAGGTTTCACTTCGGACTTTAGCCAGCAAACATTCACCCACAAGCCATTCCAGACAATAAGAGAAATGTGCATTACATTGGGTTCACATACACAAAACAAAAGCATTTTCATTATCCCCCTGGACTGTGTCTTTTCTAATGTTGACACTATTGTTGGCCAGCCTTTGGCAAACTCTTTGACTAAAATGGCTCACTATACAACTCCCAGCAGTTTACTGTTCTATATAATAACACCATTACAATGGGCATATGCTCCCACAAATCTACATTAGTGGAGCTACCTTGTCAGTCCATGTTCCAGGAAGACGATGCCCAGAAGGCAAGGAGAAGGCTCCTTGCAGGCTAGGATCTCATGCATTTGGGGAGATGCTTTCACCAGCATCTGAACACCCTGGAAAGAGTCTGAAGCTCAAGAAAATGGATAATGGCTTTGTTTTGCTTTGATGGAGTGCTTCCTTTCCTTTCTGGTTGATGAGAGAGGTGGGTTTTCCTAAAGTCTAAGAGTGAACTTAGAATCAGCCACATCCAGGGAGAGAATGATGGGATTTACCACAGGACTCAGGTGAACTTTCTTGCTGGCTCCCCCCAAGCCTCTGCAGAGGTAGCATTTGGTCATTAATTCAGCATCACAGCTGGAATTGGTTCTCTTTCCTATGGTGATTGTTATGTACACACTGTCCTTCTGACACTGCTAATTGACCATTTACACCATGGGTCAGAGAAAGAGACACAATCCTGTGTGGAGTATGGCGGGCTATCTTTGACTTCAACCCACTTGATATGCATTTTGTGAATAAAGTTGAGTAAAATATGTCTACATCCACCCATTCATTTATGGTTTATGGCTCCTTTCACATTAAAAAGAGAAGAATCCCTCCTTCACACAAATCGTGAAGAGTCTACTGTACAACCTGTGTTAGTTACTTTTCAGTGGCTGTGGAAATACTTGATGAAGGTAATCTAAGTTCACACTTCGAGAATAGAGACCATTGAGGTGGGGAGGGCACAGTGGCAGGAGTGTGAGGTGCTCATTCTGGAAGTAGAGAGATGAATTCTGGAGTTCTATTTGTTTTATCCTTTTTCTTCAGTCTTGGACTCCAGCACACGAAAGGTTAATACCCACACCAAGGATGATTCTCTCTACCTCAGTTAGACTTTTCTGTAAATACCCTCATAGACACTCCTAGAGACCTGTCCCTGAGGTGATTCTGATTCCCCTCAGGATATCAATATACATTAAACAACACAGAGCTCTTTGACAAAAATTTATCAACCTTTGATACAAAGTGGTGATAATTCTCCCTAAGTGCCTTCAAACCAATGTGCTAAGTACTGTTTTAATAGGAGGGATAACTATAGGAATTGAATGTGTGTGTGTGTGTGTGTGTGTGTGTGTGTGTGTGTGTGTGTGTGTAAAATATATATTATATGTAATATACTCTTACTTCAGAAACTTCTGGAATTCTTCAATGTACTACCCATCCATGTTCAGCAATGATGATTGTACCTCTTGAACACATGAGGTTTTGGATTGGGAATATACTCAGAATTAAAACTAAATTCCCCCAGCATATCTTATCTTGAAAGGAAGTTTGAATAGATGACTAAGGTTGTGCAAAGGAGTGTTAGTAAATACTGTGGATGGAACTTCTGCTTTGGTTAGACCATGCTCATCTTTTTGCCTAGTATATTTCCTGCTGGTTTGAAAGTGGGCACTATAGTGAGCCCGGCATCCTTCTTGGTATCACTAATAAGATATAAGTGATGAAGGAGATAGACTTCTGAACTTTTTGGGTTCTCAACAAGGTGATACTGTGACATTAGTTCAGAACCTTAATATCATTCTAGTTTCGGTATTGTTTCAAACCTTGCCCATTTAAGTACTATGGACATAAGATGCTGCATATATATGACTTTCCCCTCCCTTCCCCTCTCTATGCTAGAATTCAGTCTGACTGGAGCTCAGACAGGTCTGTGCATTCTGTACCAACTGCTGTGGGTACATATATGCAGCTGCCTTGCAGTGTCCAGAAGACATTGTTTCCTTGGAGTCATCCACCACTTCAGGCTCATGGACTCTTTATACTCCTCTTCCAGGATCCCTGAGTCTTGAGAGGAGGGGCTTTGATATAGATGTCCTATTAAGGGCTGAACATTCTGAAGTCCCCTGTCTTCTGCTCCTTGGCCAGTTGTATGTCTCTGTTTTAGTAACTGCTCCACATAGAACCTTCCCAGATGAGAGCTGAGAGATGCATTAATCTATGGATGGAAGTATAAGTCATTAGAAGTTAGTTTAATACTATATCCATTTAGAAGAATAACAGCAGTAGATTCCCCCTAGGGACTGTGATATATCTAGCCAGAGGTTTCTGGTCAGATAATGGCACCAGGTCTGAGTTTCATCTTATAGAGCAGAAATTAAATCCAATCAGAAAGTGGTCAGTTACACCGTGACACATGGCACCACTGCACCAGTGGGCGTGTCTTGCCAGACAGTCATTCCTACAGCTCTCAGGGTTCACTGGGTAATACCGAAGATTACTTTTCTCCTTTGGTTGCAGGTATAGCATGTTCCAGCAATATTCAAGCTAGCCAGCACAATGAAGCATTTTGATCAGTATCAGTTGAGTTCTCCACGTTCTGTGACTCAAATGTTTTGTCTTTATCAGTAGGGTCTTACCCTCAAGTTCTGAAGGGACCAATACTTAAGTTAACTTCCATTTTGAGCTGTCCTTTTTATAGATGGTAGAATCATAAAATGAAGACATAAGGTTTGTGTGTGTGTGCATGCACATGTGTTTTATATATATATATATATATATGTGTGTGTGTGTGTGTGTGTGTGTGTGTGTGTGTGTGTATTTACCTGTGTAGACACATGCAGGTTTGTGTGTGTGTGTTTGTGTGTGTGTGTGTGTGTGTGTGTGTGTGTGTGTGTGTGTGTGTAAGCCCAAGGTTTATACCATGTGTCTTCCTCATTCATGCTTACCCTTGAGGCAAATTTTCTATTTGAACTGGAACTCCTAGTGTTAGCTTATCTATGTAGACAACTTTCTTGATGATATCCTATCTCTACCTCTCAAGTACTAAGATCATAGGGGCTCTCATGCCCACCTAGAATTTACTGGGTGTTGTGGGTATGAACTCTTTTCCTCAGGTCCTCACCTCCTTTGAAACAGGTATTCTGCCCACTGAGCAAACTCCCCAACCCAAAGACATGGAATTTTAATTACAAAACTTCATTTTACTTTATCTCATGCCTTTTTACTTTAGGAGTTATCATATCTCAGTTCCTGTATAAACCAGCCAGTATTTTACAAATGATGTTTTGGTTTTAACTTTTGTCATTTCATAATGGAAACTTAAAAACAAACAAACAAAAAAAAAAAAACAAGTTCTTGCTATATAGCTAGCCTCAAAATCAGTGTCACTCTTCTCAGCCTCCCAAATGCTAGAATTACATATATGTTTCATCGCATTCTGCTCACAATAACTCGTTTGTTTTAGGAAATATGAACTTTTAGCCTTCTTTCTCATTTTGGTGTCTTTTGTCAGACTACTGTATGGAGAATCAAGACAAATATGGTGAAGTCCAGAAAATCAACTGTGCCTTTGAGTCAGGTTCACTTCCTTGCTCTGCTTTCTGCTTATCACCTGGGGAACAGGTAATATCATTCCTATTTGTTCCCAAGTGTCATGCGGCTCTAATAATTATTATAGAAATATTTGCATGATTTTAGAAACTTACCATTGCACTGCAAGCTGTCATAGTCCCTGGTACTTATCTGCTGGGAATGTGCATTCCTTGCCATTGTTACTGCTTTCATGGTGACAGCAGAGTGTTGGGTTCCTAGTCTTGGAAATACCAAAGCCATGACTTACTTTCTGACTTCAAATACAATCACCGTTGATGTCTTCTTTAGATTGGCTCTAGCTTGTGTAGACAGACCAATAAATAGTTTATTCATTCTGAATCTTTCCTTTGGGACTCTCCTTTTGAACGGCAGCCTAACATCTCATTTCAAAGTGGGCAAGGAAAACATCATCTCCCGAAACACACTGCATTTTTTATGTACAGCTTAGAAACACCGCACCTGGTGCCAACGAAACACATCTGTTTGTGCGGCTGTCCAAACTTAGTCATGCTCTGACACCAAGGAAGTGCTCTGTGTAAGCAGGACCCACCTGATACTACCTGGTGGCATTCCTGGCATTTGAGAACCATGGTCACAAATGCTCTGGCTATGCTATGTTCTTGACTCCTCCATGCTGCCCATTAACCCCCCAATCCTCCATTAATGTCCAATAAATATATTTTTTTTATATTTGTATTTTCAAATCAGTTATTGTTGCTTTGGTTTGATTTGTTAGTTACCAAAGCCAGGCCAGGTACATGAGGACATTCAAAGCATTGACACATTCAAAGCACACATTCTTTTCTGCTGCCGCCTCAGACAGAGGCACCAAGTCTTTCTAGTTATTCGGTTTCATTTTAAAAGGACAGTTTTCTCAGCCATTAGAAGTCAGATGTAACCAGAAGGATTTTTTGGGTTCCACCTGGCCCTGTGTTTGGGACAAATCTCTCCTTCCTGCATTTCGCAGCCGCTTGGTCTCAAGTAAACACACAGAGACTTATATTATTTATAAACTATATGGTCTATGGGTCAGGCTTCTTGCTAGCTGGCTCTTATATCTTAAATTAACCCATTTCTATTAATCTATGCATTGCCATGTGGCTTTGTGGCTGACATCTTGCTTCTCCTGGCTCTGGCTCCCAGCTTCTCCCCAGACTCCACCTTTCTCTTCCCTGTCTCTCTTGGATTTCCTGCCTACCTCTAAGCTGCCTTGCCATAGGCCATGGAGAAAGGCAGAGGTAGAAGAGACGCCAGCTGCCACCAGGAGAAGCAAAATGTGAAAGTACCAGTAAGCCACAGCATGTGGTGACATATAGATTAATAGAAATGGGTTAAGTTATAAGAGCTAGCTAGCAAGAAGTCTGCCATAGGCCATGCAATTAGTAATTAATATTGAGCCTCCAAATGATTATTTTATAAGTGGCTGAGGGACTGTGTGCCCGGGTGGTACTGGAGAAACCTTCTGGCTACATTCAAATGGGAGAGCATGTCATCAGATCCAGGAACTAGAGCTGTGGTTAGGTTTTTGATTGAGAATGAAGAGAAAGGAGGGTCTCTGGGATGAGATTCAGTAAAAACAGAAATATGAACATTTTTTTGGAGTGTTAGAAGCAGCTGTCAGTAATGCCTTAGGCAAAGAAAGTATCTGGCCTTTGGCATTAGTGATGTGGATGCTGTTGCTGCCACCACCTGTCACTTAGCCCATGTCCACTAGATATTTCCTTCCCTATCAGGGAAAGTCACAATTCTCTAGGCTTCTCCAAAGAGTGTCTCAAGAGTTTCCTTTGATGTCTGTAATTATGAACCCCCAAACCACTAATTTCTTTCATTGTTCTCAAATGTTCTGTGAATTTAAATTTTGATTTTATCCTACCTATAGTTGGACAAATTCCCTGACGGTTACTTAATTTGCATGACCATATTCAGAGTACTCTCTGAAGGCAAACACTCCTGTATTTATTAGCAGGTATAGGACAAATGCTATGGATAAAATAAGAAAGACCCATGCCTGCATCCACACTCCCTTACACTTCCTGGGTCTCAGTCCCATGGCTTCAGCACATACATTTCATATAAGGCTGCCTGCTTTCTCTCTCCAAGTTAAGTGTGAATTTCTCCTGAGCCCTCCTTTCAAGGTCCTCCCAGGTGCTAGTTTCTATTTGGAAATTTGTACCAGATGGGAAGTTCTTGGTAAAAAAAAATTAAATCTGACTTTGACAGTCTTGCACCAATCAAGAGCTATATCAGCTCATGATCTTTGAAAAGCCCTGACCAGAGCAGATGACTTTGTGATGACATAAGAAAATCCTGCCTCTTTCTTTACCTTGTTCACCTCTGTTTTCCACATGAGTCTCCTTATAGCAGCTCCAGGTGCCCATGGAAGGCAAGTGCATCAATCCCAGTGACCAGAACAGGGCACAGAAGTGGGACAAGGCTCACAGACTCCCTGAGCAGTGCCTTGTAAACAGAGGCAAAGTTTTTCTGTCCTGACCACTTGTTCTCAAATACCCAGTAGCTGCTTCTAAATTACCACACAAAGGCTTATATTAATTATAAATGCTTAGCTAAGAGCCCAGGCTTGTTACGAACTAGGTCTTACATTTTAAGTTAATCCATATTTCTTATTTACACTCTACCATGTGGCAGTACCTTTATTAGCATGGCACATTCATCTCCTGCTCCTTCTGCATCTGCTGGCAACTCCAAACTTCACCCATCTCTTTCCCATCAACTTTAGTTTGGTCACCTCACCTATACTTCCAGCCTGGCTACTGGCCAATCACCATTTTATTAACCAATCCCAGTGACAGATCTTTAGAGTGTACAAGAGGATTATTCCACAGCAGTGTCCCTTCATTCAACAAGGTTGGTGCTCAGAGCACTCACTGGGGAGATCTCATTCATTTAAACATGTGTGCATGTGCGTGGGCGGGGGAGGTTATTGCTTTAGTTTAATTCAGATGGTGTTGCACTCCTCATCTTAGCTGTAAAGGAAAGATGGGAAATGAACAGCTTCCCAAAGTAAAACCTAATTGTCCTTACAGAAACAGAACTCAGATGCAGAATACAAAACAGAGATGGCATTTCATTCCTCCCTTCCATCCTTTCTTCTTTCCTTTTTCCTTCCTTCATCTTTCTTTCAGATAGTTTGCATTAGTAATTTTCCTGATTTTAATTATTTGAGAAATTCATAGACTATATTTTAATCATATTCTCTCTCCTCCTCAAATCCTCCCACATCGCTTCACCTCCTTACCCATGAGATTTCTTGTTCTTTCTCTCTCTTAAAACAATTAGCCAAAACCAAAAATGAGAACACCACAAAAGAACATGGAGTCCAATTTGTAATGACCAACTACTTCTGAGCATGGGGCATACCAAAGTGTAGCTGATATGCCTAGTGTCACTACATCTAAGAAAATTGATTTCCCCTCTCCTGGCAGCTTATCAATTGCAAATAGCTTCTTAGCTAGGAGTACATCTTGTTGTGGATATCACTCTATATAAATAAAACACTGATGGCCAATGACCAGGCAGGAAGTATAGGTGGGACAAAAAGAGAGGAGAATTGGGGAAACAGGAAGAAGGAGGAGAGACACTGCAGCCACCGCCAGGACAAGCAACATGTAAAGACACCGGTAAGCCACCAGCCACATGGCAAGGTATAGATTTATAGAAATGGGTTAATTTAAGATATAAGAACAGTTAGCAAGAAGCCTGCCAGGGCCATACAGTTTGCAAGCAATATAAGTCTCTGTGTTTACTTGGTTGGGTCTGAGAGGCATTGGGACTGGTGGGTGACAGATTTGTCCTGGCTGTGGGCAAGGCAGGAAAACTCTAGCTACAAATGGTGCCCAACGGCTCGAGTTTCCACCTTAAATCTGAAAATATTTAATAACCAATTCTAAACATAGCCAAAACCAGGTTCCTGCTTCTTGTCTCATACGGGCAGCTAGACGCCGCAAAATGCAGGTTTGAACACTGGCGGGTTCCTGGCGGGTTCCTGGCGGGTGCATTTGACCAGCAGTATGGCAGAAATGAGGCGTCTGCCAGCGGCACATTAAGCTGTGTGGTAGATTTAATCTTTACTATTATTAAAAAAATAAATAAATAAAAAGGTTTCTGGGCTACTCGCTGCTTTGATAAAAGCTTAGACCCACTATTTCTGAGACTTGATGACTCCCAGAGCTGGCAGAAAACGTACCACTGCCATGTTGGGAAGCTAAAGTGGGTGGAGCCATCAGCCACAGCCCCCTTTCAGTCTTAGAATGGTGCAGTTTAAAGCAATAGGCTCAAGGTAATATAAAAAATAAGCCACGTAAAGATGGCTACCACACAGAGAATCTGGATTATGTTCTCTTTGATATTCATAACTGAAAAAAAAAACATTTGATTGCAAAAGCTGTTGAGTTATGCCAAAATGTATATTTTAAAGGTACCTTGACTTCAAAATTTAGATTTAAGGATATGTTGCTTTGGAAAAGAGGTTCTGCTTTTGTTTCCACAGAAAGCAAAGGCTGTGGATTTGTTCCAGATTAAGATACATCAGGTTTCACCAGCCAAGACCCCCTGAAAGGTCTCCAATGACACCATGGCCCAGATGATCCAACATCCTGAGTGGTTTCAAGGCAACTAGTTCACACAATACAGCTTCACGGACTACCCCATCGACCTAAAGTTTTCTTTGCGTCCCCATAAGATACAGCACCCCCCTCCAGCAGGAAGTAGTAAGAGATGCTGCGCCCAAATTCCCAAATATACCAAGCTGGCTTTAGAGGTGGAATTGGCTCACTCCCCCTCTAAACCCAGACATATTGCTTAAAAAAAAAAAAATGGTTAAGAGATTTTTGTGTCCCAAAAGAGAAGAGCCCTCTGGTATGGGACAAAGAAAAAAACAATATCTTTATTTAAAACAGGTTGATTATAAATGTGATCTCTTTCTAAAAAAGAAAAGGGGATATGATATAGATATATAGGAGGATATAGAGATGATAAGATAAAAGGATAGATTAATCAACCTACTTTCAAAGAACAACTTGTTTAAAATGTTTTACATTGGTATAGATTTTAGTTTATGTTTAAAATGTTTTACATTGGTATAAATTTTAGTTTATTGATACAAACTTGAAGTTAATTTTGTTATACTGTATATATATATATATATATTATATATATATGTTATATATTTCTATTCTTGTTTGAGGTATTATGTTTATATAACTCATTTAAAATTGTAATGGATAATTAAAAATAGATTAATAATTAGTCATTTATAATAATCATATTTGTAATCATGTTAGTTAAGTCTTCTAGGTATACATAGATATATTTCAGATAGATAGGTAATCTTCAAACACTTCATAGACCTAGAGAATATGGCATTTAAATAACTTAGAATTCTGTTGACGTGAGACACAATTGCTCCTGGCTGCACCAATTGATCCCGAGAGAATGTTAGGCTTCTAAGACATTTCCATTTGGAAGTTTGTCTTCTTGGCACAAAATGGCCTACTGGGTAAAGAACTGCCCCTGCCTTGATGGCTGACAGTACAAATGCAATGCTGTCCTTCCTGGACAAGCGAGACACAAGGAAAGCGACCACTGTACTCTGCCAAGACAGGGTAAGATGGTCTTTCAAAATTCCTGCTTCTGAAAATGGTCTGTCAGATACTCTAGGCCTGTAGCCAATTTGAATGCACCAACAATGCTAAGAAACATTAGGTGACTGTCCAGGCTGCCAGCTGTCTTGGTCTACTCTTGTAAGATTCCCGAAAGTTGCTTGTATCCATCTACCATTTCTCAGGTACCATTATGTTCCTTCTCAGGTCTTTGATGTGGTTGAAAACTAGATAGTTGTAATTTCCTCAGTTATAGTAAAAGATAAGTTAGATATAAAACCTTAAACTCACAAATATAAGATAGATAGGACATCTTCTTTAATATTGTAACTATAATTCTTGCTTGATAATTGTTTTGTTATATGTAATTTTACCATGTTAAAGTTAAAACCTTCCTTTTTAAAAAAAGAAGAAAAGGGGAAGTGCTGTGGATATCAACTCTATATAAATAAAACACTGATGGCCAGTGACCAGGCAGGAAGTATAGACAGGACAAAGAGAGAGGAGAATTGGGGAAACAGGAAGAAGGAGAAGAGACACTGCAGCCACCGCCAGGACAAGTAACATGTAAAGACGCCAGTAAGCCACCAGCCATGTGGCAAGGTATAGATTTATAAAAATGGGTTAATTTAAGATAAAAGAACAGTTAGCAAGAAGCCTGCCACGGCCATACAGTTTGCAAGCAGTATAAGTCTCTGTGTTTACTTGGTTGGGTCTGAGCGGCATTGGGACTGGTGGGTGACAGATTTGTCCTGGCTGTGGGCAAGGCAGGAAAACTCTAGCTACAACATCTTATTCCAGTTAAACCCTTAGTGACTTGCTTACCCTCTCCCCTCTCACTCTCTTTCTCAAGTGCACACACACATACCACCACCACCACCATCACCAGAGTTTGAATTATTTAGAATTTCTGATCTAAGAATCTTGTTTATTATTGTAGCAGGAGATATACCATCTGTAGGATAGCTCACAGATGATTAATACATAAGCAAGAATATGGGCTTAATAATCTCAGAAACTTCCTAGATAAGTGGAAAATCTTGACTACAACAATTAGCTCCTTCAATGACACCACATGGAAAGATGAGATCAAACTAGAGAGATATGTGACTAAGCATGGAAGCAGACCCATGGCAGTCAGACATGCTTACCTTTCAGACCATAGCAGTGAGACAGTGGTGCTCTGAGTGCTTACCATTCAGACCCTTGGCAGTAAGATGGTGGCACTCTGAGTACTTACCTCTTCTATTTATCACATGCATCCGCTTTGGATGATGCACCTTCCCCAAAACCTACCAATTAGGTGCATACCTGTACTCTTCAGCATGTTCTGAGAGACATTTGCTTTCTTACCGCCAGTCACACCGCTTTGTTTTCACAGACCATGTCCTCCTATCAAAACTTTATTTATTGAATGATCTCCATTTACTCCATTAGTGGAGACAGTCTATAATGGTCACTATCTATGTATTCAATTAGACAATGTGTCAGAAAAGTCAGTCTACCTGTAATGACAACAGGTACTTAAGAAATATCTTACCAGAGTGTTCTATGTCATTTCCATTCTCTTTAAATCCAACATGGGAAGCAGAAAACCTTTTGAATGTCTCCTTTAGCAGAACTTCCTGGAGCCCTGTATAATATTCAAGTGAAATAAAGTGAATGAGAATTTTTATGTTAGCAAGGACAAAATTAATTTGTAAAATGTGATCATTTCACCTTATTTTGTATAATTTCAAATGTAAAATTACAAGAATCTCAAGAGTAAGTTTCCTGCTTTACTCTTGACTCAAATTCACTAGTAATGAGATCTTGTCCCACTGGCTCTGTCATTCCATCCTATTTGGTACTGTGCCTGTGTCCCTGACTCCTTCACTCTGTATTTACTATGAAAAGAAGCATTTCATCAGTGGTGCAAGCAGGAAACTGAATCACAACATGATGCTATCGCATAATCAACAATCCACTTCAGTTTTAACCATCTCAGTAGACTTAACACAGAACTGTTTTCTTTCTGACTCAGAACCCACACAGTATCATGTCTTGGGCTTGGTTCCAGTTCTGTTTAGCCATCTCTACTGCTGAGTGATGGTACATCTTTGTTATTTTTAACCTTGGCATTTTTGAAAAGTGGAGAGTTATTGTTTTGTAGATCATCCCTTGTTTTGCCTTTATTTCTGATTTTGCTGCTTACTCATCTCCATGATGTATTTTCTCACCTTTTTTAATTTGCATCATATTGAAATGCCCATGACATGAAACCTTAGGGAATCAGTTGCTCAGACTATAAGGGCAGAATCTTCTAGGCTCCTCTACAGCTAACTGTGTGCTTGTTTGCTTTTCTGTTGATAACTAGCAAGTCATTTAGAGAGAGAATTACTAGATAATGCATACAACCTCTCTGTAACATCAATTTCATTTTTTACTACTCCCAATAACTTGTGTTAGAAAAAATATACAGCATTGTTTGCCTGCTGACAAGTGAATAAATGTAAACCACAGAACAAGGGGTCCCAGTCCTGTCTGACTGGCATTCTCATGAAAGGAGAGGTGCCTGGACAGAGAGACTCTTCAAGAGTAAGGCATCTGCAAGACAATGAGCACCAAGGGTTGCCAGGCGTCTCTAGAGGCTGGAAAAGATAATACTAAGGCCTGACCTACACATTGATTTTACACCTTCAAAGTCTGGAACTGTAGAGAATAGGTTTCCATTACTTCATACCACCCAGTGAGTAGTTATTTGTGGAGGGAACTCCAGGAGACCAATGTAATCACTTCTGATGTGACATGAAGATCATTGAGGTCAATGTGGATGCAGGAGACTTTGGCCATATAAACTCAAATGGTAGAAATGTGTATATGAGACAGAGTGAGACCCTGAGTATATTGTGTACACACAGATAACTGGATTTGACATTGGATTTGACAGCCTAAGATAAAGACCCTTGATGGGAATGTTGTTCTGTATGCTGTGAATGTGTTGCTCTAATTGGTTAATAAATAAAATGCTGATTGGCAAGTAGCCAGGCAGGAAGTATAGGTGGGATAAGCAGACAAGGAGAATTCTGGAAAGAGGAAGGCTGAGTCAGGAGACACCAGCCTGCCTTCCAGGGAGCATCATGTAGTGGTACACAGATAAAGCCACAGAACACATGGCAACATATAGATTAACAGAAATGGGCTAAGTTTAAGTGTAAAAGCTAGTAGTGAACATGAGCTAATGGCTGAGTAGTTTTAATTAATATAAGACTCTGTGTGTCTACTTGGGTCAGAGAGGCTGTGGACCAGGTGGGACACAAGAAAACTTCTGGCTACAGATCCTCTTTAGAGTGAAAGGGATGAGGTTGATTGTCACTGGGACAATAGGCATAATCTAAGGTATATTTATTCAATATACTGAGAAATTGACTGTAAAATATAAACAATAGAAGATGCCACAATTGTGTTCCAAATTACTGGGTTAGTAGAGTGAATCAAACACAATATGGATACTACAGGAATAGCAAGTTTATAGGGAAAGAAAAAAATCACAAAACCAAGATGGAGGTCTATTAAGGTTTAAGGAATCAGCCAACACACAGGGGAGATTTGAATGAGCAGTTAGATAGGCAAGCCGGAGTCCAGAGGGAAATATTAGATGTTGACATATACACTCGGATGTGACCATCATGATATTGAAAGCCCCGAGTCTATATGAGATCTAGAAACCCAGACAATGAACAAAGGAAAGAGTAGTTATGTTTTCCAAATTATCCAAATAATGTTTAGATTACTAAGCAGAGGTATGCATGTATACACATATACACTTGTACATATGTATATATATATACATATGTATATATATATATATGTGTGTGTGTGTGTGTGTGTGTGTGTGTGTGTGTGTGTAAAAGGAAAGGTTTTGTGTATTTGCCTGTTTTAAGTTGTGTCCCTACCCCAGCAGCTAGGATGGGAACCATCTCAGGTTGACAAAGGTGCATAGAAATGCTGTCAGTATGTCTGAAGGAAGAAATCTATCTTGAACAGAAAGGATTCAGGACCAGTGGAGGAGGCAAAGTTGGAGCCCAAGAGGAATGGAAATGAGATCCAACCACTCCCTGGCTGTGGTCAATGTCTACCATTGTTCTCATGACTTCCTCTCAATGTATGAGAACTGCTCGGTCTGGAGCTGTGAGAGCTCAGGTCCTCTCTCCGATTTTCGTTTTTTCAACTGCCTCTCCAGCTTGTTAAATCACGTTTACTCCATTTTACTTAGATCTCAAGTCATTTCTGATCGATTCCTAATCAGAAAGACAGCATGATCCTCCAAGCTATGCCTGTCTTTAATTGACTCTTTTTGATGAATATAAATCTCACCAACAATATATTAAAAATACAATACAGAAACAGCAGAGTAGCTATGACTTCAATTACTTAAAAATGTTCTTAACACTCCCAATTAGCTAATTGGATCTGTGTGTGATGGGAGAACATTAGAGGTTAGGGCTTTGAAACTGTGCAGCAAGATCACAGTAACAGGGGCAGCATCTGACTGTGCTTCAGACACATGACTGCCCTTACTTAGAACAGCAGCTACCAGCTGCTTTTTATTTAAAGAATGGTAATTTTGAAGAGAAGGGAATTATAAACAAATGAAAAGGTGACTCTTCAATAAAATATTTTTCATTGAAATAATATTTAAAAAGGACTGAAAAGGCTAGAGAAATGGTTCAGCCATTAAGAGTGCTTGAATAATCTTTCAGAGTACCAGATTCAGGTCTCACCACTAACACTGTGGTTCACAGACCCTGTAATTCCAGGTCCTAAGGGTCTTACTTACTTTTGATATCCATGGACATCAGGTGTGCGCATCGTGCACAGACAAATATGCAAGCAAAACACACACACACACACACAAAAAATAAATAAATAAATAAATAAATCTAAAAACAAATGTAAATAAAATTGGGGGTACAACTTGGTGAGTGGGTTTCTGTTTAGCACACACAGTATCAAACTCAACCTCCAGCAATAACAGTTGAAGGAGGAAGAAAGGGTAACAGAAAAGGCAGAAAAAAAAAGAGATTTTATTCAAACTCATCTAATAAAACACTTAAAATATTTTATTTTGATAGTATTCAAATAAGTCATATTCAGAGGTTGGAGAGATTAGGAGCACTTGCTGCTGTTGAGGAGGTCCTGGGTTCAGTTCCCAGCATTCACATGGTAGCTCACTACCATCTGTGCCTCCAGTGCTACAGGATCCACTGCCCTCTTGTGGCCTCTGTAGCTATTGTATGCTCATGGTACACCTACACTCATTCAGGCTTCAGGCAAACACACAGAAAATATAGATAAATCTTTAAAAACCATTTTACCCTAGCTAATTAATCACGCATTAAAAGTTTTAAAGATACATACGTTTAGTTTTTTTTTTTATGTTTTATCCAGTTAAAATTTCATACAACAGAAGTTGTCTGAGATCTGCTTTTGTAGATACATGCTTGCTCTAAATATCCAGGTATTGTCTTGCTTGCTCTAATCCAAGTAAGTTCGAGTATTTATAGGCACAATAAATTTGTTGAAGGAATAGATACATGAACTGAATACATTTGCACTATAAATAAAGCATCAACTGACTGATAACTTAGTAACACTTTTCATAGTTACCCTTTAAGCCTTTGTTAAATATTACACAGCAGAAGGGGTGAGAAGTCTATTAATATAGTTAGAATTCCATTTCTTTAGTGGTAGGTACAAAGGATTTCCTGCATTTGGTAAATTTTTTTTTGCCATTGTTAGGAATGTATTGTGAGAGCGGCCTCTCATTTTATTGTCTTCTGCCAATCACCAATGACTCAGGTCTGTTACTCATGATCCCTAAGGACAGAAGTAACTCTGAGGTGCTCACAAAGCTCTCCTGTCCCTTCCTTGCTTTTACATTCTGAGTTAACTGGTAGGAAATTTGTTCATTGTTTCAGAGGTTCATATTTTTCCAAAGAGTGCAGTTTCCATAAAACATATTTATTCATAAAGCAGTACATATTTTAACATATGATACTATGCCATGTTTGTCTTTGTGGTTTCATCTGTGCACTTGGCACAGCCTACAGTCACTTCACAGAACTGTAACTGAGGGGTTGCCTCCATCAAATTGACTTGTGGCCATTGCCCTGATTGTTAATTGATATACAAGGGCCTGGTACACTGTGGGTGACTCCATCCCTTGGCACACAGTCTTGAGCTGTATAAGAAAGCTAGCTAAGAATAAGCCTGTGAGTGAGCCACAGAGAACCAATTTCATTATGGTTTCTGCTTTTGGTCCTGACTTGAGTTCCTGTGTTGACTTCCCTCAAAGTTGGACTATAGCCTAGAAGTGAAAGCCAAATAAACCCTTTCCTCTCCAACTTGCTTTTGATCAGAGTGTTTTATCACAAAAACAGAACGACACAAGAACAATTTGTTGTTCAGCTTCTTAACTGTAAGTAATGGTAGTTACTACCTTCATAAAAATGTTGGGTAGGTGAAGCAGTGTTGGTGCAGCCTAACATACATGTCCTAACTACACAGTTTCTATGAAAGCTCCTAACCTTAGCATAGCACCTGTATCACAGGATGAAAAGGTTCTGTGAGCAGAACATAACTGTAGAAGAAAGTGCAGCAAGGGATAAAGAGAGAGACAGAGAAGGGGAACAAAATTTTTACCACTTTATTCTTAGAGGGTTTTTGAAAATGGTTTATCTCAACATACATTAATTATACATAGCATTGAGATTCACTATGACATTTTCATAAGTGGACATTATGTATGTTGATTATATTCACCCACATCACCTTGTTTTTATTTAAATATTTTGAGAATTTCATACAGGAGTACTGTATTTATATTGTTTCCACCTCTCCAACTCTTCTGATGTCTCCCTCCCTGATTCCTATTCAAAGTCATGATGTCTTATTCTTTAATTACTATTACACACACACACACACACACACACACACACACACACACACACACACACAACCTACTGAGTCTATTTGGTATTGCTTGTGTTTTTACGTTTGTAGAGCTGACCACTTGAGATAAGATAACCACTTAGAAGGTTCATCCCTGGGGAAGACTGATGCTTCTCTTGGGAGCCGCTGATTGCCTGTAACTTTTCATCCAGAGGTAGGGCCTTGTGAGATTTCACTCATCCATGCTGGTATTTCATCTACTGCTGTCAGTATACTGGTCTTCAGACAAACATATTTGTGATCTCTCACAGGTGCAGCTTTCCTGGCTCGTCTAGAAGACACTGTATCCCTGGTCCTCTGGCCCTTTTGATCTTTCTGTGTAGATGTAACCAACCATCTTATTAAAACAAGAAACACAGAACCAATGTAAAAGAGAAAGCCGAGAGGTCAGAGCTAAAAATCTTACCTCCTGCAGTGCTCCTAGCTTCCTCAAAAGAGAGCTACTTCCTGTGTGTCTGTCTTTAAATAGTCTTTCTGTTCTGCCTTCTCATTGGTTGTAAAACTAAACACATGACTGCCTCGTCACTGCCTGTAAGTACCGCCCTCCCTCCAAGTCTTAAAGGCATATGTCTCCAATGCTGGCTGTATCCCTGAACACACAGAAATCTACCTAGCTCTTCTAACCACCACGCACTTGCTATGGCTCTAATAGCTCTGACCCCAGGGCAACTTTATTTATTAACATACAATTAAAGTCACATTTCAGTACAAATAAAATACCACCATATTTCTGTCCCCTTTTCTCTGATGTACCCTGACTTTTGGGTATATGGTGTTGCATTGTAGATGTGCCCATTGAAGATAGCCCCACACAGTCAGATACTTTCTGCATTCTGGAAGTCATGGACCTCTGTAGTAGTTTCCATAGAGACGTACTCTACATATAGACACTGCTCTTCTGAAGGGTAGGAGCTACACTTCCTTCGCATGGTCCAGGCTACACCTGCTGGTATTGTAAGGGATAGCATGAGCATGCAGGCATCTGTGGCAATCACCTGGCCTAACTGGTGTGCTGCACTACCTGAAGTGAGATTTCGGGGAGAGTCCACACAACCTGTTTTGTTCCCTCCCCCCGTTGCTGGTACTGAAGCAAAAGTGCATGTTTATCTACCTGTCACCCTCTATAATGAATACACACTAACAAAAAGGTTTGAAATGTGTGCTGGTACAATCAGATAGTAAAGGGTGGCAATTTATTGATTTGTGTATTATTTTTATGTGTATGTGTGTGCATAAACATGCAGCACACATGTGCAGGTAGTTGAGGAAGCCAAAAGAGGGTGTCAGAAAGCCTGTAACTGGAGTACAGGCAGGGCAGCTCTGAGCTGCTGGCTGTAGGTGCTGGGAACCAAACTCTGGTCCTCTGTAGAGCATCATGAGCTCTTAACCATTGAGCCATGTCTCCAGCCCCAAGGATGGAATTAGGTTTTGATATGTTTGTCTCACAGCCAGTTTCCTAGCAAGCAGAGGGAATAACTAGATGTGATATCTTAATTTGCTTTTAAATTATTTTGGGTCTAACATTCTCTGGCTTACAAATATGAAATATATTGTTATATAGGAGACACATCTTATTTCCTGCAGCTAGATTTAAGATTGCCTTGGCAATGTCTATTCATTTATGAAAACTGAATAATTTAAATTCCTTTATTAGTTTTGAAGTTTCTACATAAATATATTTTTTTCAGTTTTGGATACCCTCCAATTTAAAAGACTGATACAAGAATATCAGGCTCTTTCCCTTAAAATTAAGAAAATACATTAATTTAGGAAAATATTTAGGTTTTGTTTTTAATAAATCAAGTTTGGAAACTGTGGAAGTCAACTAAACTTTGGGCTACATTTTCTATCCACAATATCTGTTGATATAGTGGTTGCATACAAATATGCATGGTATATTTATTTCCTATTCTGTTTTATTTATTTTTATTACTTATTTATTTATTCATTCAGAGATGAATCATTCAGCACCCATAATGGCCTTGCTCTGGGGGAATCAGTTTTTAGAGATGCCTTTAAGGCTACAGATAGCAAGGAAGTCGAAGGTCCACAAAGCAGAGAAATTAGCAAGGTTGAAGACCTACATCCTGGTGAGGCCTTGTCCTGGCTTCCAGGAAGGGCTGAGAATTCTGCCTCCGATGTTTGCCACATGCCAGATTCCTTTATTCCCACCTCAGTTCCTCTGCTTTCTGCTGCACACTTTTCACCTTCTCCTATCACTTACATCAGCTCTTCCTCAGACTTCAGTTTCCACCTTACTTCTTAGGCAAGTCTTGGCCATCCACAAATATTTGGTGACAATGTGGTAGCATTTGCGGATATACTGTGGTGCACTGCAAAGCTGGTGGATCAGTTTGATGAGCTTTTTTCTGATGATCTGCAGCAATCCATGACACCCAGATCACAGACCTAGAAGAGCCAACAATGTAGCTAAAGGGATTTAAAAAAAAATATGACAACTGTAGTGGGTAGCCATTCCAGCTTGGATCTGGAAGTTCCAACCCCCATTGAGACTCTGCCAACTGTCACGCCTATGAGGCGGGGCCAGGGGAGGCGCCGGGACCGGAGAGCTGGATGGTGAGCGCTCTCTCTGTGCGCTCTCTCGGTGCTGGGACGCTGAACGGTGGAGATTGACTGTGCAGAACTCCGGAGAACACCGCTGGACTGCTTTACACCTTCCCCAGACCCTGCGACCTACCCATTACTTAATTTGTGAGTTACGCCATTAAATAAATATCCTTTTAACTATGTGGAGTGGCCAAAATAATTTCTCCAATATCTGGCGCCCAATGTGGGGCGCCATTTGTAGCTGGAGGGCTTCTCTCCAGGTTCCCCAAGCCCCGCAGTCCCACAATCCACTTATAAAATAATCACTCAGACACTTATATCACTTATAAACTGTATGGCCATGTCAGGCTTTTTGCTAACTGTTCTTTTATCTTAAATTAACCCATTTTTATAAATCTATACCTTGTCACGTGGCTGGTGGCTTACCAGTGTCTTCACATGCTGCTTGTCCTGTCGGTGGCTGCAGTGTCTCTCCCCTCTCAGCTTTCCGCCTCCCAGAATTCTCCTCTCTCCTTGTCCCACCTACTTCCTGCCTGGCAACCTACTTTCTGCCTGGTCACTGGCCATCAGTGTTTTATTTATATAGAACAATATCCACAGCACTTCCCCCTTTTTTTTTAAAAAAAAGGAAGGTTTTAACTTTAACATGGTAAAATTATATATAACAAAACAATTACTGAGCAAGAATTATAGTTACAATATTAAAGAAGATGTCCTATCTATCTTATATTTGTGAGTTTAAGGTTTTATATCTAACTTATCTTTTATCATAACTGAGGAAATTACAACTATCTAGTTTTCAACCACATCAAAGACCTGAGAAGGAACATAATGGTACCTGAGAAATGATAGATGGATGCAAGCAACTTTCGGGAATCTTGCAAAAGTAGACCAAGACAGCTGGCAGCCTGGACAGTCACCTAATGTTTCTCAGCATTGTTGGTGCATTCAAATTGGCTACAGGCCTAGAGTATCTGACAGACCATTTTCAGAAGCAGGAATTTTGAAAGACCATCTTACCCTGTCTTGGCAGAGTACAGTGGTCGTTTTCCTTGTGTCTCACTTGTCCAGGAAGGACAGCATTGCATTCGTACTGTCAGCCATCAAGGCAAGGGCAGTTCTTTGCCCAGTAGGCCATTTTGTGCCAAGAAGACAAACTTCCAAATGGAAATGTCTTAGAAGCCCAACATTCTCTTGGGATCAATTGGTGCAGCCAGGAGCAATTGTGTCTCATGTCAAAAGAATTCTAAGTTATTTAAATGCCATGTTCTCTAGGTCTATGAAGTGTTTGAAGATTACCTATCTATCTGAAATATATCTATGTATACCTAGAAGACTTAACTAACATGGCTACAAATATGATTATCATAGATGACTGATTATTAATCTATTTTTAATTATCCATTGCAATTTTAAATGAGTTAAACGTAATACCTCAAACAAGAATAGAAATATATATATATACAGTATAACAAAATTAACTTCAAGTTTGTATCAATTAACTAAAATCTATATCAATGTAAAACATTTTAAGCAAGTTGTTCTTTAAAAGTAGGTTCATTAATCTACCCTTTTACCTTATCATCTCTATATCCTCTTATATATCTATATCATATCCCCTTTTCTTTACTGCTGTGGATATTGTTTTATATAAATAAAACACTGATGGCCAGTGACCAGGCAGGAAGTAGGTGGGACAAGGAGAGAGGAGAATTCTGGAGGCGGAAAGCTGAGAGGGGAGAGACACTGCAGCCACCGACAGGACAAGCAGCATGTGAAGACGCTGGTAAGCCACCAGCCACGAGACAAGGTATAGATTTATAAAAATGGGTTAATTTAAGATAAAAGAACAGTTAGCAAAAAGCCTGACATGGCCATACAGTTTATAAGTGATATAAGTGTCTGAGTGATTATTTTATAAGTGGATTGTGGGACTGCGGGGCTTGGGGAACCTGGAGAGAAGCCCTCCAGCTACAAATGGCGCCCCACATTGGGCGCCAGATATTGGAGAAATTATTTTGGCCACTCCACATAGTTAAAAGGATATTTATTTAATGGCGTAACTCACAAATTAAGTAATGGGTAGGTCGCAGGGTCTGGGGAAGGTGTAAAGCAGTCCAGCGGTGTTCTCCGGAGTTCTGCACAGTCAATCTCCACCGTTCAGCGTCCCAGCACCGAGAGAGCGCACAGAGAGAGCGCTCACCCATCCAGCTCTCCGGTCCCCCGGCGCCTCCCCTGGCCCCGCCTCATAGGCGTGACAGTTGGCAGAGTCTCAATGGGGGTTTGGAACTTCCAGATCCAAGCTGGAATGGCTACCCACTACAGACAACAATACAAACAAAATTAAGCAACACAGTTCACTCATGGAAGAAAAAAACAAACTGGAAGTTAGCAGACACTCTTTGTTGACCAAAGTGTTTATTGGTTTTCTCCTGAACTTTTCCATTTATCTCTTTGAAAAGACAGATTTTTACATACGTGTACACACACATTATATATATATATAATATGATGCATAGAATCTATATGGCATAAATAATGCATATATGTACACACACACATGTCTTAGAAAAAATAACAAGAGGTAGGGATGGAGAAACTTTTACAAAGCTAAAGTCCTTGGTATAGAGAGAGCTAAAATTCTGAGTCAACTAGAGGCATCATAGCCGATGAGGATTCTCAGCAAAAAAAAAACAAAAAAAAAACATTTCAGTTCCAAATTAAAAGTAAATAATAAGAGGTGTAGAGGAAGGCATAAAATATTGATTATTTTCTCCATTCCTTTAAATGGCTAATGCTCAGTGAGAGTCTCCAGAGCAGTTATTTTCCACTCTGGATGCCGTGTTGATATGTTCTCATCTGGTTATTTCTGCATAGTAAGAGGACAAGACACCCTGTGACTCAGAAGTGTTTACTCCCTTGTAGACAGAATAATTCTACTACCAGGAACATAGGAAGGTAAAGTCAGAGTGGAGAGTGGAACTTACTACTTACCCGTTTTTTTTAAACATTTATTTTAGTATTGATTAGGCATCGATATGTATGTGTTCACATGAGTGTAGGTGCCTGCATAGATCAGAAGAGTGCTTCAGAGTGCCTGGAGCTGGAATACAGGCAACTGTGAGCTGTTCAACATGGGTGCTGGGAACCAAGCTCAGGTCCACTGTAAGAACACTGTCTTAGTCAGTGTTCTATTGCTGTGAAGAGACACCATGACCAAAGCAACTCTTATAAAAGAAAGCATTTAATTTTGGGGGCTTGCTCACAGTTTCAGAGGTTTAGTCAGTTATAATATGATGGGAAAATGGCAGCAGCAGCCAGGCAGGAATAGTAGACAAGAGCTAGCCACATCCTGATCAAATAGTGTGACCCCCTTGTGACTAAACATTCAAATATATGAGCCTATAGGAACCATTCTTCATCAAACCACCCAAACCAGAATGTGTTATTAATTGTTGATACATCTCCCCAGCTTCTAAGTGTCTTATTTTAATTGCTATTTATTTGTTCCTTTATTTGTTTTATTTGATGTGTATGGGTGTTTTTCCTGCATGTATGTCTATGTATTATGTGTATGCAATGCCCGTGGAGGCCAGAAGAGGATGTCAGATCCCCTGGAATTGAGTTACAGATCATTTCTAGCTACCATGTGGGTGATAGGAATTGGGCCCATATTCTTTGGAAGAACATTCAGAGCTTTTAACTGGTGAGACATCTCTCAGGCCTCTTACTGGTCTTATTGCTACAAAACACCTGATGAAAGCACCTTAGGGAAGGAAGGGCTTGCGTTAGCACCCAATTCAAGGGTACCATCCATCTTGGCAGGGGAGAAATGGCATCAGGAGTATGAGTTGGCTGGTTGCTTTGTACCTACAGTCAGCAGCAGAGAGAGATGAAGGCTGCTGCTCAGCCTTTGTATTCAGTTCAGGACCCCAGCCCATGAAACAGTGCCACTCACATTTATGGTTGGTTTTCCCAACTTAAGTTAACCTAATTTAGAAACTCATGCACAGACATGTCCAGCGGGTTATTTCCACAGTGGTTTTAAATCCCATCGTTGCTGGAGGGCTTCTCTCCAGGTTCCACCAAGCCCCGCAGTCCCACAATCCATGTATAAAATAATCATTCAGATGCTTATATTACTTATAAACTGCATGGCCGTGGCAGGCTTCTTGCTAACTGTTCTTATATCTTAAATTAACCCATTTCTATAAATCTATACCTTGCCACGTCGCTTGTGGCTTACTGGCGTCTTTACATGTTGCTTGTCCTGGCGGTGGCTGCAGTGTCTCTCCTCCTTCTTCCTGTTTTCCCAATTCTCCTCTCTCCTTGTCCCACCTATACTTCCTGTCTGGTCACTGGCCATCAGTGTTTTATTTATATAGAGCGAAATCCACAGCACCCATCAGGCTTAAAACCAAGATCCGCTGTCACAAGGAGGAAGCTCTTTTACCTTGTGGTTTTGTCTTCCTAGGTCTAGACTTTGAATACTCCAAGGTCTTAACAGGAAGTATCTTTAGGGCAGAGTTTAACAGCAAGGCATAATATCCTGATGGTAAGTTTAAAAATGAAACAGATTCTCTTGTCATTGCTAGAGGAGTTCTCATGAAAGTTTGATGGCCCGACTTAGACTATCTCTGAAACTAAGGGGATATTTGTGACTCTAACTTTGTAGTGTAATAGTGCCACCAAGAAGCCAATGTGGGCTAGGCTTTTGAAAAAAAAATGACATGATGGGCTTCTA